>NC_092159.1:26459839-26794726 GCF_045791955.1 Oncorhynchus clarkii lewisi | reverse complement strand
TGAGCCACTTGTGTGGGTTGTAGACTCCGTCTCATGCTACCACTAGAGTGAAAGCACCGCCAGCATTCAAAAGTGACCAAAACATCAGCCAGGAAGCATAGGAACTGAGAAGTGGTCTGTGGTCACCACCTGCAGAACCACTCCTTTATTGGGGGTGTCTTGCTAATTGCCTATAATTTCCACCTGTTGTCTATTCCATTTGCACAACAGCATGTGAAATTTATTGTCAATCAGTGTTGCTTCCTAAGTGGACAGCTTGATTTCACAGAAGTGTGATTGACTTGGAGTTACATTGTGTTGTTTAAGTGTTCCCTTTATTTTTTTGAGCAGTGTACATGCCAATATATTAGGCTTCGGTATGGATCAATGATACAAGATAGACGACTGTGAGTGAACAGATTTCAAAATTAGATGTCAAATTCTGGGAGCGTCGGCCTCCCGGGTGGCGCAGTGGTTAAGGGCGCTGTACTGCAGCGCCAGCTGTGCCATCAGAGTCCCTGGGTTCGCGCCCAGGCTCTGTCGTAACCGGCCGCGACCGGGAGGTCCGTGGGGCGACGCACAATTGGCCTAGCGTCGCCCGGGTTAGGGAGGGCTTGGTTGGTAGGGGTGTCCTTGTCTCATCGCGCACCAGCGACTCCTGTGTCAGGCTGGGCGCAGTGTACGCTAACCAAGGTGGCCAGGTGCACGGTGTTTCCTCCAGCGCATTGGTGCGGCTGGCTTCCGGGTTGGATGTGCGCTGTGTTAAGAAGCAGTGCGGCTTGGTTGGGTTGTGTATCGGAGGACGCATGAATTTCAACCTTCGTCTCTCCCGAGCCCGTACGGGAGTTGTAGCGATGAGACAAGATAGTAGCTACTACAACAATTGGATACCACGAAATTGGGGAGAAAAAGGGGTAACATTTAAAAAAAAAAAAAAAAAAAATCTGGGAGCGTCAAATACAATATATAAAAAAAGATCATCCTGGAGGACATCAAATGCTGCCAAAGCAGGAGTAATACAGCACAATCATGGTCCAAATTCAATATGTGGAAACAGTAGTATTGTGTCACCTTCTGGGAGTAAATCAGACAACACCACATTTCTCATAAAGTAGCAGTGACCTTGCAGGGCAACACTGTGAGATGGTTATCTTCTGAACAGGAAATGTGAATGGGTGCCTTGCTGGCACTATTCTAGCAACCTCTCCCTTCCTGTTGCTCCTCTGCAACTCATGACCTGACACGGAGTTATTCAATACTACCAAGCAGACAGTAGGAGGAGGCATTTTACCAGAGGAGCAGACTTAAGGCCTCCACATCCAAACCAACACAATACATTGTCAAACACTGTATGTTTGAATATATGAAACAAATAGGAATGGGTCAAAATGTATTTGAAATATGCATCATATTTCATGCCATGTAATTACATTTAAAATAATTTTTACTACACATATTACTTATGTATCACTATGAACTTATATTTAACAAATACAATGATTTTCACTATGGACACTCCCACCTTCGCTGGTGTTGGCCTGTCTTTCCAAGTACAGTGCCGTCAGAAACTATTCACACCCCTAGACTTTTTCCACATTTTGCTGTGTTACAGCCTGAACATAAAATTGATTAAATTGAGATTTTTGTGTCACTGGTCATACCAAAAATCTGGTTACCTTCAGACCCATGCTACTTGTGGGAGTCGTGAGAATCTCCCCTTTTCACAGTGGGATCACATCAGTTTGTGTTACAGACAGAATATAACATTTATAATACTTAGATTTTGTGTTACTGGCCTACACACAATACCCCATAAGGTTTTCCAATGCCTCACAAAGAAGATGGGCACCTATTGGTAGCTGGGTAAACCCCCCAAAAAAGCAGACTTTGAATATACCTTTGAAAATTAACTACACTTTGGATGGTGTATCCTTACAAACTCAACTGCCGGAGAGGAAGGAAACCGCTCAGAGATTTCACAATGATGCAAACGGTGACTTTAAAACAGTTACTGAGTTCAAAGGCTGTGATAGGAGAAAACTGAGGAAGGATCAACAGTGTAGTTACTCAACAATACTAACCTAATTGACAGAGTGAAAAGAAGGAAGCCTGTACATAATCCAAATATTCCAAAACATGGATCCTGTTTTAAACAAGATACTAAAGTAATACTGCAAAAAATGTTGCAAACCAATTCACTTTTGGTCCTGAATACAAAGTGCCATGTTTGGGGCAAATCCGATACGACACATTACCGAGTACCAATCTCCACATTTTCAAGCATAGTGGTGGCTGCATTATGTTATGGGTATGCTTGTAATCATTAATGACTGGGGAGTTTTTCTGGATAAACAAGAAATGGAATGGAGCTAAGCACAGGCAAAATCCAAGAGGAAAAGCTGATTCAGTCTGCTTTCCACCAGACAGTAGGAGATTAATTAACTTTTAGCAAGACAATAACCTAAAACACCAAGGCCAAATCTACACTGGAGTTGTTTACCAAAAAGACACTGAATGTTCCTGAGTGGCTGAGTTACAGTGACTTAAAAATGCTTGAGAATCTATGGCAAGACCTGAAAACGGTTGTCTAGCAATGATCAACAACCAATTTGAAAGAGCTTGAAACATTTTGAATATAATAAATGGGCAAATGTTGCACAATCCAGGTATTGAAAGCTCTTAGAGACACCCAGAAAGACTGACAGTTGTAATCGCTGGCAAAGTTGCTTCTACAAAGTATTGAATCGGGTGGGAATACTTTATTTGACCATCTATTTAATTTTCCATACATTTGCTAACATTTTTGAAAACATGTTTTCACTTTGTCATTATGGTGTATTATGTGTAGATGGGTGAGACATTTAAACCATTTTGAATTCAGTCTGTAACAACAAAATGTGGAATAAGTCAAGGGGTATGAATACTTTCTGCACTTTATCTCTTAGTAAAGATACATTGTATATTGTATCTATACAGTGCTTTAACATAGAGATGCACAGTAGTGACATAAATACTATATGTACACACCAGGTGTGGGTAAGCCTGTTCTTGGCGCAATGCAGTGTTTAGTTACCCTAATTTCATTGGTGATTCATTCTGACTCATACAAAGCACTACCAGTAGGTGACCCTAGAGAGGGGAGAGTAGTCCTCTCTATCCCCAGTCACTCTTCCCATACTCCATCTCTCACCCTGTTACCCCTTTCCTCTCTGGGGAGAGGTGGGCTGACTCACCAAAGGGGACGATGATTGGACAGGTGATGCTGTATGTCATAACTACAGTGAAGACGGACATCATCCAGGCGTAGGCCGCTCCAAACTGGAATTCAAATGCTTGATGCTGAAGACACGAAAACATTCCGCATTGAAAAGTAAATTGAATTTTGAGCACAGCAGCGGCAATATTTTCCTTAATGACTCTTACCCTCTTTACGTTGCGCCTCTCTGCAGAGGAACGGGCCAGGGACAGTCGGATCATATACATGAGCAGGCCTGGAATCCGCAGCAGGTCCATGGCGTTACCAATAAACGCTGAGGCAATGACATAGTTGACGAAGAAGGCTCCGTTGTCAGGGAGGAAGACGCACCTTAAACAGGGGGAGGCACCACCAGTGTGATTAGATAGCATTTACCATAGTACTGTAATTACTTTTCACAGGTATTTACGGGTAACGGCTGGATAAATCACACAGTAATTATGCTTTGGTTTCATTGAGAGAAACGCTGTTATGTACATTAAATGTAACAGGTAATTAACAATTGTGTTGAAAGTACAGAACCAGGACGTACTATTTATTTTCCCCATAATACCAGGCAAATACAAGCTGTAACAGCAACGGATCTTAATTACATTCTTCTTTTATGAAAATAGAAATACTTACTCAAATCTGACAGTGGCGTCAGCAAGGAATTTCTTATCAAACAGCCAGCGGAAGAAGACATCCAAACTATTAAAAAAGCAACAAAAAAACGAAATCAAATGAGCTTTTCAGATGGGTCATAATTTGGTCGAAATCTGTCGGCAGACATTGGTTGAATATTCATGTGCCATTTACAGTGGGGAGAACAAGTATTTGATACACTGCCGAATTTGCAGGTTTTCCCACTTACAAAGCATGTAGAGGTCTGTCATTTTTTATCATAGGTACACTTCAACTGTGAGAGACGGAATCTAAAACAACAATTCAGAAAATCACATTGTATGATTTTTAAATAATTAATTTTCATTTTATTGCATGACATAAGTATTCGATACATCAGAAAAGCAGAACTTAATATTTGGTACAGAAACCTGTTTGCAATTACAGAGATCATACGTTTCCTATAGTTCTTGACCAGGTTTGCACACACTGCAGCAGGGATTTTGGCCCACTACTCCATACAGACCATCTCCAGATCCTTCAGGTTTCGAGGCTGTCGCTTGGCAATACGGACTTTCAGCTCCCTCCAAAGATTTTCTATTGGGTTCAGGTCTGGAGACTGGCTAGGCCACTCCAGGGCCTTGAGATGCGTCTTTCGGAGCCACTCCTTAGTTGCCCTGGCTGTGTGTTTCAGGTCGTTGTCATGCTGGAAGACCCAGCCACGACCCATCTTCAATGCTCTTACTGAGGGAAGGAGGTTGTTGGCCAAGATCTCGCGATACATGGCCCCATCCATCCTCCCCTCAATACAGTGCAGTCGTCCTGTCCCCTTTGCAGAAACGCATCCCCAAATAATGATGTTTCCACCTCCATGCTTCACGGTTGGGATGGTGTTCTTGGGGTTGTACTCATCCTTCTTCTTCCTCCAAACACAGCGAGTGGAGTTTAGACCAAAAAGCTCTATTTTTGTCTCATCAGACCACATGACCTTCTCCCATTCCTCCTCTGGATCATCCAGATGGTCATTGACAAACTTCAGACGGGCCTGGACATGCGCTGGCTTGAGCAGGGGGACCTTGCGTGCGCTGCAGGATTTTAATCCATGACGGCGTAGTGTGTTACTAATGGTTTTCTTTGAGACTGTGGTCCCTGCTCTCTTCAGGTCATTGACCAGGTCCTGCCGTGTAGTTCTGGGCTGATCCCTCACCTCCCTCATGATCTTTGATGCCCCACGAGGTGAGATCTTGCATGGAGCCGCAGACCGAGGGTGATTGACCATCCTCTTGAACTTCTTCCATTTTCTAATAATTGCGTCAACAGTTGTTGCCTTCTCACCAAGCTGCTTGCCTATTGTCCTGTAGCCCATCCCAGCCTTGTGCAGGTCTACCATTTTATCCCTGATGTCCTTACACAGCTCTCTGGTCTTGGCCATTGTGGAGAGGTTGGAGTCTGTTTGATTGAGTGTGTGGACAGGTGCAGTTAATACAGGTAATGAGTGGAGAACAGGCTTCTTAAAAAAAAAACGAACAGGTCTGTGAGAGCCGTAATTCTTGCTGGTTGGTAGGTGATCAAATACTTATGTCATGCAATAAAATGCTAATTAATTACTTAAAAAATCATACAATGTGATTTTCTGGATTTTTATTTTAGATTCCGTCTCTTACAGTTGAAGTGTACCTATGAAAGAAATTACAGACCTCTACATGCTTTGTAAGTAGATAAACCTACAAAATCAGCAGTGTATCAAATACTTGTTCTCCCCACTGTATTTGATAAAGTAATTTGGCAAAAACAGAGCAAGACCGATCTCGACAAGGCACTTGGGCCAAGGTGGACTTGCACAGCCAGGCACTGTAACTTCCTACCTAGGGCCTAGGAAAACTACTGTATTTCAACTGCAGATTTCTAAAAGTTTTGCAATTATGCTGCAGGATTTAGAGGTAATCTGTGGTTTAGTACGGTACCCTGTGTCAATACTTCATTGCTCCAGACCAGCGCAAGGGGAAGTTAGACTACTGATTATGCTTTTCGGTCCGAAGGTGCTACTGTGTCTCTGTAGTACTGCAACCTACTCCCGAACCAGTTCCATTGTACAGCACCTTAGTGGCGCAGCAGTCTAAGACACTGCATCGCAGTGCAAGCGGTGTTGCTACAGATGCTGGTTCATTACCGGTGCCGGCCTCGACTGGGAGATCCAGTCTCTCCCTCTAAAAACAGAAATAAATAATTCTAAATAAACAGGCTATATTTACAAATGAGTAACAATGTCTCACCCATTGTTCAAGAATGTCCTTTTTCCTCGCTCATTTTACGTTATTTGAAAACAAAACCTCCAAAACTTTTTTTAATTTTTAATTTATTTAAATAAAGCAATCACTTTTACTATTATTATTATATAAAAACCCCTTGGATATTCTCAGATATATTAACCCTGTTATTAGCAGGGCAATATATGTTGGTCATGGCTTCCAAGTGGCGCACAATGGGATTGCCTCGCAGTTCTCCATTTGTATCCACTGAAATAGCGGTGGGCGTGAGGGCAGGGGGCACGGGATGGGTCGGAGAGCCGCACACAGAAGACAGACCTAGCCCATGGGGAAGGGAGGAGGAGGAAGGGGGGGGGGGGTCCATCCTGCCCCACTGGGTAGCACAGAGCAACACTTTAAGGGGAATTGCACTAATAATGGTGCTGACTAGGGAAACGTTCCTGCTGTTCTTAGTGCCAGTCTTCAGGTTCAAACTAAAACGTTCAAACTAAAATGTAACAAATAATGGCGCAAAAAAATCTGATTAGATATGAATTCAGAGGGCAGATATTATTAAATATTAAAGTATTAGACCTCTCACTAAAGGCGTCACTCAAAAGTTATACTTAAATCCGAACTGAACTTAACGAAAAATGACATAAAAAGCACACATTTGTAAATCCCAAACTCTAAAAGTAATTGGAAAGGTAGATACAAATTACATTGTGACACTGTGTTTACAAAGAATGTAAACAAGATGCTGTGTTTTTATTTACAGTAGTGATGGACAGCTAGTGGAATTTTCAGGATTTCAAACACTTGTAGCCCGATTAGCAGGACAATTTACTCTTTATAGCCAGCTACTGAAGGAGTGAAAGTCATACCTTTCCAGTACTCCTCACCCCACCCAAACTCCACCCTTAACACAGTTACCATTCAAAACAAGCTGGTTATTTAAAAAAAAAAAGACATTCCGACCTAAGAGAACAGACAAAATCGACATCGTTTTCATCAAGCCAGCTTCTTTCTATGGCGCTACCCATTCCAGGGTTAGGACCATAACCACGAGAGGACTTGAAAATGAGCCGGAGCTGAGAGGATTGCCCAAATTAAAAAAGGTATTTTTTGTTTCAGTGCATTTTCTTTAAAAAAAAACAACCTATCAATGTGTAGGCATATTGTGTAAGAAAATCAATAATTAAATAAAGTCAAATACATTTTTTTTTAAATGATTGTGTACTAAAAACGTGAATGTGTTTTTGCAGAGCATACAACCATGCCGACAACCATCCTTGGAGATCAATAGACCAAGGGCTGGACAATGGGCCGCACCAAAAATAAACGCATGGTTGCCAAGAGAGCGGTTTGTTTTGCTAGATTCTTAAAATGTGTACGCAGCATGTGTGTGTTGGCTTCACTTTTAATTCTTAATTGATCTACCGTTTCTAACATTGGCCACTGTAAATATTTACTCTTTGCATCAACTTCATGTAATTGTCAATAAAAGCCTTTGACAGCGAAATGAGAAATGTTATGCCTTTAGTGTAACCTTCATATAACTTGTCAAGTCAGTTAAGAACAAATTCTTATTGACAAGGATAGCCTACTCCGCCCTCCCCGTCAGGAGTCCCATATACTAAGTTCTTAGAAAAAAAAAAGTTTTAAATTCTCAAGTACAGCCACTATTGAAGGCTATCAAATGCTTCTCAAATATGCCCTCTGGTGGTCAAACTAGCACTAACTAGCATTAATGGTAACAGTGGTTGACACAGAATTCTGCGGCACCTTGCATGCTGTGCTGCAGAACGCTGCAACTTTTAAAGGACGAACCACTGTACACGTACAGGTATATTTCAAAGTATTCTATGATGCCATAAGAAATATAAAAACAGCTTAGGTTTTGGGGTTATTATTGAGATTCTCCGGGACTTTTGTAGACTTTGAAGCCAAAAGTAGCGTTCATGAGGCAAAAGCGGCCCCTGAAAATTGCATACTACGTCACATGTGCAGATATGTGCACCATGTCATTGCGCTCTCTTTCGCTCTGCTGTGTGTGCATCTTCCGAGCCCTCACTCAAATGGCTAAGGGCTGAAGCTCATTGGCAAAACTCGAATTGCTAAGGTGCTGGCCCACATGGGTGAAAATGTATGGAAAATGGCACAACACAGCTTCTTGAAAAACAGTCTCATTCAGACTAGGGATTTCGTGGTTAATTAAGGGAAGACAGTAATTCTGCTCATAGATTATGCATGAAGGACTCATTGACACATCCAGCCCAAAGCGGTAGGTTTAAAAAATACTTAGTAGATGTCAAAGTTCCAGAGCATGTCTTGAAGGGATATTCTTAAAAAAAGGGGTATTTTACCTTAGTTGAAATAACCAATGACCTGCATGAAATGTTTTGCGCCTTAAAACAGATAGTTTAACAGGTACCTGCTAAGACCCAGTGAAGGCAGCAAGAGGACCATGAAGATGAGGAAGGTGTAGCACTTGTGCATGGTGGTCCGGTTCTCCCCTGATCTGCCCATGAAAAAAATAGAGAAAAAGGCCAATGTCACTGAAGGAGCTTACATGATGATAATTTCATTTTGTTTATTTAAAAGCTGAATTTCAGTAACACACACAAAAAAACACATTATAATTAATAAGATGAGATACAACAAATTGTACAAAATTAAAACATCTGGGAATTGAGGCAAGAAGGGAGGTAGAATGGTTTGAGCGGTGGAGGGAGGATCTTGGTCACAGTCAGGGAGGTTGGTGGTCATATCAGAGTCAGGTCCGCAGCCATCAGCACACCTCGCTGTCCCTGACATCCTCAGCCTCTCCTTATGGACTCTGTAGGTAGCTACTCCTCTTCGCTACTAATTTGTAGTACCCACTTGGATAATGCCCCGGCTGCCGCTGGCGCCAGAAAGCCATTGATAATCGTCAGAGTAGTTGTCCTCATCTCTAAAATTATACTAATTTAAGTCTGTGTGATCTTTAGAAAACCCCAAATCAAGAAAAAAAACAGTGGAAATTATAGGTCAACTGAAAGAAACCCCTGCCATATATTTTGATTCTTCCCCATTGTCAATATCACATCTGCACCAAGAGCTGTTGGAATTAACACAACATAACCTAAATAGACACAATGCAGATTTTAAAAAAAATAATTAAATCTCAGAACCAAATCAATTCTGGGTAACAATTAAGTAACTTACTGTGATTGTTTTAAATTAAAACGGTAAAAAATAAACAAAAATAGCTAATCCGCGGTCACAGACATTCTGAGCAATTATTACAAGATGAGGGGAAAGCATCCACGTGCCTGCATGGAACAATGTTCTCTTATTCAACTTACTGACTCCAAAGCTTGGGACGCAGGCCACGTAGTCTATTTTTATGCTCACTGAGGCGTGTGTGTGCGCTCCGATTACATGCTGACCACACCGCTCGCGTTACGTGTGCGAGCGTTGTAAAATAAAATGTACACATGAATGTTATTCAATCATTTAAATCAAACTGCTCACATGCGCCAACAAGCATATGCGTAGCCAGGTGCTAAAATAGAATTTGGTTCTGTTACTTACGAGCTTGCAAGTGCAGCCTCTGGGGTGATTGAAAGCCGAACTGAGGTCCACATTCCAGTCGGTGGTGGTAATGCACCTTAAAGTTGGTTGACATCCGCCATTTAAAGTCCAAAGACTGAAGAAGGAGTGATGACTAGAAACTAACTAGGTTTACCCTATTATCAGTGGATTAATTGTCGGAGTAAAATAACTTGTGTATTTCAGGTAAAATAACAAGTCAATGTTTATATCCCAGGACAAATTAGCTAGCAACAGCAAGGGTAAGGAACAACACATCCTCAACACGGGGGCCCCTCAGGGGTGTATGCTCAGTCCCCTCCAGTACTCCCTGTTCACTCATGACTGCATGGCCAGGTACGACTCAAACACCCTCCTCAAGTTTACCGACGACAACAGTGGTAGGCCTGGTCAACAATGATGAGACAGCCTATAGGGAGGAGGCCAAAGACCTGGCCGTGTGGTGCCAGGACAACAACCTCTCCCTCATTGTGATCAAGACTAAGGAGATGATTGTGGGCTACAGGAAAAGAAGGACAGAGCACGTCCCCATTCTCATCGATGGGGCAGCAGTGGAGCAGGTAGATAAGTTCCATGGTGTCCACATCACCAACAAACTATCATGGTCCAAACACACTAAGACAGTCGTGAAGAGGGCATGACAAAGCCTATTCCCCCTCAGGAGACATGGGTCATTGGCATGGGTCCTCAGATCCTCAAAATGTTCTACAGCTGCACCATCGAGAGAATGGTTGCACCGCTTCCTGGTATGGCAACTGCTCAGCCTACGACCACAAGGCACTCCAGAGGGTAGTGCGTACGGTCCAGTACATCACTGGGGCCAAGCTTCCCGCCATCCAGGACCTCTATACCAGGCGGTGTCAGAGGAAGGCCCTAAAAATTGTCATACTCCAGCCACCCTTAGTCATAGACTGTTCTCTCTGCTACCGCACAGCAAGCGGAACCGGAGAGCCAAGTCTAGGTCCAAAAGGCTTTTTAACAGCTTCTACCCCCAAGCCATAAGACTCCTGAACAGCTAATCAAAGGGTTACCCAGAACCCTCTTTTACACTGCTGTTACTCTCGGTTTATTATCTATGCAGTTACTTTAACTCTACATGTACACTACCGTTCAAAAGTTTGAGGTCACTTAGAAATTTCCTTTAAAAAAAAAGAAAAGCAAATTTTTTGTCCATTAAAGTAACATCAAATTGATCCGAAATACAGCGTAGACACTTAATGTTGTAAATGACTATTTTAGCTGGAAACGGCATATTTTTTTAATGGAATATCTACATAGTGTCATGACTGTCCTGATCAGGTCAGGTTACAGGAGACCACAACCCTACAGATTATCTCTCACCCCCAACAGGGGAGGAGAGATCTAGGGATATGAAGATGTGGGGGTTTTATGACCCCTCACGCCCCTGGTAAATCTTAGGCAACAGACAAAAATGTATATGTCCTCTCACTATGGAGAACCAGCCTCAGAACATTAAACATACAATAAATGGACTTTGGAACAATGGTTTCCGTCAGCCACAATGGTGGTAATGACGACAGATGGAATATGAAAATTAATGTCATTTGTGTTGTTATTAAAGGTTAAAGGACAATGTTACTACGAAAACATTGTAACGTTAAGAGTTTTCCTAGTATATGCTTGATATTTATACATTGTACGTTGTGTGGAAAATGTCCAAAGAGAATGTTTTGATAAAGATGAAATGTGAAGTTAGTTGTCTAAAATTGGATTTGAGTAAAATCTAGACCTTACCTTGGTACGCCCAGAGAATTGCCCTAAAGGCGGTTACGCCCTCTTCTGACCCGAGGGTATAAGACATGCGAGTTAAGAATTATCATATCAGACTAAGTGCAGCCAATGTCTAAAATGTCAACAAACCCAAAACAAGGTTGAAGACAAATAAGTATTTTTTCTACACATGCTACGGATGAGTAGCTGTGTCTGAGCGGGTGAATTCAAGCCGGAACACCTGGTCTACACTCCCCATCGAATCATGGTATCTACGCTGTTTCATTCCTACGCTGTGAGCTCTGAGATACAGAGCTGTCTGTCCTCAGAAGGCCCCTTTCAAAGCAAGGGTGAGGAATTAGACCACTAAGCCAAAGGGACACTGACATCGTGAGGACAAACAGAGAGTTGCGCCGGAGAAGTGTGTCATTGAGAAGCCTAAACAACCCACGTGGATCTTCCCATCTGAGACCTCCAACACGTAATTAAATCATTATATTCTGACCCATAAGAGCGGCAGTTCGGGGCAAGGCTAGGGTTAAAATATGCATAGCTGACAAATGCACCCAAATGTATATTTCTCTCATGTACTTTCTTTTTTTATCTATTTTTCTCTGTCTTTTAAATCCCCATTTTCGGTCACGCGCCATAGTGTGTTGGTCCATTATACTAAGTTCTAATCAATAGCCTAGACTGTGTTGTGTATCTTTTATCATCATTTTAGCTTTCTAGTAAATAAATAATCAACTAATATTGGTGTGGTACGAACTCATTGGTGGGACCCGGGTTTGTGCAGATTCCCGGATTATGCGACGTTCAGAATGAGACTGTAGAGGAAATTGATTATTTAGCGACTTTTGTAAAATCGATATTCTGATAATCTTTGAGTTAATTTGGAAAATAGAAACTCAATAAAACTAATTTTCCCATGGTGCCCAAGATTAATGAGTTAATAATTGCTTGATTCATTTAATCACGCCGTTAGAAACCTTTAATCATTCTATGAACAGTCGTCACATTAACTAATACAACGTCACGGCATAGAGACCCGCCCATTATCTGCAACCATCACTCCTGTGTTCCAATGGCATGTTGTGTTAGTTGATCATTAGAAAACCCTTTTGCAATTATGTTAGCACAGCTGAAAACTGTTGTCCTGATTAAAGAAGCAATAAAACTGGCTTTCTTTAGACTAGTTGAGTATCTGGAGCATCAGCATTTGTGGGTTCGATTACAGGCTCAATTGCCAGAAACAAAGCACTTTCTTCTGAAACTCGTCAGTCTATTCTTGTTCTGATAAATGAAGGCTATTCCATGTGAGAAATTGCCAAGAAACTGAAGATCTCGTACAACGCTGTGTACTACTCCCTTCACAGAACAGTGGAAACTGGCTCAAACCAGAATAGAAAGAGGAGTGGGAGGCTCCGGTGCACAGCTGAGCAAGAGGACAAGTACATTAGTGTCTATTTTGAAAAACAGATGCCTCACAAGTCCTCACCTGGCAGCTTCATTAAATAGTACCCGCAAAACACCAATCTCAACGTCAACAATGAAAATGCAACTCCGGGAAGCTGGCCATCTAGGCAGAGTTAAAGAAAAAGCCATATCTCAGACTGCCCAATAAAAAGAAAATAATTAAGATGGGCAAAATGACACTGGACAAAGAAACTCTGCCTAAAAGACCAGCATCCCGGTTTCGCACGCATGTTGATTTTGTCCATCAAAATCCTGCCGTCTAGGGAGTTTTTCCTAGTCTCTGTGCTTCTGCCTCTGCATTGCTTGCTCTTCAGGGGTTTAAGCTGAGTATCTATAAAGCACTTTGCTGATGTAAAAGGGCTTTATAAAATACATCTGATTGATTGATAACGCTTAACTCAGTGAAGAGCAACTCCAGTCGCCTTCTGCGTGTGACGATTTCTGTTCTTTACACCAAATCAGCAACTCATTTGGACTTGGAAAATCCCTAGGACCACTATAGCCTAACCCTCAGTGCAACTTGCAAACCGTATTGCTAAGGATAGGAAAGTGAACAGTACCTCGTCCAGTGTTTCTCCAAGAAAGCAGAGTAGTAGACGATGGTCGGCAGCAGGGCAGAGAAAGCCCACAGGAGCAAAGTGGGGAAAAACTGGGTGATGATGGGGTTCTGGAGAAAAATGACAGGAGAGAACAGAAGACATACATTTCCTCAATAGTCAACGAAGCCTTGCTCCTCAAAGGCCCTCATATTAAGCTCTGTACCAAATAGCTTTAGATTCTGTCCAACTGTAATCTATAACACCATGCTAAGAACAATGGCTGAATTCTCACTGAGCAAACTACTAAGGCAGGGCAGGGTATGACTACTAAATTACCTCAGAAGCATTGCTGGTTTTGATTCTTACCCTCTAATCAAGGACTGAATTAGACATGGGAAAGCAGGGTTGTGTTCATTAAAGGAAGGAAATTAAATGGAAAGGGACTACCTGGAATACACCAATGATAATGATAATTGTCCATTTTCCATTGCAAAACCTTTAAAACGTTATTTTGTGGTCTAGCCTAATACAGTGTTTTTTCAAACCTCTCCTCGGGGATACCCAGACATTTCAAAATCTTATAGCCCTGAACTAGCTCTCACCTAAATTGATTGTTGACAGGTTGAATCTGGTTTACTAGCGCTGGAATATATCAAATACATGGAATTGCTAGGGGTTTAACAACCACTGCCCTAATAAACACCACCCAGATGAACTCAATCAACGCCATTCAATTAACAAACAGGTGGAAAAGAACACCAGCAGTGATATGGTTTAGGGCTGGAATAAATAGCTCTGTACAAGGGTGTACTAGCAATTTCACAGTGCATCATTTTCTTTCATTATGTCAATGTAGAATCAATATGAGACGTTTGTTGACAAAGCCTTTTTTTAAATACATATTTTAGGTATTTCAGATTTTATTGAACAGATAGTGGGAGAGAATGACAGTGGCAAGAATTAGAGAAAGGTTGTATCAAAGGGCAGTAGGCCAGATTCAAACCCATGCCGATACGGAGGCTGGCAGAGGCTGCTACAGTGGTTGCTCCACTCAAAGTTTTGCGATTATGCTGTGGGACTTAGAGGTGATTTGTGGTTTAGTACGGCACCCTGGGTCACTACTTCATTGCTCCAGACCAGCGCAAGGGGGAGTTAGAGCACTGATTATGCTTTTGGGTCCCGAGGCGCGACTGTCTCTAAAAATATATATTTTTTGTTACTACTCGTCAGTATTACTTACTAAAACTGTTGTTACACTAAGGTTTTTATTCTAAGAGAAACTTAGACTATAATTAGGGTGTGGAAATGTTAGGATTATTTTGCTCTCACTGTAGTACTGTAGCCTACTCCCGACTGGTCACGCTGTACAGCGCCCGAGTGGCGCAGCGTTCTAAGACACTGCATTGCAGTGCAAACTGCGTTGCTACAGATGCTGGTTCAATACCCTTGCTGGCCGCAACTGGGAGACCCATGAGGTGATTGTAGGCTTTTGATTTCTCTCCCTCTAAATTTTTTAAATAAATAATAAATAACAAACTGGCTTTTTTACAAATGTTCAAGAATGGCATTTTTCCTTGCTCACTTTACATTTTTGAAAAGGAAATCTACAAAATATTATTTTTAAAACAAAGCTATTTTTATTATTGTTATGAATTAATTGATAATTATATTAAAGCCCCTTAGATACATGGGCTTTAATATAACACAGATATATTATCAACACTGTTTTTCACAAGCATAACCCCCACCCCGCCCACTGGGTAGAACAGAGCAACACTAAGGGGCGTTGCATAAATAAAGGCGCTGACTAGAGAAACATTCCTGCTGTTCTTAGGGCATGTCTGCACGTTCAAACTAAAACAATGTAACTAATAAAAGCGTGAAAAATGCCCTTTAGATATGAATTCGGAGGGCTGAAATGATTAAATAGAGTATTAGACCTTTCACAAAAAGCGTCAGTCAAGTTGCATTAAGGAGAAGTATATCTTTGATTCCATGCATTGCACTTGTATTTTCATCAACATTTGTGATGAGTATTTCTGTAAAGTTATGTGGTTCTCTGCAAAATCGCCGGATGTTTTGGAAGCAAAACATTACTGAACATAACGCACCAATGTAAACTGAGATTTTTGGATATAAATAGGAACTTTATCAAACAAAACATACATGTATTGTGTAACATGAAGTCCTATGAGTGTCATCTGATGAAGATCATCAAAGGTTAGTGATTAATTTTATCTCTATTTCTGTTTTTTGTGACTCCTCTCTTTAGCTGGAAAAATGGCTGTGTTGTTTTTGTGACTAGGCACTGATCTAACAATCGCATGGTATGCTTTCGTTTTAAAGCCTTTTTGAAATCGGACACTGTGGTGGGATTAACAAGTTCATCTTTAAAATGGTGTATAATACTTGTATGTTTGAGGAATTTTAATTATGAGATTTGTTTGAATTTGGCGCCCTGCACTTTCACTGGCTGCTGTCAAAGCGATCCCGTTAACGGGATTTCAGTCGTAAGAAGTTAATGGATCTACCGTTTCTAACATAGGCCACTGTAATCGATGGGGGCTCAGGGCAGTATCATTCTGCTCATCTGATGAAGGTGCACATGACGGCATCAGGCGGAGAGTCCGGCGGCAACAGGCGGAGAGTCCGGCGGCAACAGGCGGAGAGTCCGGCCGCAACAGGCGGAGAGTCCGGCGGCAACAGGCGGAGAGTCAGGCGGCAACAGGCGGAGAGTCAGGCGGCAACAGGCGGAGAGTCAGGCGGCAACAGGCGGAGAGTCAGGCGGCAACAGGCGGAGAGTCAGGCGGCAACAGGCGGAGAGTCAGGCGGCAACAGGCGGAGAGTCAGGCGGCAACAGGCGGAGAGTCAGGCGGCAACAGGCGGAGAGTAAGGAACAAGGGTGAGGAACAAGATGGGAGTCACAATCCATGCCAGGCACACCTGTGAGCTCTGGAACGTCACCTCCGACAGGCAACATACCTGGTGGGTTCCTCAGGTCGTGGGTTCACCCTGACATGTCCATTCCTCTTCTGACAACAGAACTTGACCAACTGCTCACCAGGCACAGCAAGGGCTGTCCGGACCATTATGCTATTCCAAGAATGTGTAACTGAAGAGAGACAGATTACCAACAGGGATGGATCCCGAGGCAAATGTGGCTTACCAGTGAACCTCCGGGTGTTTATCATTAATACTGTGTCTTAGAAGTTTCTGTCCATGACTGACAGTTAATGATTACTTGTCAGACTGCACAGTAGCCTAATAAACAAATGTAGGTGGCTTCTATCTTCAAAAAGCTTTAAATGCTTTATTATCCAAATGTTTAAAGTGCGTGGGCGACCTCATGCAACTGCAAAATGTCGGAAAAGCATACAGTACTGTATTTCTTCATCAGCTTCTTTTTTTTCACCTTTATTTAACCAGGTAGGCTAGTTGAGAACATTTCTCATTTACAACTGCGACCTGGCCAAGATAAAGCAAAGTAGTGGGAAAAACAAACAACACAGTGTTACAAAATAAACAAACATAGGGTCAATTATACAATAGAAAAAAGTCTACATACAGTTTGCAAATGAGGTAGGATAAGGGAAATAAGGCAACAAAAAGACCATAGTGGTGAAATAATTACAATATAGCAATTAAACACTGGTGAGTGTTGGAGGCTATTTTGTAAATGACGTCGCCGAAGTCAAGAATCGGTAGGATAGTCAGTTTGGCAGCTTAAGTGAAGGATGCTTTGCTGTGAAATAGGAAGCTGACTCTAGATTTAATTTTGGATTGGAAATGCTTAATGTGAGGCTGGAAGGAGAGTTTACAGTATAACCACACACCTTGGTATTTGTAGATGTCCACATATTCTAAGTCAGAATTGTCCAGAGTAGTGATGCAACACGGGCGGGTGGGTGTCGGCAGTGATCGGTTGAAGAACATGCATTTAGTTTTACTTGCATTTAAGAGCAGTTGGAGGCCACGGAAGGAGAGTTGTATGGTGTGGAAGCTCGTCTGGAGGGGAGTTAAAACAGTGTCCAACGAAGGGCCAGAAGTATACAGAATGGTGTTGTCTGCGCAGAGGTGGGTCAGAGAATCCCCAGCAGCAAGAGCGACGTCATTGATGTACACAGAGAAAAGAGTCAACCTGAGAATTGAACCCTGTGGCACCCCCATACAGACTGCCAGAGGTCCGGACAACAGGCCTTCCGATTTTACACACTGAACTTCCGAGAAGTAGTTGGTGAACCAGGTGAGGCAGTCATTTGAGAAACCAAGGCTGTTGAGTCTGCCGATAAACCTTGGCCAGGTCGATGAATACAGCTGCACAGTATTGTCTCTTATCGATGGCAGTTATGATATCGTTTAGGACCTTGAGGTGGCTGAGGTGCACACATGACCAGCTTGGAAACCAGATTGCATAGCGGAGAAGGTACGGTGGGATTCGAAATGGTCGGTGATCTGTTTGTTAACTTGGCTTTCGAAGACTTTAGAAAGGCAGGGTAGGATAGATATAGGTCTGCAGCAGTTTGGGTCTAGAGTGTCTCCCCCTTTGAAGAGGGGGATGACCGTGGCAGCTTTCCAATCTTTGGGGATCTCAGACGATATGAAAGAGGTTGAACAGGCTAGTAATAGGGGTTGCAACAATTGCGGTGGATAATTTTAGAAAGAGAGTTTACAGATTGTCTAGCCCAGCTGATTTGTAGGGTTCCAGAATTTGTAGCTCTTTCAGAACATCAGCTGGATTTGGCTGACGAAGAAATGGGGGAGGCTTGGGAAGTTGCTGTGGGGGGTGCAGGGTTGTTGACCGGGGTAGGGGTAACCAGGTGGAAAGCATGGCCAGCCGTAGAAAAATGCTTATTGAAATTCTCAATTATCGTGGATTTATCGGTGGTGACAGTGTTTCCTAGCCTCAGTGCAGTGGGCAGCTGGGAGGAGGTTCTCTTATTCTAGATGGACTTTACAGTGTCCAAGAACTTTTGGGAGTTTGTGCTACAGGATGCAAATTTCTGCTTGAAAAAGCTAGCCTTTGTTTTCCTAACTGCCTGTGTATATAGGTTCCTAACTCCCCTGAAAAGTTGCATATCGCAGGGGCTATTCGATGCTAATGCAGCACGCCACAGGATGTTTTTGTGCTGGTCAAGGGCAGTCAGGTCTGGAGTGAACCAAGGGCTATATCTGTTCCTGGTTAAGTTTTTTGAATGGGGCATGCTTATTTAAGATGGTGAGGAAAGCACATTTAAAGAATAACCACGCATCCTCTAATGACGGAATGAAGACAATATCCTTCCAGGATACCCGGGCCAGGTCGATTAGAAAGGCCTGCTCTCTGAAATGTTTTAGGGAGCGTTTGACAGTGATGAGGGGTGGTCGCAGACCCATTACGGATGCAGGCAATGAGGCAGTGATCGTTGAGATCCTGGTTGAAGACAGCAGAGGTGTATTTGGAGGGCAGGTTGGTTAGGATGATATCTATGAGGGTGCCCATGTTTACAGATTTGGGGTTGTACTTGGTATGCTTTCGTTAATAAAATGATAAAAAATACTCTTTCAAAATGCAGATGTTAATTTCCTTATGGATCCATAAGAAATTACTATGGGAATAAATATCACTGAATGAAATAAATATTGGAACAAAGTAGGCTAATGAAGGCAAACAAATAGTTGCTTACTGGAAAATTCTCTTTCAAACACATACTGTCATGTTGACCAGCGCCATTATGGCTATTAGCAGAGCTATTAGCAGGACAATAGAATTGCCTAGGAGGAGGGTAGGGGGAGAATTCTATCGTCAAATGTATTTCTTAGCTTGGTTGGCTGTATTGCAATTTCAGTTTAATCCACCAGAAAATGCAGAACAAATAATATAACAAATATTGTGATTAAACAGAAATATCCTAATTGATAAAAAAAACATTTATCAATTTGAACCTTTAACATGGACGGGGGGAAAGGTATTATTATTATTATTAGTATTATGTATCACATTCGACCATGGTTGGGAGTACCATAGGGCGGCGCACAATTAGCCCAGCGTTTCTCTCCCTCTAAAAACAGAATTAATTGTTTTGGCCTTTACAAATATTATTTTGGCCTTTATTCAGATTACAATCGCTCACTTTCGTTTTTTGAAAATGAAATCTCCAAAATATCGCTATATACAATCAAGTTGATGGCACAGTCATATAGCCCCGGTCACCTACATAAGGTTGAGTGACTCACTCATTCATGGCTTTGGATCAAAATAAAAAAGCACCAACATTATTTATGATAGTCTTAATAAAATAAATGTTTTGATTATCCTGACCTGTACAGTATTATAATAGCCCATTATGGGCTATTAGCAGGACAATATATCTTTACTAACACCTCTATGTATTTTGATACTTTGTGCAAGGCAATTAATCAGCATTAAAAACTTTGTGTATGGGGCCTCCCGAGTGGTGCAGCGGTCTTACTAGCTTTATTTACAAATTAGTGAGAATGTCTCACCCCATGTTCAGGAATGGCATTTTTTTGGCTCACTCAATGAAAACTAAATCTCCAAAATATTGTTAATTTTAAACAAAGCTATTATTATTATTAATTCATTCATAATTATATAAAAGCCTCTTAGATATTATCACAGATCCGATTTGCCGTAAAGAAAAATGCCCCTTAGATAAATCATTCAGAATCCTCAAATGTAATTATTGGCGGAGGGTCACGTCAATAAAACAAATATTTTTAGATCTACAGTAGACCTACAGTATGCGAAATGAGTCTCACTAGTGTTGAGTTATGTGCTGTTAACCTGTTGAGTGCAGGGGGCAGTATTTTGATGTTTGGATGAAAAACGTAACCAAATTAAACTGCCTATTTCTCAGGCCCAGAATCTAGAATATGCATATAATTGTCAGATTAGGATAGAAAAAAACTCTAAAGTTTCCAAAACTGTCAAAATATTGTCTGAGTATAACAGAACTGATATTGCAGGCGAAAACCTGAGGAAAATACAACCCGGAAGTGCTGTTTTTCCTGAAAGCTCTGTTCCATTGCCTGCCATTGCTCCATTTAACCTCTTGAAACTAGGGGGCACTATTTTCATTTTTGGAAAAATAACGTTCCCAAAGTAAACGGGCTATTTTTCAGGACTAGATAATAGAATATGCATATAATTGACAACTTAGGATAGAAAACACTCCAAACTTCCAAAACTGTAAAAATATTCTCTGTGAGTATAACAGAACTGATATTGCAGGTGAAAGCCTGAGAAAAATCCAATCAGGAAGTGACTCTTATTTAGAAACCTCTGCGTTCCTATGCATCCCTATTGAGCAGTGAAAGGGATATCAACCAGATTCTTTTTCTATGGCTTCCCTAATGTGTCTAGTGTCACAAGACAGTTTCAGGCTTTTATTTTGAAAAATGAGAGTGAGCGACAACATTGCGTCAGTGGTCAGCTGGTGGCTCTCAGAGTGATATGTGCGTAATAGACAAATGCGGCCATTGTTTCTCTCGCCCCTACTAAGAAGCCAACTGCCCCGGTTGATATATTATCGAATAGATATTTGAAAACACCTTGAGGATTGATTATAAACAACGTTTTCCATGTTTCCGTCGATATTATGGATCTAATTTGGAATATTTTTCGGCGTTGTCGTGACCTCAATTTCCGGTCAATTTCTCAACCAAACGTGAAGAACAAATAGAGCTATTTTGGCTACAAAAATAAACTTTATGGAAAAAAGGAACATTTGCTATCTAACTGGGAGTCTCGTGAGGGAAAACATCCAAAGCTCATCAAAGGTAAACGATTTAATTTGATTGCTTTTCTGATTTTCATGACCAGGTTGCCTGCTGCTAGCTAGGCATAATGCTATGCTAGGCTATCGATAAACTTATGCAAATGCTTGTCTTGCTTTGACTGTAAAGCATAACTTCAAAATCTGAGATGATAGGGTGATCTGAGATGACAAAAGGCTAAGCTGTGTTTCAATATATTTCACTTGTGATTTCATGAATATAAATATTTTCTAGTAATATTTTTTGTCCGTTGCGTTATGCTAATTAGTGTCAGTTGATGACAATTCTCCCGGATCGGTAGTTCCAAGATGTTAAAAGTGATGTAGGTTTTATTTATTTTAAAAGCATATTGAAGTTAGAAGCAATAGGATTTGAAGCAATAACTATTTCAGCATTGTTTCATGCTGCTCTGAGACAAGCATGGGGACTGGTCTTGATAAATCAATGAGATTTTTTATTTTCACTGAATATCCGTTTGGGTATTGGTTACACTACAATTAGGGTGTGGAAATGTTATGCCCCATAGATATTAATTTAGACTATTCCAATCCTCTTATGCTCTTAGTACTGTAGCCTACTCCCGACCGTCATGTTGTACAGCGCCATAGTTTTCGTACCATCCTAACGGAAACCCTGAGGGTTTAATTATTTGATTTTCTTGCAGTAGAAACACCATAATATTAATCAATTAGTTAATAAGCTACATTTCTTAAAATCAATTCCATATACTATGTTTTTACAAAAAAGGTTTTAAATGATCTAGTAATGCCAATACTGAAGACTATCAAATACTTCTCAAAGATGCCCTCTGGTGATCAAACTAGCACTAACTTGCATTAATGGTAAAAATGGCTAACAAATAACGTGCCATAGAATTCTGCAGCAGCCCACAAGGTGTGCTGCATCCAGTATAACAACTTTTAAAGGAGGAACCACTGTAGACCAGCTAGGCCACGACAAAACCTTTGATATGGGGTGAACTACATTGAGGGATATTGAAGATTTCTTACATTGAGATACTCCACAGGCTTGGTGACGTTAAACTTGTCCATCGTGGAGATAATGATGGCGGGCGTGGTGAGAAAGAAGAGCAGGAGGAAAAGGATGCAGTTGATGATGAAGCAGCGAATCCACCAGGAAATCCCCCCCAATGATAAGTGCTCCCTGTCAGAGAAGTTGACATACACAGAGATCATTTGTAAACCATCCAGCATTTAAACAGGTCATCCCGCATGCACATTAAAGTGTTACCTTCATATCAGACTTAATACAATACCTTCTGGTAATGTAACATACATAAGAAAAATAGAACACTAGTTTTAAAAGATAATACAATCCAAAGATGTGTTGATATCAAATCTATCGGGCAAAATTCACACCTGTGTGCACACGCACATACTACTATTCTGTTTTACGGGCCCTGACCAATTGTGCTATTATATTTTCATTTTTTTCCTGATCTTAACTCTTGTACATAATGTTACCACCATAGTTCCTATGACTAAAAGAGCTTCTGGATATCAGAACAACGATCCTCGATATGGAGGAGGAGGAGTTCTACTTCAATGAGTCGGTGGCGAAGGACAGGCCCAAATCCCAGCCATTCGAAAAAAGGAAGAGGCGGCGTTATAGAGGCTGGCATGTGGGATACCTGACGAGACTATGTCGGCGAGTGGATAAACCACCTCTACCCTCTGTTCTATTGGCGCATGTGCAATCACTGGAGAATAAACTGGACGAGTTCTGTTCGAGACTATCAACATGATCGGAAGAAATCGAATATCCTATGAGTCATGCCTGAACAAGGACATGGAAACTATAAATCTAGCTGGTTTATCTATACATCGGTAGGACATAACAGCAGGGTTGGGTAAACTCAAGGGGGGGGGGGGGGGGGGGGGGGTCTCTTTGTTAACAGCTGATGCGCAATCTATAATATTAAGTAAGTTGAGGTTCTGCTCGCCTGAGTGAGAATACCTAATGATAAGCTGTACACCATAACATTTCTGTCATCTATATTTTTCGTAGCTGTCCATTTACTACCACAAACAGATACTGGCTGGAACTAAAACCACACTCAACGAGCTGTATGGGGACATTAGCAAACAAGAAAATACTCATCCAGAGGCGGCGCTTCTAGTGCCCGGTGATATTAATGCAGGAAAACTGAAATCAGTCTTACATAATTTCTACCAGCATTTCACCAGTGCAACTAGAGGCGAAAGAAAATTGTAGAGCATCTTTACTCCACACACAAAGATGCATAACAAAGCTCTCCCTCACCCTCCATTTGGAAAATCTGACCATAACTATCCTCCTGATTCCTGCTTACAATCAAAAACTTAAATCAAATCAAAGTGTCACGTGAGCCAAATACAACAGGTGTAAAACAGGTGTTTCACCTTACAGTGAAATTGCCTACTTAAAAATTGCACTGTTGGTTAGGGCTTGTAAGTAAAAAAAAGAGGTATTAGGTAAACAATAGATAGGTAAAGAAATGTCTTAATTTCAATAAAATGACAATGAAAATAACAGTAGGGAGGCTAAATACAGGTGGTACCAGTACAGAGTCAATGTGTGGGGGCACCGGTTAGTCGGGCTAATTGAGGTAATATGCACATGTGGGCATAGTTAAAGTGACTATGCATAGATGATAAACAGAGAGTAGCAGCAGCGTAATAGGGGCTTGGCGGGTTGGGGGTGGCGGGACAATGCAAATAGTACGGGTAGCCATTTGATTATCTGTTCAGGAGGCTTATGGCTTAGAGGTAAAAGCTGTTGAGAAGCCTTTTGGTCCTTGACTTGGCACTCTGGTACCGCTTGCCATGAGGTAGCAGAGAGAACAGTCTAGGGTGGCTGGAGTATTTTTAAGGTCTTCCTCTTGACACCGCCTGGTGTAGAGGTCCTGGATGGCAGGCAGCTTTGCCCCAGTGACGTACTGGGCCATACGCACAACCCTCTGTAGTGTCTTGCTGCCGTAGGCCGAGCAGTTGCAGTACCAGGCAGAGATACAACCAGTCAGAATGCTCTCGATGTTTCAGCTGTAGAACCTTTTGAGGATCTGAGGACCAATGCCAAATCTTTTCAGTCTCCTGAGGGGCAATAGGTTTTGTCGTACCCTCTTCACGACTGTCTTGGTGTGCTTGGACCATTCTAGTTAGTTGGTGATGTGGACACAAGCTCTCAACAAGCTCCTCTACAGCCCAGTCGATGAGAATGGGGGCGTGCACGGTCCTCCTTTTCCTGTAGTCCACAATCATCTCCTTTGTCTTGATTACGTTGAGGGATAAGGTTGTTATTCTGGCACCACCCAGCCAGGTCTCTGACCTCCTCCCTATAGGGTGTCTGGTCGTTGTCGGCGATGAGGCTGTTGTGGTGATGAGGCTGGTACCACTGTTGTGTCGTCTGATGTTGGAGTCGTGCCTGGCCATGCAGTCGTGGGTGAACAGGAACAGTGGGTGAACTGCCTTGTTCATGGGCAGAATTACATATTTTTTACCTTGTCAGCTCGGGGATTCGATCTTGCAACCTTCCAGTTACTAGTCCAACGCTCTAACTACTAAGCTACCTGCCGCCAACATAGCCTAGTGTATGTACTGAGAAAACATACTTTGTAGCGCTACTGTCAATATTTGTCATAATATAGAGAAAATAAGATATCCACATGCCTATCTCAGGATATCTATTGAGTCAATATCCTGCCATACCATTTATTATCATAAATAATTCTGGAAAGAATCAAAAAATTATTTGTGCATGAAAGAAATATGGATTTCATATTTGTCAAATGATTGAGCAGGTGCTATAAAACTCAAAAAATGCATCAGAAATCGTGCTTTAGCATTGGATATGGACCTCCGCCAACAGAAGCATATGTGTAATCAATATATCTTAATATCTTGAATGTGCTGAGAAAACAGATATGCAATGTATGCAGTCAGTATTTGTCAACACGAAGACAGAAAATAGGATGTCACCAATCTCAGAATATTGAATGAGTCCATATCCGGCCATAGGAAATGTCCATGTGTGATTCGCGGTGTAGTCACAAAATCATATGTCTAAAAGCCACATCTGGATTCAGACTTTTTCAGGATATGGTGCATATCCACAAAACTAGAAACATGCATTGGAAATTGTCTTTATTCTCTAGAATATTAGAAAGTGTCACGTAAAGAGATCCCCTGATATGGACAGTTTACGCCCAGTGCATTGGCTATGGAAGAGCGTGATCACACAGTCATCCAGAACAGCTGGTTCTCCCATGCATCGTTCAGTGTTGCATGACTCGAAGTGAGCATAGAAGGCATTTCACTAGACTGGTAGGCTTGCGTCAATGGGCAGCTCGTGGCTTGGTTTCCCTTTGTAATCCTTGATAGTATGCAAGACCAACCACATCTGATGAGCATGGGAGCGGTTGTTGTAGGATTCGATCTTATTCCTGTATTGACAGAGTTTGATTGTTCTTCGGAAGGGTGTAGCAAGATACCTTACAAAAGTCCGGATTAGTGTTCTGCTCCTTGAAAGCGGCAGCTCTAGCCTTTAGCTCAGTGTGGATGTTGGCTGTAATCCATGGCTTCTGATTGGGATATGTACATATGATCACTCTGAGAACCAGAGGAGGCTGGTGGAAGGAGTTAAAGGAGGACAGGCTCCTTGTAATGGCTGGCATGGAATAAATGGAACGGTTTCAAACCTATGTAAAGCACGTGTTTGACGCCGTTCCAATTCATTAATTCCAGCCATTAGAATGAGCCTTCCCTCCGATTGCTCCTTCCACCAGCCTCCACTGGTGAGCATGTCATCGTAAATAAACTTATTCAATGAAGCCGATGACTGTGATAAATTCTTGAATGCCATCGGATGAATCCCGGCACCTATTCCAGTGTGTGCTAGTGAAACAGTCCTGTAGCTTAGCATCCGCTTCATCCGACCACTTCTGTATTGAGTCGGTGTCCACATCACTAAGGACCTATCATGGTCCAAACACAACAACACAGTCGTGAAGAGGGCACGACAATGCCTCTTCCCTCTCAGGAGGCTGAAAAGATTTGTCATGGGCCCTCGGATCCTCAAAAAGTTATACAGATGCACCATTGAGAGCATCTTGACTGGTTCTCTGTCATCTAGGACTCCTATACCTGGCGGTGTCAGAGGAACACCCTAAAAAGTGTCACAGACTCCAGCCACCTTAGTCATAGACTGTTCTCTCTGCTACCGCATGGCAAGTTGAACCAGAGCGCCAAGTCTGGGACCAAAAGGCTCATGAACAGATTCTACCCCCAAGCCATAAGACTGCTTAAGAGTTAATCAAATGGCTACTCTGAGTATTTTCATTGACCCTCTTTTTTCTTTGCACTCTCTTACACTGGCTGTGGACCCCAGGAACAGTACTGTCTACGCACACTTACTGGACTCATCGACACATACTACACTAAAATTCCAATACACGCATGCATATTGATGCCACACACACACACACACACACACACACACACTCTCTTCACATACGCTGCTGTTACACTGTTTATCTATCCTGATTGCCAAGTAACTTTTAACCCTACCTATATGTACAGTCGTGGCCAAACGTTGAGAATGACACAAATATTAATTTCCACAAAGTTTGCTGCTTCAGTGTCTTTAGATATTTATGTCAGATGTTTCTATGGAATACTGAAGTATAATTACAAGCATTTCATAAGTGTCAAAGGCTTTTATTGACAATTACATGAAGTTGATGCAAAGAGTCAATATTTGCAGTGTTGACCCTTATTTTTCAAGACCTCTGCAATCCACCCTGGCATGCTGTCAATTACAGTTTTTCCTCAATCGCTAAAACACTAAAACCCATTGGCTGATCAAAGTTCTCAGTTGCCTGGACTAATTTAGCTAATTATGCAGTCTTGTCAATACCTTAAACCATTTCACATGGTAAAAACACAATTTGTAGATCTCACTTAGACTTTCAGCAAAACTCTAAACACATTCTCAAAACACATTCTGTACTCTAATGCACATGTCATCCATACTGGTAAACACAAGTGGCAACAATGAAATACAAATAGAGAACACATGTCTACCCCTTCCTTTTTCGAACATTCTGTTAAAAATCGCGCAACTTTTCAGCGTCCTGCTACTCATGCCAGGAATATAGTATATGCATATGATTAGTATGTGTGGATAGAAAACACTCTGAAGTTTCTAAAACTGGTTAAATCACGGCTGTGACTATAACAGATCGTGTGTTTCATTGAAAAACGCAAGAAAAACTGCTCTCTGAAAGCTAAAAATAATTTCCATAAGTCACTTTCATGGGTTGTTAAAAGAGCACAACATTAATTATGGATCTGCATGCAATTCATACAGATTCCACACGATGTCGCCATTGTCGTCATTTTCAATGGACTTTTTTGTTGGAAAATCCAACTAACAGGATTCCGTTTCTTCCGGTCTCTACCAGGATGGTTTGAATGTGCACATTGGCAGCCATTGATTTGCAGACGAGGAGCTATTGAATATACATCGCCCTGTAATCATTTTGCTAGATTATAAACGTTTACTAATACCTAAAGTTGGATTACAAAAGTATTTCGAAGTGTTTTGTGAAAGTTTATCGTCAACTTTTTTAATTTTAAAAAATTACGCAGCGTTTAAAAACAATGTTTTTTTCTGAATGACACAGCTTCCATAGAAAGCTATTTTGGGTATATATGGACCGATTTAAACGAAAAAAAGACCCAATAGTGATGTTTATGGGGCATATAGGAGTGCCAAGAAAGAAGCTCGTCAAAGGTAATGAATGTTTTATATTTTATTTCTGCGTTTTGTGTAGCGCCGGATAAGCAAAGTCTTTGTTTACGTCGCATTCAGGCATTTTGAGGTGTTGCATGCTATCAGATAATAGCTTCTCATGCTTTCGCCGAAAAGCATTTTAAAAATCTGACTTGTTGGCTAGGTTCACAACGAGTGTAGCTTTAATTCAATACCCTGTATGTGAACTTTGATTAAGGTTTGAGTTTTAACGAGTACATTTAGCATTTAGCGTAGCGCATTTGCATTTCCAGGTGCCTAGTTGAGACATCTGCGTCTCAAGTATGATCAAGAAGTTAAACACAACCACTCAAAATTGACTTAACCTGTTTCAAATGATGGGACACAACCAATATAAGCCAGTTCAGAGAGCAAACAGGTTGTTGAAGGTGGGGAGGAGAAAGTCTGAGAATGGATAGAAGAAACAATATGAGAGGACGAGTGCGTATGCGAGGTGGGCGACGAGGAGGAAGAAGAGAGCAAGAAAGAGGAAGACGAAGAGGAAGACAAAAAGTGGAAATATCTGATGAAATTCGAGCAAGTTATAGACCATGTTCTTGTCCATGGACTGACAATGAGGGAAGCAGGACAACCCAATTTGTGCCGATTTTCTGTGTCCACCATAGTAAGGATATTCAGAGAAGAGAACAGGTACAGTATACTACTGTATTTTTGTAATTACAAATTTACTTTACTACACTATATGCAGCTGTTTCAATAGACATTTGTAAAGTTCATCACTGTATGTATTGTACTTCATGAATATGTTTTGTAACTGCACACCTACTTTTTTAGAATTGCAAGGCTGCCACATGCAGGTAGAAGGACAGCTATATTCACTAGGGAGCAAGAGGCCGTTATAGTTGGCATGGTCCTTCAAGATAATGCAATACGACTCAGAGAAATCCAGGAACGAGTGATACAAGACAATACACACTTCCAGGGAATCGACAGTGTGAGCATTTCCACAATTGACCGTGTCCTCCATCGTAACAGGATGCGAATGAAACAAGTATACAGAGTACCTTTTGAGCGCAACTCACCAAGGGTGAAAGAACTGCGAGCTCAGTATGTGCAAGTAAGTGTACATTCAGAAACATTTACTGTAATCCAGTTTGTCTACAGTACTAACACAAACTATGTGAATGACATTACTCTTCAGTTCATACAATGTATGTGAATCAGAAGCCTAATTGTACTCTACAGTATAGCACTGTCTCTGTACGACTTACAAAATCCTACATACAGTATACTGTATTTCTGCACAGACAATATTTGACTTGGAATCCTTGGACCGACCCCATGAGTTCATATTTGTCGATGAAGCAGGCTTCAATCTAACAAAGAGGAGAAGGAGAGGCCGAAACATGATTGGACAGCGGGCCATTGTTGAAGTCCCTGGTCAACGAGGTGGCAATGTCACAATCTGTGCTGCTATCAGCAACCATGGTGTTCTACATCACCATGTTACACTAGGGCCATATAACACCCAGCACCTTCTAAGATTTATTGCCAATCTAAGAGATATTTTATTTGAGCAGCAGGTTCAAGAGCAGCAGGGTTAAGAGCTAAATGAGAATCCCATTCCCACCTATGTGATAGTGTGGGACAATGTCAGTTTCCACCGAGCTGCTCAGGTAAGCGAATGGTTTAACATCAATGGGCAGTTTATGAACTTGTACCTCCCTCCATATTCGCCTTTCCTGAATCCGATTGAGGAGTTTTTCTCCTCTTGGAGATGGAAAGTGTATGATAGACAACCCTAGACCAGAGTAAATCGGCTGCAAGCCATGGATTTAGCCTGTGGTGATATAGGTGAGGAATCATGTCAGGGCTGGATAAGGCACACAAGAGGCTTCTTCCCCCGTTGCCTCAAGAGGGACAATATCGCTTGTGATGTCGACAAAGTGCTCTGGCCTGACCCAGCCCAAAGACAAGAAGAAGCACATTGATCACATGTTTACTCCTTTGATTTTTGTCCCTTTTAGTATTGTATACTGTAGTACAGTGCATTGTAGGCTGTATACTGTACAATGGACAAATTGTATGGCCCTGAACATTGTGCTTTCCATTTATTAACATTACTGACTGCTCAAAAGATTGACTGGTTGCAGGTTCATATCAACAAAGAACAAGAATTACAGTATCACAGAGACAAAAGACAAGTTTGTGAGATGCAGGGTACAGTACTGTAAAAATAGGGGTACAAGGAGGAGGAAGAACAAAAAACAAAATTGCAAAGAGCAAAGCAGAGTAATAATTTCTGATCAATTTTGATGTTTTCGTTCATCAAAAGACAATGAAAATATGAATATTTTTTTAGATTAAAAATGTAATTCTCCCTGAGAATTGTATGTTTTGAATAATGTGTTTTCTATTTTTCGGTGTATTGTTTACTGACTGCTTGAGAGTGTATATCACTTTGTTTATGATTTGAGAGCAGTGTTCGATTTTGAACACAGGTAAAACTGTTTTGAGGCGAATGTTTCATTTTGCAAGAGTCAGAGGTTATGTAACTAGTGCTTGAAGATGAGGTTTTGTGTTGAATGTTTTCAGGAAATGGTGCAAGGTTTCAGAAATTGTGTTTTAGCAATTGAGAAAAACGAACTTCTGGGCCACATCCTGACTGACGGCAGCCCATTCTTGCATAGTCAATGCTTGGAGTTTGTCAGAATTTGTGGGGTTTTGTTTGTCCACCCACCTCTTGAGGATTGACCACAAGTTCTCAATGGGATTAAGGTCTGGGGAGTTTCCTGGCCATGGACCCAAAATATCGATATCGAGCCACTTATTTATCACGTTTGCCTTATGGCAAGGTGCTCCATCATGCTGGAAAAGGCATTGTTCATCACCAAACTGTTCCTGGATGGTTGGGAGAAGTTGCTCTCGGAGGATGTGTTGGTACCATTCTATATTCATGGCTGTTTTCTTAGGCAAAAGTGTGAGTGAGTGAATGGATTCTGAGACATGAATGGTCTCAGAATGCTTTACTGGACTGAGGGTAGTGCTCACCTTGTCTTCTCCGGACAAGCTTTTTTCCGGATGCCCCAAACAATCGGAAAGAGGATTCAGAGAAATTGACTTTACCCCAGTCCTCAGCAGTCCAATCTCTGTACCTGTTGCAGAATATCAATCTGTCCCTGATGTTTTTCCTGGAGAGAAGTGGCTTCTTCGCTGCCCTTTTTGACACCAGGCCATCCTCCAAAAGTCTTCGCTTCACTATGCGTGCAGATGCACTCACACCTGTCTGCTGCAATTCCTGAGCAAGCTCTGTACTGGTGGTGCCCCAATCTCGCAGCTGAATCAACTTTAGGAGACGGTCTTGGCGCTTGCTGGACTTTCTTGGGCGCCCGGAAGCCTTCTTCACAACAATTGAACCACTCTCCTTGAAGTTCTTGATGAAGTGGTTGATTTAGGTGCAATCTTACTGGCAGCAATATCTTTGCCTGTTAAGCCCTTTTTGTGCAAAGCAATGATGACGGCACGTGTTTCCTTGCAGGTAACCATGGTTGACAGAGGAAGAACAATGATTCCAAGCACCACCCTCCGTTTGAAGCTTCCAGTCTGTTATTCAAACTCAATCAGCATGACAGCGTGATCTCCAGCCTTGTCCTCGTCAACACTCATACCTGTGTTAACGAGAGAATCACTGACATGATGTCAGCTGGTCCTTTTGTGGCAGGGCTGAAATGCAGTGGAAATGTTTTTGGGGGGTTCAGTTCATTTGCATGGCAAAGAGGGACTTTGCAATTCATCTGATCACTCTTTATAACATTCTGGAGTATGTGCAAATTGTCATCATACAAACTGAGGCAACAGACTGAAAATTAATATTTGTGTCATTCTCTCAACTTTTGGCCACAACTGTACATATTACCTCAACTACCTCGTAGCCCCTAAAACATTGACTTGGTAACGGTACTTCTTTTATATAACATTGTTCTTGTTATTTTATTGTGTTACTATTTCCTTTTTTTATTTAGCAAATTTGTCTTACTTTTTAACTCTGCAGTGTTGGAAAAGAGCTCGTAAGTAAGCATGTAGCGGTAAAGTCTACACCTGTTGTATTCGGCGCATGTGACAAAACATTTTATTTGATGTGGAGCCAGCTAAGCATGGGCGGAGACTGAGTGGGTTATTAAGTTATTGGCAAGCATTCAGTAAACCGCAAAGTTCCAAAGTCACGGTTTCAGGAAAAGAGCTGACTGGAGGTCAAGGGGGTCTGAGGATCACTAATGAGTTTTGGACAAATACCTATCATCACACCATCCCCTCCTTCCATAGCCACATTTTGTCCTTGACTGCAAAAGGTGTGGAGTGTAGTCGTTCTACAGAAAGGATTACTCAGCACTTCTAATCACGGACAAACTGAAATGGCACATCACAGACAAACTGAAATGGTCCACCCACAGAGAGTGTGGTGAAGAAGGAGTCAGGGGGCTGAAGAAATGTAGCTTGTCACCTAAAACCATCACAAACTTTTACAGATGCATAATTGAGAGCATCCTGTATGACCTCCTGGTATGGCAACTGCACCGCCCACAACCGCAAGGCTCTCCAGAGGGTGGTGCGGTCTGCACAACGTATCACCGGGGACAAACTACCTGCCCTCCAGGACACCTACACCACCCGATGTCACAGGAAGACCAAAATGATCATCAAGGACAACAACCACTCGAGCCACTGCCTGTTCACCCCGCTACCATCCAGGCGGTCAGGTCAGAATAGGTGCATCAAAGCTGGTACTGAGAGAATGAAAAACAGCTTCTAGCTCAAGGCCATCAGACTGTTAAACAGCCATCACTAACACAGAGAGGCTGCTGCCTACATACATACTTGAAATCATTGGCCACTTTAATAAATGGATCACTAGTCACTTTAGTAATGCCACTTTAATGTCCACATATCTTGCATTACTCATCTCATATGTATATACTGTATTTTATACCCTCTATTGTGCTTTGCCTATGCCGCTCTGTCATTGCTCATCCATATATTTATATGTATATATTCTTATTCCATTCCTTTACTTAGATTTGTGTGTATTAGGTAGTTGTTGTGGAATTGTTAGATTACATGTCAGACATTGCTGCACTGTCGGAACTAGAAGCACAAGCAGTTCGCTACACTCGCAATAACATCTGCTAACCATGTGTACGTGTCCAATAAAAATTGATTTGATGAGAAGAGTCCCTTTTAGCCTTTCTTGATGCCCTCCTTTGTTCTACCTCAACATCATAGTTTGTGCTAGCCCCATAGAAATAGAATGAGTATTATATTCTAAATTCTATGGCTGGCCCACCCTGTGCAGGACACTGTCTCTTACCAGCGCACGTTCTGAGGGTCAGGAGCATAGCTCACACTCCAGTTGTAGACGTGGAGACTTTCACTGAACTGGGATGACTTGGGCTCTTGGCGAAAAGTGCAGCCATGGCATTGGCAGGCATTGAAGTCCTTGAGGATTCTGTGATAAGCGGTAAATGGCAGGGAAATTGAGTAGGCTAAACAAGCTTTTATTAACATATGGCATTTGGTGACAGCACTGATCTACTGAGGCGGTTTGAAAGACCACCCTGGTCAGACGTAGCACGAATATCAAATTATGTGAAGATCGACTCACATTGCGGTCATGGCCTCATTCTGGAAAGTGACGAACGCCATGCCAAGAGGTTTGGTGTTGACCTTCGCTTTCTCCTTTCTGTAGTCCTCCTTCAGTTTGGCCTCCCGCTTAGTATAGAAGCTCACCGCCTCTTCCTGAAATATGACAGATTATAATTTACATAAAATTGCACAGTAGTCCAATTTTCATTGCCTAAAGGTACAGCCTAATACATTTGGTGGTTTTCTGGGTGTCTAACCTGCTCACAGCCTTTGATGACACAGCAGCAGAGGTGCCCACAGGGTTTGGGGTTGACCATGGTGGGCATGTGCTCTTTGGCCATGAGATCAGTGAAGAACTTTAAACTGCGCTCTGTCTTCTTCCTGTGAGGCAACACACGCACACAAAAATCATATTGTAAGCTCTACACATGGTGCACACAACACACAATTCTGCACACATGCATGGTGACATCCATTACGACCACACAATCTAATCAGAGCAGTATATACATTCGCGAACATGCATATACACGCTCACATATATAGCACCAGTCAGAAGTTAGGACAGACCTACTCATTCCAGGGATTTTGTTCATTTGGACTATTTTCTACATTGTACAATAATAGTGAAGACATCAAAACTATTAAACAACACATATGGAATCATGTGGTAACCAAACTTTTGACTGGTACAACAGACAAAGTAAGGCTCAAGACTTCGGCTGGGTGCATTCCGACACCTAACTTTGGCAATCAATTCCAGTAGCATGGAGGATTTCTCCAGCCACTGGAGATCAATAGTGTTTAGCACCAGTGGGAGAGTAGGAGGAGATCAAGATGGCCACTGCTGAGTCATCAAGGGCTACTTCAGTCATCAGAACTCACTGACCTAAAAAATAAGGCCTCTCTCCTCCGATATCTTTTAGGTCACACAGATAACATGTCTTTGCAACAGTGTCCATAACTTTGACTAACTGTGTTTAAAGTGTTTTGTCTACAGGTTATTTTCTAAGTGTAATGAATTACAGTTACCTATCCAACATTATAATCAGTAAAGTAACTTTTGGATTACCCAAACTCTATAAAGTAATCTAAGTTTAGGCATTACCTCCGAATGGTTAAGGTTTGTAATAGGCTTAGAACAAAAATATAAAAAAACAACTTTCTATCAGTGGATTCAAACATGCAACCTTTGGAACCAGAGGCAGACGCCCATCCACCATCTCCATTCATAACACCCTAGCAAAACCAAAGCCTACTTGATGGTAACAGAGCTCACTGTTGCCCCTAGTTGCTGGTTCCGACATCCTCAGACATGGATGGATGAATGTTGAATCCTGACTTGTATCCCGGGTGAACTACCTGTTCAAGATATAGGATTTTCAAGAAGCAAAGTGTAACTTGCCACATCACTGTATTAACTAAACTAAATGAAAAAAATACCCAAATATAGTTTGTGTGGATTATTCCTTGAAGAGGCATTAGAAGACAAAAATAAACCAAACACATTTGGTGTGTCGTCATAGTGGTCTCGGATTTGTGGTCAGACTCGCTCACCTGGAACAAACTTTTTCCAATGCTGAATTGAAATGTCATTGAGAAAACAAAGGAGTTAATGTATTTTTTCTCAATCATCGTTTCTGCATTTAAATGCAATCCAAGAAGTAAACATGTAACAGTTACTTTCTAAATGTAATCTGTTAGTTACCTATCCAAAATTCTAATCAGTAAATGGTATTTATGGATTACCCAAACTCAGTAAAGTAATCTAAGTTTAGGCATTAAATCCACATTCTTAAGGTTAGGCATTAACCAGTGATGGAAAAAGTACCCAATTGTCATACTTGAGTCATTTTCTGTTAAGGTATCTTTACTAAAAAGTCACACAGTAAAATACTACTTGAGTAAAAGTCGAAAAGTATTTGATTTTAAATATACTTAAATATCACAAGTAAAAGTATAAATAATTTCAAAATCCTCATATTAGGCAAACCAGAAGGCGTGATTTTCTTCGTTATTTACGGATAGGCCTGGGGCACACCTTCAGACTTAATTTACAAATAAAGCATTTGTATTTAGTGAGTCTGCCAGATCAGAGGCAATAGGGATGAGCAGGGATGTTGTCTTGATAAGTGTGTAAATTGGACCATTTTCCTGTCCTGTTAAGCATTCAAAATGTAGCGGGGTACTTTTGGGTGTCAAGGAAAATGTATGGTGTAAAAAGTACATTATTTTCTTTAGGAATGGAGTGAAGTAAACACTGTCAAAAATATAAATAATAAAGTAAAATACAGATACCAAAAAAACTACTTAAGTAGTACTTTAAAGTATTTCTACACCACAGGCACCAACTCTGAATGGTTAATATAAGAGTTAAGGATTAGTTACTCCCCGTGTAGTTACTCCTCAACCCTGTGTCTCCATATACAATTCAAACACTATTTTATGAACATTACACTTGCCTTGGCCCATTTGTTGAGAGTGAGGAGGTAATGAATTAAATGTATATCTCCAACAATCTTTTTGCTTTTGAGCCCTTTTTTTCCTTCAAAAAGGCAGGAATAAATTCCACTTGGAGTTCTTCTACAGTAACTACAGATGTAGGATCTTAATTAGACCGGTATTGTCGGAGGAAGATAATCCTGAAGAAACAGGATTTGTACGTTTAGTCCATCATGTAGCTTGATCGCGGGTCAAAATGAGGCTACATGAAGTGGAATACTGATAATGTGTTAGCGTGGGTTTCAGTGAAAATATGTTAAATCACTCATCTGCATTGCAGCGCAGGAAAATCAAAGCAACAAAAGAGTGATCAAATGAAATGGGAAGTCATATTTATAATATAGGCTATAGAATATACCTCACGTGACAAGACTATTTAATTATCCTATTAAAAATGTTTGACTCCATAAAGATTATTTAGCAAAATGCAAGAAACTATAGTTGACTTACAGTAATAGGCTATCAAGAAAGTTGTCTTTCAAAAGGCAAAAAACTGTAATATTATTGTCAAATAAATGAAAAACTTGTACAAGGCACAAGCTTAAGTTACAAAGCCTTATTGTAGGTATGATCAGGCAGGGAACAAGAGAGAAGTCATGGCTTGTGCCATAGCTCTTGGGGGAGAGAGAGGTAGAAAGACTGTATATTTCACCAACGCAGGTCAAGAACAAAGAGAAAGAGACAATGAATCTAGGAGCTTTTTTTATAAGAATCTGACTTGTTTCGATTCAAAATCTGAGTTGTTGACCAATGGCATTACTGTTGAGTTAACTTCCAATCATATCAGACCCGTAGGAGATAAAGACAACAGAACCTCTGCTTTACAGAGGTGTGACAGAATGGGGGATGTGGAGAGCAACACAGAGAAGGCTAAATTCTTAAGACAAAATAAAATCTTTGCATACGGTGTAGAGTCACTTCAGGGGCTGGGCCGCCCTATAATCCTTCATCTGTACAATTTTGTCAAGAAAACCATTTTATGTAGTGAGGGTTGGATATGTTAGGGGCTGAAATTGTGAAGAAGCAGTCAGAATGAACACAACAGCAGGTAAAGGTCTCACCTCTCAGCATTCAGGGACATGAGTTTGGCTACGTTGTAGCAGATTCGAGCATCCAGAACAGTGCAGTTCTCATAGGCTTGTCTGTGGGACAAATGGAGAGAAAACAAAACAGAACAACGACCATACTATAATGAGTTGATAAAGTCAGTGATCTTAAAATGCAGTGACATGTTTTTACATTAAGCAAACCAGATGGCACAACTTTGTTTTTTAAAGTTACAGATAGCCAGGGGAACACTCCAACACTCAAGACATCATTTACAAATGAAGCATGTGTGTTTAGTGAATCTGCCAGATCAAAGGCATGGCGATGACCAGGGATGTTCACTTGATAAGTGTGTGAATTATACAACTTTCCTGTGTTATGTTCTAAATAACAAGTAGCAGCCTGACAGACAACAAGGAAAATCTCAAACCAAGTTTATTCACCCAATGGGTCAGACAGCTGAACAGACAAAGACATTCACACAAGCAATTTAACTATTCCTCCTATGCCGAGTGTCCTTCTTACACATCTGAACAGCCAATACACCTCTATTGCTAGACAAAACATTAGTGATCTATTCTTCCTCACTTCATCAGACCTGACCTCAGCCCAAATTCCTCACTCCTCCCCAACTCACGGCTGTCCTGTTGACTTGTACCAGACTGTGGCCCTTCTCCTTTCCATAGGATCCCTGATGTCTAATAATAACATATTCTGACAGAATGTACAATTTCTACATTCCCCTCTCTCCTTCAGTGACATGAATAAGGATATTAAAAGTGAGAACCAATGAACTGTCTTTGCGAAGCATTGAAATTGTAACAAGTACTTTTGGGTGTCAGGGAAAATGTATAGAGTGAAAAGTACATTATTTTCTTTATGAATGTAATGGAGTAAAAGTAGTAAAACATATAAATAGTAAAGTACATATACCCCCAAAAACAACTTACGTAGTACTTTAAAGTATTTTTACTTAAGTACTTTACACCACTGATCTTCACCCTCTTCCTACATACAGCGCCTTCAGAAAGTATTCAAAATGGACAGCCTGAATTCAAAATGGATTAAATGTTGTTTTTAATTGTTTTTTTAATGATCACCCATCTACCTACACACAACAACCCAACGACAAAATGAAAACATGTTTTTAGACATGTTTGCTAATGTATTGAAAAATAAATGCAGCAATATCTAATTTCCATAAGTATTCACACCTTTGTCCAAAATTACAGCTTTGAGTCATCTTGTATCAGCTTTGCACATCTGGATTTGGGGATTTCCTCCAATTCTCAGATTCTCTCAAACTCAAGTGCTGTTAAATTATATGGGGAGCAGCACTGAACAGTAATCTTAAAGTATTTCCACAGATTTTCAATAGTATTCAAGTCTGGGCTTTGCCTGGGCCACTCAAGGACGTTCACATTTTTCTTCGAAAGCCATTCCAGCATTGCTTGGTGTCATTGTCCAGTTGGAAAGTAAATCTTTACACTGGTTTAAGGTCTTTTGCACTGTGAAGCAGGTTCTCATCAAGGATTTGCCTGCATTTGGATACATTCATTGTTCCCTCTATCCTTACCAGGCTCACAGTACCTGCCACTGAAAAGCATCCCCAAAGCATGCTGCCACCACCATGCGTCACAGTAGGGTGGTGTTAGACAGGTGATGAGCTGTGCCTGATTTTCTCCAGATATAGTGCTTTGCATTCAGGCCAAAGAGTTCAATTTTGGTCTCATCAGACCACAGAATATTTTGCCTTATGCGTATGGACAGCCAGCTGGGTAGTTACACATTTTTTTCAATTTCCCAATGATGGAAACCACCGTACTCTTGGAAACTTTCAATACCTCTAGAAATTGTTTTATATCCCTAAGTAGTGGAAATGTTTAGTGTCCTCTGTGTGTCTGCAAATGCGTGACTACATGTAGCATATTGTTTCTTGTTATTGTGTTAGGATGGGAACACATTGTTACTTTGGCCCAAAGCCTAGAAACTGCGTGTGAAAGGTCATGGTCAGCCTATTGCACCCCGAGAGCAGAGACGCCTAGTTTGTGCATGAGCATAAAAAGTGCTGAAGGAAGAGCATCCCTTCACAGCTTCTGACAGACTTGTACTTTGAGTATTACGTTTGTTGTAACCTCTCCGATCATGATAATACATCTGTTCATTAACTTTGAGTCCTTAATGTTGAATTTCCACGACACCTTCCCCAGCGGTACCGGAGTGCCAAGTCGAGATCCAAAAGGCTTCTTAACAGCTTCTACCAACTAGCCATAATACTCCTGAACAGCGAATCAAAGGGCTAGCCTGAAAAGCTAATCAAAGGGCTAGCCTGAACAGCTAATCAAAGGGCTAGCCTGAACAGCTAATCAAAGGGCTAGCCTGAACAGCTAATCAAAGGGCTAGCCTGAACAGCTAATCAAAGGGCTAGCCTGAAAAGCTAATCAAAGGGCTAGCCTGAACAGCTAATCAAAGGGCTAGCCTGAACAGCTAATCAAAGGGCTAGCCTGAACAGCTAATCAAAGGGCTAGCCTGAACAGCTAATCAAAGGGCTAGCCTGAACAGCTAATCAAAGGGCTAGCCTGAAAAGCTAATCAAAGGGCTAGCCTGAACAGCTAATCAAAGGGCTAGCCTGAAAAGCTAATCAAAGGGCAACCCAGACCGCTCTTTTACGCTGCTGCTACTCTGTTTATAATCTATGCATAGTCACTTTAACTCTACCTACATGTACATTATTAACTCAATTACCTCGACTAACCAGTGCCCCCACACATTGACTCTGTACCAGTATCCCCTATATTATAGCCTCCCTTGTTATTTTACTGCTGCTGTTTAATTATTTGTTACTTTTACCGGCTTGTAAGTAAACATTTCACTGTAAGGTCTACTACACCTGTTGTATTCGGTGCATGTGACAAATAGAATTGGATTTCATATACTGTACGCCTCATCACAGTTCAATTGCAGATATCTACAGACAGTTTCTTGGACTTCATGTTATGATTTATACTCTGACAAGAATTGTCAATTGTGTTTCTTTCTAAATTATGTCCAAACAATTGAATACTTAAAATCAGGTTGTAGTAACAGCTCAAGGATGACCAAAGGAAATTGGAGTGTCATAGCAAAGGGGTGTGAATACTTACGTTAATGAGATATTTCTGTATTTCATTTTCAATACATTTGCAAATCTTTCTAAAGACATGTTCTCACTTTGTCATTATGGGGTATTGTGTGTGGTTGGGTGAGATGTTATATTTTAATCCATTTTGAGCTCATACTGTAACAAAGAAATATGGAAAAAGTCAAGGGGTATGAATACTTTCTTTGGCACATACAGTGGGGTCGGAAATGATTGACACCCTTGATTAAGATGAGCAATAATGACTGTATAAAATTCAAAGACAGAGCTTTCTATTATGCACAAAAAAAAATTGGGATTGGTATTTATTAAGGATCCCCATTAGCTGCTGCCAAGGCGCCAGCTACTCTTCCTGGGGTCCAGCAACATTAATGCCATTTTATACCATTTCAAATATTACATGACATTACATTTCGTAACACTTTACCCAATACATTAAGTGTGTTCCCTCAGGCCACTATCACATATTTACAATACAACATCCATGTGTACGTGTGTAGAGTGTGTGTCTTATGTGCCTGTGTGTGTCTTCAGTCCCCGCTGTTCCATAAGGTGTATTTATCATTTTTTTTAAAAATCAGATTCTACTGCTTGCATCAGTTACCTTATGTGCAATAGAGTTCCATGTAGCCATGGCTCTATGTAGTACTGTGCGCCTCCCATAGTCTGTTCTTGACTTGGGGATTGTGAAGAGACCTTTGGTGGCATGTCTTGCGGGGTATGCATGGGTGTCTGAGCTGTGTGCTAGTAGTTTAAAAACATACACCTCAGTGTATTCAGCTGGTCAACACTTCTTACAAAAACAAGTGGTGATGAAGTCAATCTCTCTTCCACTTTGAGCCATGAGAGATGTACATGTATATCATTAATGTTAGCTCTCCGTGCACATTTAAGGGCTAGCCGTGCTGCCTTGTTCTGAGTCAATGTAATTTTCTGAAGTCTCTGTGTTTCACCTGACCACACAACTGAACAGTGGTCCCGGTGCAAAAAAAGTAGAGCCTGTAGGACCTGCCTTGTTGATAGTGTTGTTAAAAAGGCTTTACTCAAAGCCAGTGGTATTTCGTTAGTAAAGATTGAAAAAAAGTAAGGGGTCTAGACAGCCAACCTCGGAAATTCCTGATGCTACCTGGATTATGTTGGAGAGGCTTCCATTAAGTTAACACACTGTGTTCTGTTAGACAGTTAACTCCTTATCCACAATATAGCAGGGGGTGTAAAGCCATAACTCATATGTTTTTCCATCAGCAGACTATGATCAATAATGTCAAAAGCCGTACTAAAGTCTAACAAAACAGCTCCCACAATCTCTTTAACATAATTTCTCTCAGCCAATCATCAGTCATTTGTGTAAGTGCAGTGCATGTTGAATGTCCTTCTCTATAAGCATGCGGAAAGTCTTGTTCATTTGTTTACAGTAAAATAGCACTGTATCTGGTCTTAAACAATTTTTTCCAAATGTTTATCAAGAGTTGGTAATAGGCTGATTGGTCAGCTATTTGAGCCAGTAAAGGGGGCTTTACTATTCTTGGGCAGCGGAATGACTTTTGCTTCCCTCCAGGCCTGGGGGCACACACTTTCTAGTAGGCTTAGACTGAATATATGGCAAATAGGAGTGTCAATATCATCCACTATTATCCTCAGTAATTTTCCATCCAAGTTGTGAGACCCCCGTGGCTTGTCATTGTTGACATAAAACAAAAATATTGTCTAACAATACAATTGTTCAGAGAAATACATTTAGTTAAACAAGTAATATTTTTTTTCTCTAAAAAGGGTCAAAATGATTTACACCCATACGTATTCTTTTGAATAAAGTAGTAAAATGTGTAGTATTTGGTCCCTTATTCCAAGCATGAAATGACTACATCAAGCATGTGACTCTACAAACTTGTTGGACGCATTTAGTTATTTTTTTGTGTTTAAGATTATTTTATGCCCAATATAAATGAAATGGAAAATAATGTACTGTGTCATTTGAGTCACTTTTACTGTAAATAAGAATATAACATTTTTCTAAACACTTAAGCTACCATGTTACAGATAATCCTGAATAATGAGTGAGATCATACCCCCAAGACATGCTAACCTCCCCTGTCACTGGTAATGTTTAGAAACATATGTTTTGAATGTGTTTAGAAACATTCTGTTCTTATTTACAATAAAATTGACTACAAAATGACAATACATTACTTACCATTAATTTATATTGGGCACAACATAATCGGAAACACAACCAAAAGGAACTGCAAATGCATTTGTAGGGTCACAAGCTCGATGTAGTCACTGCATGCTAGGAATATAGGACCAAGCACTACCTTATTTATAAGTCTTTGGGGGTGTGAATAATTTTGACCCCTTTCCCTTTTGAGAAAATAAATATTGCTTGTAAAACAAAATCTCTTTCTCGGAACAATTGTATTAGTATGAAATATAATTTCCCTTTTTTTTTTGCATACAATATAGCTCAGTATTTGGATTATTTACTTTACACAGTCATTATTGATCATCTTTATCAATGACGTCAATAAATTCTGACCGTACTGTAGAATTTACCACACATGCAGGTGCAAGCCAATACCTTGCTGATGCCTGACAGGAAATGAAACCAGAGAAATGCTTACTCAAAGTGTTGTTTTATGTGGACCTCTTCGGCATATTTGGAGATCCCATTGATAAATAAAGTGCGTTTCACCTGGAAAAAAAGAGCATATGCCTTGATTTATGACTGCTGAAAATAACACATCTGTTAATCAGATGTTGACATTTACTGTACATCAGAACAATTACATTCCAAATGTTCCTATAGTGGCCCCACTGATTAAGTGGACTTTGCATTCATCTGATTTTGACTAAGCTGGATAAATAAATTAAATAAATAAACTTTACCAGGTCGTCCTCCTTGTAATGCATCTTGGAAGTGTGTCGTCTCATGCTGTACACAGTCAGAAGCAGGTATATGAATGCAAACGAAGTGTGGAGCCACAAGAGGTTAGTCCTGAGAAAAATGCAGAAGAGGTTTTAAACATGTGTTGGTTAAAATATGTCTAAAAACATTACAATTAGCATATAATCATCTGATCATGATGTCACAAAATATTGCAACCAGTTTTGCCTGCTGGGATTGTCCGTAACTACCAATCATTCTTTATTTTCAAATAATGCCATTGGTTTAATAACCAACCAAATAAAAGCATGTTATAAAATATGTACCAACCCAGACTTCAGGTTTGCTATAGTGGTCCGCCCAAAGCTGTATGCATTATTTTCTGCTGACAAAAAGAGAACAATGTATATAGACGTTTCCTTGTGAAATTACCTTTAAGTATTTATATTGTCTGTAGTTAGTTATCCGTTTGTCAATTTAAATAAGACTTTCTTGTAGTTTAGTTATGATAGTCAACCTAAACAAAGTAGTCTGCCAAAGAATAAAACCGAGGAGCCGAGATACACTACGTGACCAAAAATATGCAGACACCTGCTCGTTGAATATCTCATTCCAAAATCAAGGACATTAACATGAAGTTGGTCCCCTCTTTGCTGCGATAACAGCCTACACTCTTCTGGGAAGGCTTTCCGCTAGATGTTGGAACACTGCTACGTGTACTTGCTTCCATTCAGCCACTAATGTTGAACGATTACGCCTGGCTCGCAGTCGGCATTCCAATTCATCCCAAAGGTGTTTGATGGGATTGAGGTCAGGGTTCTATGCAGACCTGTCAAGTTCTTCCACAGTGATTTTGACAACATTTCTGTATAGGCCTTGCTTTGTGCACAGGGGCATTGTCATGCTGAAACAGGACAGGGCCTTTCCCAAACTAAACAATGAAAAACCGCCCCAGACCATTATTCCTCCTCCACCAAACTTTACAGTTGCCACTAGGAATTGGGACAGGTAGCATTCTCCTGGCATCCGCCAAACCCAGATTAGTCCATCGGACTGCCAGAAGGTGAAGTGTGATTCATCACTCCAGAGAAAGCATTTCCACAGCTCCAGAGTCCAGTGGCGGCGAGCTTTACGCCACTCCAGCCGACGCTTGGCATTGCGCATGGTGATCTTAGGCTTGTGTGCGGCTGCTCGGCCATTGAAACCCATTTCATGATACTCCCAATAAACAGTTATTATACTGACGTTGCTTCCAGAGGCAGTTTGGAACTCGGTAGTGATGACAAGGAAGCCTGTACAGAATAAAAATATTCCAAAATATGCATCTTGTTTGCAATAAGGCACTAAAGTAAAACAGCAAAAATGTGGCAAAGAAATTAACTTTCTCAGTGTCGAGGTGTCACTACAGCCTCGGGTTCGATCCCGTGACCGGGAGACCCATGAGGCGGCGCACAAATGGCCCAGCGCCATCCTGGTTTTGCCAGCCGGGAATTCCTTTTCTCATCTTGTCTCTAGTGACTCCTTGTGGCCGGCCGGGCGCCTGCAAGCTGACTTCGGTTATCAGTTAGGGTAAAAGTAAAAAATGGTTTTATAACTTTATGTCCTGAATACAAAGTGTTATGTTTGGGGCAAATTCGACAACACATCACCGAGTACCACTTCATATTTTCAAGCATTGTGGTAGCTGCATCATGTTATGGGAATGCTTTTCATCAGCAAGGAGTAGGGAGTGTTTAGGAAAAAAATAAATGTAATAGAGCTAAGCATCGATAAAATCCTAGAGGAAAACCTGGTTCAGTGCAACAGACACTTGGAGATAAATTCACAGTACAGTAGGCCAATATCCTAAAACACAAGGCCAAATATATGATGGAATTGCTTACCAAGATGATGTTGAATGTTCCTGTAGTTACAGTTTTGACTTAAATTGGCTTAAAAATCTATGGCAGTGCTTGAAGAACTTTAAAAAAGAATAATGTGCAAATATTGTACAATACAAGTGTGCAAAGTTCTTAGAGACGTACCCAGTAAAGACTCACAGCTGTAATGGATGCCAACGTGATTCTAACATGTATTGACTGAGTGTTGTGTTCAATATATTAGCAAAACAATTCTACAAGTATGTTTTCACTTTTTCATTATGGTGTATTGTGTGTAGATGGGATTCCATTTTGAATTCAGGCTGTAACAACAAAATGTGAAATAAGTCAAGGGGTTTGAATAATTTTTGAAGGCACTACAAATGCCTTAATGGGCTGTTTTGCCATATCATAAACCCAAACAAGGACCCATTGGACCATTTGTGTTTTTGTTGTCATATGAGATTTTGTAAACTTTTAACTGTACAATGGAGAGCAGATATGCTACTTCTATGTGCATATCTGATGGAATATGCCTTCCTTCATCTTGTTCCATTGTTTATTTCTTTGTTGAAGTCACATTATTTATGTACAGTCTCATATGACAACAAAAACAATGTAGTGTGTCTTTAGCTTAAGGTGATCTCATTAATATGGGATTTATAAGGTAAACAAGAGGTATATATCATTAATAGAAATCTAGCACACTCACCCAAAAGGTCTCCAGAAAAGTTGACCGGCAGGACGATGCCCACAGACAGAACCCCAACAACCACGAGCTGGCCGATGATGTGGCGCTGGAAGGAAAGGTAGTGCACAGCATCCTCACCACACTTCTCCCGGATCTCCTCATCCCTAGGTGGGGTGAGGGCAGGAGAAGTGGGTTCACTTTTGGAGTATAAGCTGAGCCCCATTTTCACAGAGACAAGAAAGTTGCTTTTGGTGAAAGGGGTAGGGGGTAACATTTTTTACATTCTAACCACAATAAACCCAGCATGAGACCTAGTCATGTGCAGACCTGGGATAACTAGTTTAACTATGCTTTGTGCAAAGTAACAATTTTTTAGGAGGAACAAATGGTTTGCTTGGAGATGACTACAATAAATGGCATGGCTGTATCTGGAACTGCATGTTGCAGATAGAAATATAATTAATAGAGCACAAACAATTTCCTATACTATTCCAATCTATCCGACAGCAGATCAACTGAAAGCTGCAATTGATTTTATGATAGCTGAAAATACTGCAGAGACATTCAAAGCCATTTGCAAACATCAAGTTGGATGCTTAGAAAAAACAATTTAACATATTTTTTCATCTGGAGGGTAAGTGCTCGTTTCAAACACACACTATACCATCTTTAAAGGGACAGTTTACACAGAATACAAACTAAAAATTATTTTCAACCTACCTTGGCTGTAGTTAATTCCGTTTTTTCCCTTTTGACATTTAATAGTCATATTTAGTTAACATTGAACTGTTCTTATGCCTGTGTAATAAAACAAATTACTTTTGGCGCAACATTTTATTAGCATGTTGTTAAATAACGTTTTGATAATTTCATAGCAATGAGTTGAGTATTTATAACGATTACTATTATGCAAATTATTTGAAAAAGAAAGTCCTATGTAACACCAATGTTGCTATTGTAATAATCAGTAACTACACATGTATACGAACTTGATGTCAAGTGTTATTATATTACCTTATGTCTCACTCATTATGAAAATACATGTGTTAGACATTTAGAAATGGCAAAAGTGGTCTACTCTAATATTGAGATGATTCTCTGTCCCCCACATATTAATTTCTGGGATATATATTAAAATTCATGTATAAGAGCCTTCCAAACCATGTGCTAATGATCATACACTGAACAAAAATAAACACAACATGCAACAACTTCAAAGATTTTACAGAGTTGCAGTTCATAAGGAAATCCGTCAATTGAAATAAACAAAATGTAAGAAATAAGTATTTTGTGCTTATGGAACATTTCTTGGGTGTTTTAATTCAGCTCATGAAACCAATACGTTACATGTTTATATTTTTGTTCAGTATATATTTAGTATACTAATTCAACTAGCTGTTGTAGTTTTTGGTTCTTCAAATATTTGGCAGCCATCAAATAAACACGTTGGTGTTTTCAAATGACTTGAATTCAGTGCCTTCAGAAAGTATTCAGCTCCCTCGATTTTTACCACTTTTTTTTGTTAGACTAAATTTAAAATGGATTACATTGAATGGCTGTGATTGCAGTTACTCCACAATTCTAACCTAATTGACTGAGTGAAAAGCCTGTACAGAATACAAATATTGCAAAACATGCATCCTGTTTGCAACACGCCACTAAAGTAATACTGCAAAAGAAATAGGCAACGCAATTAACTCTTTGTCCTGAATATGTTATGTTTTGGGTAAATTCAATACAACATTACTGAGTACCACTGTCTATATTTGCAAGGATAGTGATGACTGCATCATGTTATGTGTTTGCTTGTAATCGTGATGGACTGGGGAGTTTTTCAGGATACATTTTTTTTTTTACTGAATGGAGCTAAGCACAGACAAAATTCTAGAGGAAAACCTGGTTCAGTCTGCTTTCCAACATACACTGGGAGACACTGCCAAAACTACACTGGAATTGCTTACCAAGACGACTGTGAATGTTACAGTTGACTCTTGCTTGACAATCTACGGCAAGACCAAAAAAAATGGTTGTCTAGCAATGATCAACAACCAGTTTAACAGAGCTTGAAGAATTTTGAAAAGAATAATGGTTAAATGTTGCGCAATTCGGGTGTGGAAAGCTCTGAGACGTACCCAGAAATACTCACAGCCCACAACTCTCAAGTGATTCTAACATGTATCGACTCAGGGGGTTTTAAAACCTATCTAATCAAGATACATTAGTGTTCATTTTTATTTTTTTATTTTACAAATATTAGAATTTCTCTTCCACTTCCAATTTGACTTGAATATTTTGTGTAGATCGTTGACCAAAAAAATGACAATTAAATCCATCCACATCTGGAAAAAGGGATGTGAATACTTTCTGAAGGTACTTCCAATATTATTTGATTTTCTGAAAGATATGCAAAATACTTTGAAACCTAATTTGCTTTTTTGTGACCTATATATGAATAACAAAGGAAATAATTGCCTTTGAAAACTCAATTTTTAAAACTCTATATTCAACTACCTAGAGTCTTTGAAAAGTTGGTATTTAAAATAAACAAAATACAACTATTTCTGCCCAGGTCTGTGACCAGGTAAATTCATTAACACTTGCATTGTTAAAGACCATTATAATTTGAAATTCAAACAGCCCTTGTGGTTTAACAACCCAGCCCTTCCAAATTGCCGGTTGCACATTGATACTTACAAAAGGGGACACACCTAAAACGTTTTTTTTTTTCAAGAGGCTGTTTAAACAAAGGCCATTCACACTCTTAAATTTGTGTATGAGCATTTCTAGTTTGTGGGGAATGTATAAAACTGTTAGATTACAGTATTCGATTTTAATTTTATTTAGGCAGGGGAGTCCCATTGATAACAAAGGTATATTTTTCAAGGGAGCACTACATGACAAGACCAAGTAATTACACAATCAAGGAAGGACCAGAGGAAACAAAGAAAAATACAAAAAAAAATTATCATAAAAAATAAAAAACACATTCCCCAGTGAAGAGGTCAACCAACAATCTGAATTGTCTGAATGGGACCAACGCGTACAACTGTAGGGCTTTCTGAAAATTTTTCGCACATCACTAAGAACACACTAAAAGCAGTTTCACCTAAATCTGTAGTGACAGAATAATTGTCAAGAGTTACCATATCCTGTCGCAGGGATGGCTCTCTCATACTTCAATAGGTTAGTTACAATGTTAGGTAATGTGGGTGTTTTAGCAAAAGGGCTTTATAAACAAACAGAATGCAATGTTTTGACCTACGCAACGTCAAAGAGGGACAGCCTATTTTCTGATGGGGAATGCAGTGATGAGTGCAAAACCTGTTGCCTGTGATAAAACAAAGTGTACTGCATCTAATGGCTATAATTAATGAAGTGGCAGCTGGAACAATGTAGAAGATGTCGCCATAGTCTAGGACTGATAGGAACGTTGACGGAAAGATCAGCTTTCTACAATTAAGCAAGAGGCATGACCTATTTATATAATGCATAGTTTTATTCTCAACTTCTTAGTTATCCAAATGCCCAGATATTTGTAAACAGGGACGCAATCAATTTGGGCACCATCCAAGGAGTCATTGTTGAGCGCTCTAGAAAACAACATATACTTTGTTTTTACCCTATTTAATACAAATGTTGGGTGAATTTGTGTTTTTTGTAAGACAATGAAAGCAGTCTGTAGGTCAGATAGAGCCTGGTCCATGGAGGAGGGGAATAAAATAGACAACAGTATTATCCCCATACAGGTGCAGTTTACAGTTATTCACAGACAAACCAATATTGTTCATGTAGATAGTAAAAACTACTGCACCAATAATAGGCCCATCAATAGATACACATTGTGTTAGATCTGTCAAGTAGTTTTTAAAGGAAAGGTTAATATATTTTGAATGTTATATTGTTTCTGTGCATTTCTGTTCTATCGATTTCCTGAGTTTCATGTGTACAGTTGAAGTCAGAAGTTTACATACACTTAGGTTGGAGTCATTAAAACCCGTTTTTCAACCACTCCACAAATTTCTTGTTAACAAACTAGTTTTGGCAGGTCGGTTAGGACATCTACTTTGTCATTTGTAAGTAATTTGTCCCAAAATTGTTTACAGACAGATTATATCACTTATAATTCACTGTATCACAATTCCAGTGGGTCAGAGGTTCACATACACTAAGTTGACTGTGCCTTTCAACAGCTTGGAAAATTCCAGAAAATTATGTCATGGCTTTAGAAGATACTGATAGGCTAATTGACATCATTTGATTCAATTGTAGTTGTACCTGTGGATGTATCTCAAGGTAAACCTTCAAACTCACTGCCTCTTTGCTTGACAAAAATCAAAAGAAATCAGCCAAGAACTAAAAAAAAATAATTGTAGAGCAATTTCCAAATGCATGAAGGTACCACGTTCATCTGTACAAACAATAGTACGCAAGTATAAACACCATGGGAACACGCAGCCGTCATACCGCTCAGGAAGGAAACTTGTTCTGTTTCCTAGAGAGGAACGTACTTTGGTGCGAAAAGTGCAAATCAATCCCAGAACAACAGCGAAGGACCTTGTGAAGACGCTGGAAGAAACCGGTACAAAATATCTATATCCACAATAAAACGAGTCCTATATCAACAAAACCTGAAAGGCCGCTCAGCAAGGAAGAAGCCACTGCTCCAAAACCGCCATAAAATAGCCCGACACGGTTTGCAACTGCACATGGGGACAAAGATTGTACTTTTTGGAGAAATGCCCTCTGGTCTGATGAAACAAAAATAGAACTGTTTGGCCATAATGTCCATTGTTATGTTTGGAGGAAAAAGGGGGGGGGGGCTTGCAAGCCAAAGAACACGATCCCAACCGTGAAGCAAGGGGGTGGCAGCATCATGTTGTGGGGGTGCTTTGCTGCAGGAGGGACTGGTGCACTTCACAAAATAGATTGCATCATGAGGAAAGAAAATTACGTGAATATATTGAAGCAACATCTCAAGACATCAGTCAGGAAGTTAAAGCTTGGTCACAAATGGGTCTTCCAAATGGACAATGACCCCAAGCATACTTCCAAAGTTGTGGCAAAATGGCTTAAGGACAACAAAGTCAAGGTATTGGAGTGGCCATCACAAAGCCCTGACCTCAATCCCATAGGAAATTTGTGGGCAGAACTGAAAAAGCGTGTGCGAGCAGGGAGGCCTACAAACGTGACTCAGTTACACAAGCTCTGTCAGGAGGCATGGGACAAAGTTCACCCAACTTATTGTGATGGTTGATAATATGTTTTGCTTGCTATTCAGATTTTGTTTAAGCTGAAGCTATAATAAAAGTGTGCAACATATTGTGTGACTAGCTGAAGGCTGTGGCTAACCTTGGGTGTGGGCAGTTATCACGAGTTGTTGTGGACACATACAGAACATAGTGTAGCAAACAACAGACTGTCTTTTGTTAGAACTCAAACTTGGCAATAATGGGAAAGAGGTGTGGCTTCATAAGATATTCTGCCCAGCAACAACTGCACCTGCCAACGGGAGTGCCTGGGGGCTGGGACCAGCCTGTGCACCAACGATAGGCTGAGTGAGTCTAAACCACGCTCAGCCTCTACTCTGACAGGCCAGCTCAGAAGCGGGAACTACTTCTGTCAGAGTATATTAGAAGAACTTTGTCAGGAACTAGTCAGTTCTCTGTTCTGCCCTGCGTGGTGTTACAGTGAACCCGTATATACGAAAATTGCATTTACCATTTATTGCTTGACTAATAATAAAAAACATAGAAGATTCTCAGTGACTCCGTTTCACCTTCTATCCTGATGCCAGATTCGATTGACGCAACTCTAACAAATCTATTGTGGGAAGCTTGTGGAAGGCTCCCCGAAACATTTGACCCAAGTTAAACAATTTAAAGGCAATGCAACAAAATACTAATTGAGTGCATGTAAACTTCTGACCCACTGGGAAGGTGATGAAAGAAATAAAAGCTGAAATAAATAATTCTCTCTACTACTTTTCTGACATTTCACATTCTAAAAATAAAGTGGTGATCCTAACTGACATAAGACAGTGACGTTTTATGAGGATTAAATGTCAGGAATTGTTAAAAACAGTTTAAATGTACATGGCTAAGATGTATGTAAACTTCCGACTTCAACTGTATCTGAGTTATTGGCGTTCAAGCAGACAGAAATCCATCCGATATGACGTAGCACTGTGATTAAGTCGCTCTCACTACACTGGAAGTTAATAGGGATATGATATTTAGATTGCAAAAATGTCTATCGTACATGTCAGATTTCAATAATGGCCGATGTCATAACTCGGGAGGATGTTTCCTCTCGAATGAGCCATTGATTATATTTTTGTGATATTCCTACCTCGAGAAATGTGTAATTTAACAGTGGGTCTAGCACATTTTTCCTGTTCGTCTTCCTCTTAAGTTCAGGGTGCATTGCATGGTTCTGTAGCTAGAGATATTTACAGAAAGGACATAGGAACCCAATGAATGAAGAACGTATAAAACCCCACCTAGCAGACTGTCCACAAATCGCATTCACGATGTCATGCTGCTGCTAAACTAATCATCACGCAATCCCTTCTCAAAGTCAGTGTATATGTCTATTTTCAACGAAAGCACGCAACGCCACAATTCCAAAAGGTATACGATGTTACAGATAGCAAGTTAATTATCGCATATCTCAGATTTTTTTTTGTAATATTGTACTTATCTTTGACGAAATTGGTGCTAATGTTGGGTTTGAGCTAGCGCGCAACAGACTCACATTCACTCCTTACAGGAGAGCGCTCCTTCTCCCAGAATCGCGAAGAATGCACCGCGCTGCCCATTGACGTAGCATGGGCAACGTTTTCCATCTCCTCAAAAGTACACTGCTCAAAAAAATAAAGGGAACACTTAAACAACACAATGTAACTCCAAGTCAATCACACTTCTGTGAAATCAAACTGTCCACTTAGGAAGCAACACTGATTGACAATACATTTCACATGCTGTTGTGCAAATGGAATAGACAACAGGTGAAAATTATAGGCAATTAGCAAGACACCCCCAATAAAGGAGTGGTTCTGCAGGTGGTGACCACAGACCACTTCTCAGTTCCTATGCTTTCTGGCTGATGTTTTGGTCACTTTTGAATGCTGCCGGTGCTTTCACTCTAGTGGTAGCATGAGACGGAGTCTACAACCCACACAAGTGGCTCAGGTAGTGCAGCTCATCCAGGATGGGACATCAATGCGAGCTGTGGCAAGAAGGTTTGCTGTGTCTGTCAGTGTAGTATCCAGAGCATGGAGGCGCTACCAGGAGACAGGCCAGTACATCAGGAGACGTGGAGGAGGCCGTAGGAGGGCAACAACCCAGCAGCAGGACCGCTACCTCCGCCTTTGTGCAAGGAGGAGCAGGAGGAGCACTGCCAGAGCCCTGCAAAATTACCCCCAGCAGGCCACAAATGTGCATGTGTCTGCTCAAACTCCATGAGGGTGGTATGAGGGCCCGACGTCCACAGGTGGGGGTTGTGCTTATAGCCCAACACCGTGCAGGATGTTTGGCATTCGCCAGAGAACACCAAGTTTGGCAAATTCGCCACTGCCGCCCTGTGCTCTTCACAGATGAAAGCAGGTTCACACTGAGCACATGTGACAGACGTGACAGAGTCTGGAGACGTCATGGAGAGGGTTCTGCTGCCTGCAACATCCTCCAGTATGACCGGTTTGTCGGTGGGTCAGTCATGGTGTGGGGTGGCATTTCTTTGGGGGGACGCACAGCCCTCCATGTACTCGCCAGAGGTAGCCTGACTGCCATTAGGTACCGAGATGAGATCCTCAGACCCCTTGTGAGACCACATGCTGGTGTGGTTGGCCCTGGGTTCCTCCTAATGCAAGACAATGCTAGACCTTACGTGGCTGGAGTGTGTCAGCAGTTCCTGCAAGAGGAAGGCATTGAGGCTATGGACTGGCCCGCCCGTTCCCCAGACCTGAATCCAATTGAGCACATCTGGGACATCATGTCTCGCTCCATCCACCAACGCCACGTTGCACCACAGACTGTCCAGGAGTTGGCAGATGCTTTAGTCCAGGTCTCGGAGGAGATCCCTCAGGAGACCATCCGCCACCTCAACATGAGAGTGCCCAGGCGTTGTAGGGAGGTCATACAGGCAAGTGGAGGCCACACACACACTACTGAGCCTCATTTTGACTTGTTTTAAGGACATTACATCAAAGTTGGATCAGCCTGTAGTGTGGTTTTCCACTTTAATTTAATTTGATTTCCATTGATAATTTTTGCGTGATTTTGTTGTCAGCACATTCAACTATGTAAAAAAAAGTATTTAATAAGAATATTTCATTAATTCAGATCTAGGATGTGTTATTTTAGTGTTCACTTAATTTTTTTGAGCAGTGTATATCAGCCGTTGCGAATGTCAACCCCCACTCTGATCTACATTGATCTGCAGGTTGAACATGGTGAGATTGTAGACTCCTAAATTGATAGTGCAATTTGTTTAGGCGATTTTACAGTGAACTAGCTACGTTACATGCTGATATCGTCTTTGGTTTCATTGCGTGTAGCTATGTTTGCTAGCTAGCTACCTAGCCCGCCAGCCAACCATAGAGTCGACTTGAGCTGCAACAGATTTCCACAACAACGTTCCATGTTGCTACCAACCTTACAGATAACGCCAAAATGAAACATTTGTTCACAAAAATATGTTGTTCTCACATAGTGTTATTTAACACTGTAAATTAAAGGAATGAGTGGTTTTGGCTGGATTTGTTATTTAAACCAATTGCAAGTGGCATGACCTAAGCCAATTGAAGTTAGCCTCTGAATCAGCAGGCAATGATCAACAGTGTAAAATGCTTTGGAAAGGTCTAGAAAGGCGGCAGCACAATGTCTCTTGTCCATACAATTTACTACATGAGATGCAGCAGAGATGGTGCCATGTCCTGGTCTAAAACCAGACTGATGAGCAATCTGGATATTTTTCATAGATAAGAAAGATTGTAGCTGAGAATTAAATCGAGGATCCAATACTTTTGCTAGGCAAGAATGTTTTGAAATAGGAACAAACCGTGATAAATAACTATCGCCCTATCAGAGGTGGCCTTTAGCACAGTAGCAGAACTATTAATTTGGTTGCACATTTTGTGGCAACATTGACGTGCATCATCTCTGGCTTTTTCCCAATCAAGCATTTACATAGAATGTTGAAAACAGACCCACTTACTTTATTCTGAAGATGGCAGTTAACCAGGAACAGAAGCCCTGCAGTGTAGACATTGTAGGCACAATGAAAATCAGACATTTGAAAAATATGCAGTTGAAAACATTAGTCACCAGTCACATTTTCAACACATGAAGATAAAAAAAATAATAATAATAAATATAATTCCACACAATCAAATAACTTGACAGTGTGATGCGTTATAAAAATGTTTTAGTTTTTAGGCCCTAATTCAATCAATTGCAGATAAATAAAAAACACAATGCTGGTTTATACTGTATCAGAGGTGTTTAAATCCAACATAGCAACATGCTATTCTCATGGTCATTGACATTGAATGTTAATGTGAAACCTAAATTCAAAACACAGTGTAAACATTCTGAATTAAACTATGGTGTTACATTATCTGCAATTTATTTCACTGGGGCCCAAGTACTGTATGACCAGAGAGGGCAATAAAGAAGGGACTGTCTGGGGTAAAGCCAACCTGATCTGGACGGCTATAGCGGTAGCCCAATCGTGATGTGAGTTTTAGTGAACAGACAGGGAGAGAGGAGCAAGAGCCTTAGCCTACCAGCTGGGATTAAAAGGCTAGGAGATAGAAAGATAACATGGACCTGAATTGACCTACTAGGGTGATTACAGTGCTACGTATGACTCGGGGATATGGTATGGAGTTGCATAGAATGTTCTTGGGGGACATTGGCGTGTGGATAACTGACCGGTTTAGCTTATATTTCTGTAGTAGTCACAAGTTGTTTGGACTAAAGGAAAACGTCTGTTCCACACACTGGGGCATTTCGCCTGAAGGATATTAATTTAAACTATCACCATATATGAATCACCATATCTAATATTGTGTGGCATTAGTTGGAAGTCAAGAGTGATGGAGATAAGTCTCCCTTATTATAAAACATCTATGTACTGTATCTATAAGGGGTGGGTGGGTAGTCTTCATCAGGAGTCACTAAGTGGAAATCTGTCTGGTGGACAGGACCCACACTATACACTCCCCCACCTGACTCCACCCACATCCAAGGCTGGCAGCCAACGGCTTTACAGTCCTTTGCTTGTCCTGCATTATTTAACAGGGATGGGAGGCAAAGCCAATGGAGTTGTTTAAAGAGCTGCACGTGTGACTAGTAGGAGACAACCTCAGTGGTGGGGAGACATTCAGAGGTGGGGAGACATTCGGAGGGAGGGATTTCTCACTTTATCCCGTTGATCGAAGTCGACAGAGCTGGAGACTGAAGTGAGACGTTCATAGCGGTCTGGCGCTTCAGAATGCAGAGCTGAGGCATCACTGGAAACAGAGGACAAGTGTCAGGCTTTGACGGAGGCACAAAGAACACCGCAGGACCGGGTTCTGCAACTGTTACGTTTGTTAATTTATGGTTTGAAACAGAATGGAAATGAGGCTAGACGGATTTCCTCACAATTAAAATGAACAGTAGTCACAGCTAATGGGGTCGATTCCATTTAAATTCCATCAATTCAGAAAGTAAACAGAAAATTGGAATTGGAATGTCAGTTTACAACATTTAAATGGAATTGACCCCAACCCACATCTTTCACTACTGCACATTTATCATAAAAAATGCCCTTTTATTAAATTAACCCATAATAGTTCCTCAACAATGTCCATAGAACCATGCCATTCTGTGTTTATTTTATAGTCAGTTTGATAAACTCCATCTCTCTGAGGGTCTAACATGATACATTCAAGATCCCATCATCCTAGGCGGAATTACTGGCCAATCAAGCATTGCGGAGTTGGCACGCATGTAATCCTATATTTTTTTACTGTAGATACTATGCACTAACAAAATCACAGAACATTTCACTTGAACTCCCCACTCCAAGGCAAACATCAAGAAGGCTTCTACGTGAATGACATAATAGATGCCCAGCTCCACGAGTTCAACATAGCTACAAACGTCAAACTCGTGGGGCTGGATAGATGTCTAGATAATGGTTTGTGCCATGACTGTAAAGACATCTGCCTTTTCAGGGAGGTATCAAGTAAAGGGTTACCCCTCACTCTATAGGACAAGGGACAAACACAGTGTGTAACTCAGACCAACACAACTCTGGCTGAGGTTGCCCCAAGTATGCCAAACATCTCAAAAATAAGGTAGGCATCATTGAGGAAACCCTCGAGCCAAATAATGGTTAAACACCAAGGGCCCTATTCAATTATCTTATTTTTTTAATGCCAGGCACTACGGGCTAATGACTAACAGTTTCCAGAAAAAGAGAGACAGACAGAGAGACAGACAGAGAGAGAGAGAGAGAAGAGGTCAAACAGGGAAATGGTTCCAATCATTTGTCCATCATAGATTTCTCATAGGGGATATGACACTTAAGATAAGAGCTGTGTTTCGTGTAGGCTTACCATGGCGTGACGTTTTGATAACCATGTAACTCTTTCTAGGACAAGGTGACTGGTCAATATATCTGTTTGTATTTACCCCCCCCCCCCCCCACAAAATGAAATGCTAATTGGCTGCTAATGTGGCTATCATAAAGAACTACAAATCCCATGATGATCTGGACAAGACTGCCGAATCCTGGCAAAGGTCATCTCTGGATGAACCATCTAATGTTAGCTAAATATGGTAATAAACAAATTGGGTCTGTGAACAGTCTTGTGCAAGTTTTAAATTGACACAATTACCTTTTAGCAAAGGTGTCAACTAGAGATGACGTGCAGGAGCTTGCAGGGATTTGTAGTTCTGCATGACGTCTACTGATATTAAGTAGCATTTTCAAATCAGAGTAAATAGAGCCGAATATATTGATAAGTCACCTTGTCTGAGAGAGATTTGCATGGCTCTCAAAACGTCACACCAGGGTAAGCCTGTACGAAACACATGCCTTATTTTAAGTGTTTCTAAAAATCCCCTATGGAAAAAAATGAATGGTGAAAAATATGATTGGAACCATTTCCCTGTCTGACTGCTAGGTTTTATGGGTATTATGACACCTCCACTATGGGGTTCTACAGCCTAGGTGATTGTGATTAAGGGGGGGAAAAATACACTATTAGTGTGGTGCCTGCCCTCAACAACAACAGTTTTACTCCATCATTTCTTGAAGGGTAGGATTTGTTTTGACATATTCCGGAAAGCCAGTTAGCGATTTTGAATAGGGCCCAAAGTCTACAAATAGATTGTGTTTTAGCTGCAGCACTGGGTGTGTATTGTAATCTCCCACCCTTATATCCTACAACAGAAGATCTACCACAGTCCAACAGTACACTTAGTCCAATGACAACATGTACAGATATGGGGGCAGTATACATTTCTCTGTCAGGGCAGAAGACCACATTCCACTTTCTAGCTGGATTCCAATCTGAAAACACTCCTGTCCTCTGCCTTTATTGAGGGGGAAGGGATGATTTTTTGGACTGAGAACCCAGCCCGTTGAGAACTTTGCTTCTTGTGGTCTAATAAAAAGGGTTCACCCTGGAGGCGCTATCATCACAGCTAATGTCACAGGGATTCACAAAGACGCCACAGCAAGAGGGCCTAGGGAAGTTAACATCCACACTGATGCACCTTTTACCTTGTATTATTTGCTCTCAGTGTGTCATAGTTACCCTTTTCTCTTCTCCGACTATGTTATATTCAAAACGTGTAAAAAGGAAGCATGCATGTCAAAAGATTCATATGTTAGGTGACAGTCAAAAGCACCAGAAGCCATGGCAGATACACTGGTGGAAGTCAACAGTATGGTTAATGACACACAAGGCCCTTATGGTGGGTTAACCAAAGTCAGAGTCGACACCCAATAAAAACCACAGCAAAAAACAGTGATGGAGCCCTCACACCAAACCATCTTGCTTGTTAATTAGACACACATACACCTTTCTCACACACACACACACACACCAACCCACAGCACACCCCAATTGGGGTGGATTCCAGTCCATTCTGGAATTGGATTGCAAGCATGCGCACACACGCGCACCTATCCGAAATGGAAAAAGAGAGAAAGTGTTAGTGCACCAGTTAGCAGGACAACAAGTACAGTTAGGGCTGTAAAAGCAAACAGGGAAGAGAGAAGACAACATTGGAAAACCAGGACATAAACAAAAACGTGTTAAAAAAACAGCATACTATTCCCGCTCCTCCAATCCGCTGAAACACTTCTTCGATCTTCACAGTGAAACAAAAAGAGAAGAAATTAGCATAATTGTCATGAATTGGAGTACACATTTACTTCATTAAGGTTAGTCCTGGATAGAAATCCTGAAGTATCAACAAATTGGATGTTACAATATATCGAGGCAGGAGAGGTTTATTAGAGCCATAGGAAGATGTGGTGTCGTCGCCCCCCCCCCCCCCCCCCCATCCCCTCACCGCACAAGGACATACAACCACTGGTGACACCTGCCTCGTCGCAGCTCTGAAAGAGAGCCCATGAAAGCAAGAAAACAGCTGTGTGTGTTGAGCGATTAACAAATGTGTGGAAAGTTACTACAGCGCTGAGCAGTATGCAACCATACGGCCGATGCACAGGCGTCGACTCCACTTCTGTCGGCAGCGTACATTTTTTGGAAAGCTGGGAAACTTATTTTGGCTATGATCTGGCAGAAATTCACCCATAGGTTGATGCAATTCATCGACTGACCAGGGGAACAAGACCACACACAGACCACATGAGAGGAAGTAAAGTTGTGAATGAATTAATTGATAGGCAGTAAAATGGGCAGTCACTGCCATCATGGGGCTTTTATTAGCTAATTGTTTTATTATGGGTAGTTACATTTTTTTTTAAATCTAACCAATTTTTCGAAAACCGAACAGAAACCAACTTCAAAAAGCATGAATGACTCAGCACTAGTGTGTGTGTGTGTGTGTGTGTGTAGGGAGTGACAAGGGAGAAGGAGAGCAAGCGGGACAGACAAGAAAACAGGAAGTATGTGGCGCAAAAGAGATTGTCTAGTCAGTTGTGGGACTACAGCAGGAAACGGTTTGCCCATATCTCTCTGTCCTTTAAATGAATGGGAGGACAGAACTATTTCAGAAAGGCAAAAGACACATAGCACTTAGAATCATATCCATAAGTAGACCCAGGTCACTTTAAAATAACCAAATAAGTCTTCAACTATTATTGTACTTAAAAGGGGCCATCCAGGATTGGTACACAGTAAATCAAGGAGACTTTAAATCACAGTGTTAAAATAATTTGGGTTAAATTAACTCTACTTGAGTTACCTTAACTGGCAGAGTGATACGCTCTCTGGAGTTAGTTGGGACAGAGTACTTTTAACTCAATTAAGAGTTACCAGAGAGAGGGAGTTAAATCTATGGAATATCCACAAATGTGGGAGGGGCCTCTGTCATATTTCCCAGCATGCTCTGTTGAGGGAAGATTTTTTTTTTTTAATTGTTTATTTTAATATCTGTCATTTTGCATGTACATTGATTGTTTACGATCATATTCTTCTAACTTTCTGCTCGGACAGGCTTTCTGAATGCAAGTCCTGAGTGAAATTGCTGGATATCTTCCCTTGAGTTGGATTTACAACAGGGATTGGATATCACTTTGCTAGTTACCATAATGTGACACATTGTTGCAATTAAGGCATCACCCTTACACTTCAGTAGTAGTAGTAAACTGATAGAGAAATGTACACTGGTGGAGTTCTGTGTTTTGAATTAACAGTCAAGTGTAAAATTGCAAGAGTTGACTAAAATCACACTAAAAAAAGAGTAATCAACTCTGAGTTGGATTTTTACTCTATTAGTTTAATACATTATAATGAAAAACAGCCTGGCATCAAAGACTAGACGTAACATAGTAAATGTAAAGCGGAGACACTCATTAGTATACGTTACATTGGGTACGATTACAAAAAGACAGATGGTTACTTAAAACCCTTTACACACGTGAGAATTGGCCTATTTGGATAGGGTGTAAATAAAATGTTTCTTGCTGAAGAAATATGAAAAGAATATATATATAAGCAATTGAAATGGAACAGTTTGGATATTATGGGGAAATGATTAGGTCAAAATTGAGGACACAGCAGTTCACCTGTTGTTGCAGTGTTAATTGTAAGTCCATTTTACATTCACTGTACTTTTCACTGTATTTGTTGAAATTAAATCTGAAAATACTCCAGATACATTCAGTAACAACATATTATTCGTGGAAAATGTGGGGTAGGTGCAACACATTACAAAACAATGACAAGGGTTTGAGTGAGAGGACTAACTGTGGCCACAAACCTCTCCAAAATGTGCAAAGTTCCTAAGTCATTTCGATGCAGTTTTATGACTCAAAGAAGAGTCTTCGACTATAATGTTTGTTTTTTTTTGGGGGGGGGGGGTTCTCCTAGCTGTGCCAGTGAGGAACTAGAGAAAGGACACTTGTAGTTGCTTGGTTTGGCACACAACCCTGCATCCTCCATCACAATTACTGTTGTGATGGTTACTGTACAGTCACTGTATTCCAATTTAGGCGCTTATCAGTGCCAAAATCGGCTATTTTCAACCTATACGAGTGCGAGTGTAAAGGGCTACAGGTAGACACAGTGATATGACCTAGGTGCACAAAGTCAACAGCATAGTGGGTCAATTTCCGCAACAACCTAAGAGCATTGAAGCGCAAGGCTAAACTCCCTCACTGTTTTGGTCCCATACATGCGCAGCTACTGTGTGGGAGCAAAGTCTTGCATCTCACTTACCGCAACATCTGCGGATCTGCTCTTGGCAATGTCATTTCAGAGTCTACCTTTAAGCCAAATATGAAAGGTTGGTCGGAGAGGATGGGTGGGCGTATATCGCAAAAGTCAAGCTACCCCAAAGGTTGCATGTTTGAATCACATCACAGACAACTTTAGCTAATTAGCAACTTTGCAACTAATTACTACTTTTTAGCTACTTTGCAACTGCAGAGAGTTGCAAAGTACACTGCTCAAAAAAATAAAGGGAACACTAAAATAACACATCCTAGATCTGAATTAATGAAATATTCTTATTAAATACTTTTTTCTTTACATAGTTGAATGTGCTGACAACAAAATCACACAAAAATTATCAATGGAAATCAAATTTATCAACCCATGGAGATCTGGATTTGGAGTGACACTCAAAATTAAAGTGGAAAACCACACTACAGGCTGATCCAACTTTGATGTAATGTCCTTAAAACAAGTCAAAATGAGGTTCAGTAGTGTGTGTGGCCTCCACGTGCCTGTATGACCACCCTACAACGCCTGGGCATGCTCCTGATGAGGTGGCGGATGGTCTCCTGAGGGATCTCCTCCCAGACCTGGACTAAAGCATCTGCCAACTCCTGGACAGTCTGTGGTGCAACGTGGCGTTGGTGGATTGAGCGAGACATGATGTCCCAGGTGTGTTCAATTGGATTCAGGTCTGGGGAACGGGCGGGCCAGTCCATAGCATCAATGCCTTCCACTTGCAGGAACTGCTGACACACTCCAGCCACATGAGGTCTAGCATTGTCTTGCATTAGGAGGAACCCAGGACCAACCGCACCAGCATATAGTCTCACAAGGGGTCTGAGGATCTCATCTCGGTACCTAATGGCAGTCAGGCTACCTCTGGCGAGCACATGGAGGGCTGTGCGGCCCCCCAAAGAAATGCCACCCCACACCATGACTGACCCACCGCCAAACCGGTCATGCTGGACGATGTTGGAGGCAGCAGAACGTTCTCCACGGCGTCTCCAGACTCTGTGACGTCTGTCACGTGCTCAGTGTGAACCTGCTTTCATCTGTGAAGAGCACAGGGTGCCAGTGGCGAATTTGCCAATCTTGGTGTTCTCTGGCAAATGCCAAACGTCCTGCACGGTGTTGGGCTGTAAGCACAACCCCCACCTGTGGACGTCGGGCCCTCATTACCTACGGCCTCCTCCACATCTCCTGATGTACTGGCCTGTCTCCTGGTAGCGCCTCCATGCTCTGGACACTACGCTGACAGACACAGCAAACCTTCTTGCCACAGCTCGCATTGATGTGGCATCCTGGATGAGCTGCACTACCTGAGCCACTTGTGTGGGTTGTAGACTCCGTCTCATGCTACCACTAGAGTGAAAGCACCGCCAGCATTCAAAAGTGACCAAAACATCAGCCAGGAATCATAGGAACTGAGAAGTGGTCTGTGGTTACAGAACCACTCCTTATTGGGGGTGTCTTGCTAATTGCCTATGATTTCCACCTGTTGTCTATTCCATTTGCACAAGAGCATGTAAAATGTATTGTTAATCAGTGTTGCTTCCTAAGTGGACAGTTTGATTTCACAGAAGTGTGATTGACTTGGAGTTACATTGTGTTGTTTAAGTGTTCCCTTTATTTTTTTGAGCAGTGTAGTTGATCAAATTACACGAGATTAGACTGATCTAAGGAGTGACCCCAAACCACAATTTGGTTTTCATAGAAAAGTCACTGCCAAGAAATGCTTATGTTAGCATGACACATTTTTTTGTTTTTTTATTTACTCCGCAAAGAGTGTGTTTGAATTTGCCTCTTTGCTTGACATCATGGTAAAATCAAAAGAATTCAGCCAAGACCTCATAAAAAAAATTGTAGACCTCCACAGGTCTGGTTCATCCTTGGGAGCAATTTCCAAATGCCTGAAGGTACCACATTCATCTGAACAAACAATAGTACGCAAGTATAAACACCATGGGACCACAGAGCCGTCATACCACACAGGAAGGAGACGCATTCTGTCTCCTAGAGAGGAACGTACATTGGTGCGAAAAGTGCAAATCAATCCCAGAACAACAAAAGTATCTATATCCACAGTAAAACGAGTCCTATATCAACATAACCTGAAAGGCCGCTCAGCAAGGAAGAAGCCACTGCTCCAAAGCCGCCATAAAAAAGCCAAACTACCGTTTGCAACTGCACATGGGGACAAATATCGTACTTTTTGGAGAAATGTCTTCTGGTCTGATGAAACAAAAATAGAAGAAAAAAAAATCCTACAATGTGATTTTCTGGATTTTCTTTTCTCATTGTGTCTGTCATAGTTGAAGTGTACCTATGATGAAAATTACAGGCCTCTCATCTTTTTAAGTGGGAGAACTTGCACAATTGGTGGCTGACTAAATACTTTTTTGCCCCACTGTAAGTGACAGTGAAACAAGTCTCCCTGAATGACTTGCAAACCAATAATCCTGAAGGAAGAGGTAGGAAGGAATGGTGATGGGGTTACTAAAGGCACACGGTCATAATAGGCAAGTAATTCTCACAATTCAACAGACAAGAGCCAATGATCAGTAGGACTACACCAGGGCAGTGCGTGTGTACTCATGCGAGTGTGATGTAACACCTCAGAGTCATTTGTTAGGCCTACCTGTCAGCGTCTGTCACCAATGCCAAGCGTCCATAATCCCAGGCCACTTTCCGCAATATTGAGAAGATAAATAGAAGCACCTGAAAGCACAGAGGAAAGTAATGCTATATGATTTACATCTTCATTGGTGTTTTTCAGGTGAAGCCGCAAGAACATATGGTGTATCACTCAAATGTTGAAATTGATTTTATAGCAATGTCACTGCTGTTCTAAAACCATGTTCTAAGACCAGTAAGTAAGCACTTACCGGGCTCCAAAATGATGGACACCCTTGATAAAGATTAACAATAATGACGGGAAAACATGTACAAATACCAAGCAATATTGTACGCTCCAAAAATTGGAAAGATTTCAAAATGTCTTGGGGTTATGATCTTTGACCCTCAAACTTTCTTACTCACATTCATGTAGAAGTGTTCAGAAACATTTTCTATTCTTACTTACAATAAAAGTGACTCCAAAATGAAATGATTTACCTTTTATTTCTACTGAGCACTAAATAATCTGAAACACAACCAAAACAAAAAAAAAACGTAATTAATTTATTTAAAATCAAATCTTATTTGTCACATGCTCCGATCTGAATACACACAGGTTACTGTGAAATGCTTACTTACAAGCCCTTAACTCTTTCTTGAACTGCATTGCTGGTTAAGAAAATAAAAATAAAAAAGTAGCACAAAAATAAAGAGGCTGAGTCAATGTGCGGGGGTACAGGTTAGTCGAGGTATTTTGAACATGTAAGTAGGGGTGAAGTGACTATGCATAGATAATAAATAGGGAGTAGCTGCAGTGTAAAAACAAAGGGAGAGGGGGTGTCAATGTAAATAGTCCGGGTGGCCATTTGATTAATTGTTCCGCATTCTTCTGGCTTGGGGGTAGAAGCTGTTAAGGAGCCTTTTGGTCCGAGATTTAAGAATATTTAGGAGTGTCAACCCTACCTTCTTGAGGAAAAAAAAAATATTAAATGTTAAACAAAATCTTTGAGTAATTCTATAAAATATAATTTAACATTTTTTTTGCATAGCTCAGTATTTGAATGATGTATTTTATACAGTCATTATTGCTCATCTTTCTCAAGGGTGTCAATCATTCAGACCCCACTTCATATTGAGGTAAATGTAGTATGATTAGAGGATGACAATAAAAAGAAGCAACATTGGTGCTTAATTCTAAAGGATAAAAAAAAGTAAAAGTATAAAAAAGGCCAGCACTCACATTACTCAGATTCCAAAAATGCATATTTATTTCACACTTTCCTTACGCTGACAAATACTGAGTAATGACATGAAATAAATTGACTAAACTATCTAGCCTTTTCATCCGTTCATCATGTTATGATGTCATGTCCATGTTAGTATATTTTATTTAACCAGGAATAGACAAGACTTGAGGTCAGAAACCTGTTTTGGGAAGGGGACCTGCTATATGCTACTTTATGAGCATCAACGTGACATTGTCCTGAGAAACAAAATCCGTGAGAGACAGGGATCTTTGAGTGCACAGGCACACATTATGAAATTTGTGACCCTGTCATTTTGAATGAAAACGCATTCTGGACACATCTATTTCATAGATGTACAGTTATTGACTTAAATTAGTCTGTCCACAACACTTTTTTCCCCCCAATCTTCCTCTGTCCAGTGTCAATGTTCTTTTGCCCATCTTAATCTTTTCTATGTATTGGCCAGTCTGAGATATGGATTTTTCTTTGCAACTCTGTCTAGAAGGCCAGCATTCCAGAGTCGCCTCTTCACTGTTGAGTTGAGAATGGTGTTCGCGGGTATTATTTAATGAAGCTGCCAGTTGAGGACTTGTGAGGTATCTGTTTCTCAAACTAGACACTAATGTACTTGTCCTCTTGCTCAGTTATGCACCGGGACCTCCCACTCTTTCTATTCTGGTTAGTGCCAGTTTGCGCTGTTCTGTGAAGGGAGTAGTACACAGCGTTGTACGAGATCTTCAGTTTCTTGGCAATTTCTCGCATGGAATAGCCTTCATTTCTCAGACCAAGAAGAGACTGATGAGTTTCAGAAGAAAGTGCTTTGTTTCTGGCCATTTTGTGCCTGTAATCAAACCCACAAATGCTGATGCTCCAGATACTCAACTAGGCCAGGTGTATTGCTTCTTCAAATCAGAACAGTTTTCAACTGTGCTAACATAATTGCAAAATGGTTTTCTAATGATCAATTAGCCTTTTAAAATCATAAACTTGGATAAGCTAACACAACATGCCATTGGAACACAGGAATGATGGTTTCTGATAATAGGCCTCTTTATGCATATGTAGATATTCCATTTTTTTTAAATGAAGTCAGCTGTTTCCAGCTACAGTCATTTACAACATTAATGTCTACACTGTATTTCTGATCAATTGGATGTGATTTTAAAAGGACAAAAAAAAATGTCCTTGTTTTTAAAAAAAAAAGCCCATTTCTACTTCTGATCTGTACTTTATATTTGTGTTTTTTGTTTTCCTCAGCAGATAACCATATCTTTCAAATTCTGTGCACGTTACTAAGTTGTTTAGACAAATATATAGAATATTTAACAAAATCTCCCTGTGTTTTAATGCGCAGGATGTTGAAAGACAATCGCAACAAATATGACCGTACCCTTGTTGCCTGGCTACATAAAGTACATAATACACTAATCAGGGTTGGGGTCATTCCATTCAATTCGATTCAGTCAGTGGCATGAGACTTATAAAATTATTTAATTGGAATGTAAAATAAAATGTATGTTATATTTTTTAAGTTAAAGTTATATTTGCTTTTTGAATTGACTGTAAGTTAACACTGCTTGAGACACCTTGACATTTTGGAGAAAAAAAAAGTTAAAAAGTAAACATTGCTGGAGACAAGGTCTCCAAAACGGCAAGGTATCTCAAGCAGTGTTAACTTCCAGTCAATTCAAAAAATAATAAATACAGTATAATGACAAAGCAAGAACTGTTTTTTAGAAATGTTTGCTAACCTAAAATAATAACTGAAACATTACATTTACATAATTATTCAGACACTTTACTCAGTACTTTGTTGAAGAACATTTGGCAGTGATTAGTCTTCTTGGGTAGGAAGCTACAAGCTTGGCACACCTGTATTTAGGGAGTTCTCCCATTCTTCTCTGAAGTTCTGTCAGGTTGGATTGGGAGCGCTGCTGCACAGCCATTTGCAGGTCTCCCCAGAGATGTTCGATCAGGTTCAAGCTGGGACATTGAGACTTGTCCCAAAGCCACTCCTGCATTGTCTGTGTGTTTAGGGTCATTGTCCTGTTGAAAGGAGAACCTTTACCCCAGTCTGAGGTCCTGAGAGCTCTAGAGCAGGTTTTCATCAAGGATCTTTCTGTATGTTGCTCCGTTCATCTTTTCCTCGATCACGACTAGTCTTCCAGTCCCTGCCACTGAAAAACATCACCACAGCCTGATGCTGCCACCACCATGCTTCACTGTAGGGATGGTGCCAGGTTTCCTCTAGGAGGGACGCTTGGCATTCAGGCCAAAGAGTTCAATCTTGCTTTCATCAGACCGGAGAATCTTGTTTCTCATGATCCGAGAGTCTTTAGGTGCCTTTTGTCAGACTCAAAGCGGGCTATCATGTGCCTTTTCCTGAGGAGTGGCTTCCGTCTGGCCACTCTACCATAAAGGCCTGATTGGTGGAGTGCTGCAGAGATGGTTGTCCTTCTGGAAGATTATCCCATCTCCACAGAGGAACTTCAGAGCTCTTTCAGAGTGACCATCGGGTTCTTGGTCACCTCCCTGACCAAGGCCCTTCTCCTACGAATGCTCAGTTTGACAGGGTGGCCAGCTCTAGGAAGAGTCTTGGTGGTTCAAAACTTCTTCCATTTAAGAATGATGGAGGCCACTGTGTTCTTGGGAACCTTCAATATTGCAGACTCTTTTTGGTGCCGTTCCCCAGATCTGTGCCTTAACACAATCCTGTCTCAGAGGTTTATGGACAATTCTTTCGACCTCATGGCTTGGTTTGTGCTCTGACATGCACTGTCAACTGTGGGGATCTTATATATACACACAGGTGTGTGCCTTTCCAAATCATGCCCAATCAATTTTATTTACCATAGATGGACTCCAAGTTGTAGAAACATCTCAAGGATGATCAATGGAAACAGGATGCACCGGAGCTCAAATTGTCAATTTGAGTCTCATAGCAAAGGGTCTGAATACTTCTGTAAATAATATATATATTTTAGATATATATTCATTTGCAAAGAATTCTAAAAACCTGTTTTCGCTTTGTCATTATGGGGTATTGTGTGTAGATTGCTGAATAATTTAAAAAAATCTATTTTAGAGTAAGGCCGTAATGTAACAAAATGTGGAAAAGGGGTCTGAATACTTTCAGAAGGCACTGTAAACACACACACACACAGATATGTACACATGTGATTGTTGTAGGTTCACATAAAGTCATAAGGACACCTTTTCTCAAATATGGACCTTCAGGTTAGAAGTATTGCTGTACACAGACCTGGGATCCCAGGTAAGTAGAATCTCTGGCCAATGAATCAGTGACATAAGTCAATAAATTAACTACGGGGGAGAGCTAAAAGATCCTGCAGCACTGGAATGGGTCTAGGAATCTATTTGAAATTCAGGCAAGACTGATCTCTAGGCAGACTCACCAGGAAGCACATAAAGTCCAGCGCAAGGACTGTGGGGACGCCTCCAAAGGGTAGGCCCTGAAGCACGGTGCTGCGGATTCGGGCAGAGTAACAGTAGTCCTTGGATTCATTGTTGGCAGAGCAGTTCTCCTGGCCTGCAATGCAGGCCCGGACACCCCCCGGCCATATCCCCATGGTCACGATCAGGTGAAGACCCACAGGATCAGCACTCTGAGCAAGCTCACAGCCGCATCTTCCTGGGAACCTATCGTGGAAGGAAGGAGGGAAAAGGAAAGTGAAACCACCTATTTCAGATATCTAGATAAACCACACAGAAATCTGAAAATATCTGAAACCTCAGATCTTTGTAAATTACTGTTTCTAAAACTAGAACATGTTGTGAACACAATTCCATAAATAGAGCAAGTGCCGTGCCGCTAAGGACCATTTCACAAAGCAGAATAAGCTTGTTAAGGGCACTTCACAGTAACAGAATTGTCACTTTACAAGTATGCCAAACAAAAACCATTGATTGCAAAGTTAAACCATACAACTCTATGTGGCCATTATGGTATTGATATGATATACTATATTCTAGTGCCAAAATGTACTACAAAGTGTAAATAGGATAATTTTGGTCATAAAGTAAGTCTTGTCCAAAAGGTTTTGAGAGTTCATCCCAACTTACATGAGGGTTGGTTTGGATTACAATTACATCAACATACATGCCCCCTTTTTGCCCAATAACATGTGGTGGCAAAGCCTAGGGAGAATTGCCACTACTCTTGCTCAAGTCAAAATGTAACCCGTCTCATCACAATTGAAGTCACTCTAAAAAAAAAAGTTATGAGGTAGGGTGGTGTTTTACATCAAATCTCTCTGCAATTGACCCGTGTTTTATTTAGCTCCACTCACCCCTGTGCACTCATGGCGAATTTCGGAGCGGTAAAATGCTTAACAATACCACTACTAAAAACTAAAAGTTTAAAAAAAGGTGGAGTTTGCGCATATTCAGGAGTTGAGAAATAAATAGAATGGGAATGGACAGCTTTTAACAAAGCCCATTAAAACTGCTGTTTTCCCACTATTGCACTCATAATTGAATGCGCCTCGAGAGGAATATTTCCCTTGCATTGAACACAAAACAACAAGCCGACTAGGTAAATGGATGAACTATTCTACTATGGAGTAGTCTGGCTTTTCTATTAATTACTTGTTTTGTTTGCAGAGCAAAATTAAAATGTGGACTGTTTGACCATCTTCAAAAACACACCGCAGATATTTTTCCGACGTTGCGGCAATGATTTTGCCTTGGCACGTAGCCACAAACTAGTCTAAAGAAGGCCAGTTTTATTGCTTCCTTAGAACAACAATTTTCAGCTGTGCTAACAATTGCAACAGGGTTTAAAATGCTAAACTTGGATTAGCTAACACAACATGCCATTGGAACACAGGAGTGATGGTTGTTGATAATGGGCTTCTTTACACCCATGTAGATATTCCAGATACAATAGTCATTTACAACATTAACAATGTCTACACTGTATTTCTGATCAATTTGATGTTATTTTAAAATGGTCCCAAATTTTTTTTTTTCAAAAACAAGGACATTTCTAAGTGACCCCAAACTTTTGAATGGTAGTGTAGGGTAGCAGGGTAGCCTAGTGGTTAGAGCGTTGGACTAGTAACCGAAAGGTTGCAAGTTCAAATCCCCGAGCTGACAAGGTACAAATCTGTCGTTCTGCCCCTGAACAGGCAGTTAACCCACTGTTCCTAGACCGTCATTGAAAATAAGAATTTGTTCTTAACTGACTTGCCTAGTTAAATAAAAGGTAAAATAAATAAATAAACTCTGCAAATAAAGAAACGGCCTCACTGTCAACTGCGTTTATTTTCAGCAAACTTAACGTGTAAATATTTGTATGAACATAAGATTCAACAACAGAAACTGTACAAGTTCCACAGACATGTGACTAACCAAAATGGTGTGTGTCCCTGAACAAAGGGACACAGTCAGTATCTGGTGTGGCTACCAGATGCATTAAGTACTGCAGTGAATCTCCTGCTCTTGGACTGCACCAGATTTGCCAATTCTTGCTGTGAGATGTTACCTCACTCTTCCACCAAGGCACCTGCAAGTTCCCAGACATTTCTGGGGGGGTGAAATGGCCCTAGCCCTCACCCTCTAATCCAACAGGTCCCAGACGTGCTCAATGGGATTGAGATCCGGGCTCGTCCCTGGACATGGCAGAACACTGACACCCGTCTTGCAGGAAATCACGCACAGAATGAGCAGTATGGCTGGTGGCATTGTCATCCTGGAGGGTCATGTCAGGATGAGCCTGCAGGAAGGGTACCACATGAGGGAGGAGGATGTCTTCCCTGTAACGCACAGCGTTGAGATTGCCTGCAATGACAACAAGCTCAGTCCGATGATGCTGACACACAGCCCCAGAACCTGATGGACCCTCCACCTCCAAATAAATCCCTCTCCAGAGTACAGGCCTCTGTGAAACGCTCATTCCTTTGACGATAAACAAGAATCAGACCATCACCCCTGGTGAGACAAAACCATGACTCATCAGTGATGAGCACTTGTCTGGTCTTTAGACGGTGGGTTTGTGTCCATAGGTGACGTTGTTGCCAGTGATGTAAGGCAAGTCCTCACCAGACAACAGGCCTACAAGCCCTCAGTCCAGCCTCAGCCTATTGCGGACAGTGAGCACTGATGGAGGGACTGTGCGTTCCTGGTGTAACTTGGGCAGTTGTTGTTGCCATCCTGTACCTGTCCCGCAGGTGTGATGTTCGAATGTACCGATCCTGTGCAGGTGTTGTTACACGTGGTCTGCCACCGCGAGGACGATCAGCTGTCCGTCCTGTCTCCCTGTAGCGCCGTCTTAGGCGTCTTACAGTACAGACATTGCAATTTATTGCCCTGGCCACATCTGCAATCCTCATGCCTCCTTGCAGCATGCCTAAGGCACGTTCACACAGATGAGCAGGGACCCTGGGCATCTTTCTTTTGGTGTTTTTCAGAGTCAGTAGAAAGGCCTCTTTAGTGTCCTAAATTTTCATAACTGTCTTAACGACAGTTCCACATGTGCATGTTCATGAATTGTTTATGGTTCATTGAACAAGCATGGAAAACCGTGTTTAAACCCTTTATAATGAAGATCTGTGAAGTTCATTTGGATTTTTACGAATAATCTTTAAAGGACAGGGTCCTGAAAAAGGGATGTTTATTTTTTTGCTGAGTTTACATACTGTATGCTACAGTAGAAACAACACGATATACAGAAAATAAGGCACTTACTTTGATAGGAACGCACATGTCCAAAATTATTATTGTAAGGAAAAAAACAATGTGAACGCCAGCCCCCAAAAAGTGCCAGTTCGTGTAAGACTGCGCAAATGTCTGCATACTTCATGTGCGGAAAAAATGGGGAAGAGCTCTCCTCGAAGAGGGAAGTTTGAGGCTTTACTGAGTTGGACAAACATAAATTGTCTGCAACACTGAAATGGGCTACTTCTACGTGAATTAATGAGGCGGCAGAACACAACTCAATTCAAACCGTTAGAAAATAATTTGAAATGGACAGGTTGAAACATACCCTACACATAATTAGCAGACAGCATGTGTGAACTGTCCTATTGTGTAACAATCACATTTTGGAACAGTGAGTGCATTCTGACATCACGTGTATAAAACTTAAGCTGTGGCGACCATTAGAGATATTTGGAACTCACATGTGAAAAAGTTAAGACCTAGACACCCAAGTGAGGGGAATTCCGAACCAATCAGTGACCAATCAAGTACAAGGGAGGAGCAAAAACCTGCAGACACTTGGCCCACCCTCCATGGAATGAGTTTGACACATACGGAAGTCTTCCGACTAGCTTGGAAAGACAGTACCGTGCAGTACCGAAGAGCCCTTACTGCTGCTTGATCATCCTATTTTTCTAACTTAATTGAGGAAATTAAGAACAATCCAAAATTCCTTTTTGATACTGTTGCAAAGCTAACTAAAAAGCAGCATTCCCCAATAGAGGATGGATTTCATTTTAGCAGTGATAAATTCATGAACTTCTTTGAGGAAAAGATCATGATTATTAGAAAGCAAATTACGGACTCCTCTTTAAATCTGTGTATTCCTTCAAAGCTCAGTTGTCCTGAGTCTGCACAACTCTGCCAGGACCTAGGATCAAGAGAGACGCTCAAGTGTTTTAGTACTATATCTCTTGACACAATGATGAAAATAATCATGGCCTCTAAACCTTCAAGCTGCATACTGGACCATATTCCAACTAAACTACTGAAAGAGCTGCTTCCTGTGCTTGGCCCTCCTATGTTGAACATAATAAACGGCTCTCTATCCACCGGATGTGTACCAAACTCACTAAAAGTGGCAGTAATAAAGCCTCCCTTGAAAAAGCCAAACCTTGACCCAGAAAATATAAAAAAACGAATCGGCCTATATCGAATCTTCCATTCCTCTCAAAAATCTTAGAAAAGGCTGTTGCGCAGCAACTCACTGCCTTCCTGAAGACAAACAATGTATACGAAATGATTCAGTCTGGTTTTAGACCCCATCATAGCACTGAGACTGCACTTGTGAAGGTGGTAAATTACCCTTTAATGGCATCAGACCGAGGCTCTGCATCTGTCCTCGTGCTCCTAGACCTTAGTGCTGCTTTTGATACCATCGATCACCACATTCTTTTGGAGAGATTGGAAACCCAAATTGGTCTACACGGACAAGTTCTGGCCTGGTTTAGATCTTATCTGTCGGAAAGATAACAGTTTGTCTCTGTGAATGGTTTGTCCTCTGATAAATCAACTGTAAATTTCGGTGTTCCTCAAGGTTCCGTTTTAGGACCACTATTGTTTTCACTATATATTTGACCTCTTGGGGATGTCATTCGAAAACATCATGTTAACTTTCACTGCTATGCGGATGACACACAGCTGTACATTTCAATGAAACATGGTGAAGCCCCAAAATTGCCCTCGCTAGTAGCATGTGTTTCAGACATAAGGAAGTGGATGGCTGCAAACGTTCTACTTTTAAACTCGGACAAAACAGAGATGCTTGTTCTAGGTCCCAAGAAACAAAGAGATCTTCTGTTGAATCTGAGAATGAATCTTAATGGTTGTACAGTCGTCTCAAATAAAACTGAAGGACCTCGGCGTTACTCTGGATCCTGATCTCTCTTTTGAAGAACATATCAAGACCATTTCAAGGACAGCTTTTTCCATCTACGTAACATTGCAAAAATCAGAAACTTTCTGTCCATCAATGATGCAGAAAAATTAATCCATGCTTTTGTCACTTCTAGGTTAGACTACTGCAATACTCTACTTTCCGGCTACAAGGATAAAGCACTAAATAAACTTCAGTTAGTGCTAAATAAGGCTGCTAGAATCCTGACTAGAACCAAAAAAATGTATCATATTACTCCAGTGCTAGCCTCCCTACACTGGCTTCCTGTCAAAGCAAGGGCTGATTTCAAGGTTTTACTGCTAACCTACAAAGCATTACATGGGCATGCTCCTACCTAGCTCTCCGATTTGGTCCTGCCGTACATACCTACACGTACGCTACGGTCACAAGACGCAGGCCTCCTAATTGTCCCTAGAATTTCTAAGCAAACAGCTGGAGGCAGGGCTTTCTCCTATAGAGCTCCATTTTTATGGAACAGTCTGCCTACTCAAGTCAGAGACGCAAACTCGGTCTCAACCTTTAAGTCTTTACTGAAGACTCATCTCTTCAGTGGGTCATATGATTGAGTGTAGTCTGGCCCAGGAGTGGGAAGGTGAACGGAAAGGCTCTGGAGGAACGAACCACCCTTGCTGTCTCTGCCTGGCCGGTTCCCCTCTTTCCACTGGGATACTCTGCCTCTAACCCTATTACAGGGGCTGAGTCACTGGCTTACTGGGGCTCTCTCATACTGTCCCTGGGAGGGGTGCGTCACCTGAGTGGTTGAGTCACTGATGTGATCATCCTGCCTGGCGCCCCCCCTTTGGGTTGTGCCGTGGCGGAGATCTTTGTGGGCTGTACTCAGCCTTGTCTCAGGATGGTAAGTTGGTGGTTGAAAATATCCCTCTAGTGGTGTGGGGGCTGTGCTTTGGCAAAGTGGGTGGGGTTATATCCTTCCTGTTTGGCCCTGTCCGGGGGTGTCCTCGGATGGGGCCACAGTGTCTCCTGACCCCTCCTGTCTCAGCCTCCAGTATTTATGCTGCAGTAGTTTATGTGTCGGGGGGCTAGGGTAAGTTTGTTATATCTGGAGTGCTTCTCCTGTCCTATTCAGTGTCCTGTGTGAATTTAAGTATGCTCTCTCTAATTCTCTCTTTCTTTCTCTCTCTCAGAGGACCTGAGCCCTAGGACCATGCCTCAGGACTACCTGACATGATGACTCCTTGCTGTCCCCGGTCCACCTGGCCATGCTGCTGCTCCAGTTTCAACTGTTCTGCCTTATTATTATTATTGGACCATGCTGGTAATTTAGGAACATTTGAACATCTTGGCCATGTTCTGTTATAATCTCCACCCGGCACAGCCAGAAGAGGACTGGCCACTCCACATAGCCTGGTTCCTCTCTAGGTTTCTTCCTAGGTTTTGGCCTTTCTAGGGAGTTTTTCCTAGCCACCGTGCTTCTACACCTGCATTGCTTGCTGTTTGGGGTTTTAGGCTGGGTTTCTGTACAGCACTTTGAGATATCAGCTGATGTACGAAGGGCTATATAAATAAATTTGATTTGATACTCTAACCATTGTCCCGGTTTCCAAGAACTCCAAGGTAACCTCACAGCTGTAATTATGAAGTGTTTTGAAAGACTGGTCATGACACACATCAACATCACAGACACACTGGACCCATTTCAATTCACATACCGTCCAAAAAGATCCACAGATGACTCAATCTCAACTGCACTTCACAATGCCCTCTTCCACCTGGACAAGAGGGGAAATATTTGTGAGAATGCTGTTCATAGACTACAGCTCAGCGTTCAACACCATAGTCCCCTCCAAGCTCATCACCAAGCTGGGGACCTTGGGACTGAACACCTCCCTCTGTAACGAGATCCTGGACTTCCTGACGGGACAGACCCAGGTGGTGAATGTAGGCAACAACAACCTGTGTGTGCTTAATCCCCTCCTGTACTCCCTGTTCACTCACGACTGAGGTTTGATTAATCTCGCCCGGGCAGGCGTGTTTTGCATCGGCTAAAAGTTGATTGCATTCAATTTGGAAACGGGCTGCCTCCCGGGCATGAGCCAGGTGCCCCGCTCTGTCCGATGGCGATGTCCGCTCAAGACAAAAGTGACATAATTAAGCACCTGTAGCAATTACTAGGGATGTGTGTTTTCCCATGCAAAAGTGAATTGTATCGATAAAAATCTAACATTAATTTGATGGAAAAACAATGTGTGTTTCTGGACGATGTACCATGCTGCATCTTTGACAACATGGACGAGCAGATTACTGTTCAATTTGCGCCCCTCCCTCCACACTTTCCCCTGATGACGTGAGGGACCAAAGAGTTCTAAAAACAGAAGTTCTGTAACTAAAACAAGTTTTATTAGACAAATGCAGGTAGGTCCCTCGCAGTTTAATTCAGTTTGCTTCCATGTAGCCCTTTCGACTCACAGGCTGTCATCCAATATACTCAAAAGGAGTCAGTGTTCTGAAAGATGAGACATTGTTATAATCCTCAAAGTCCGCTTTGATGTCATATACAAGCAAACCACACACCCATGAGTCCAAATGTGCACTTCACCATTTCCATATTTGAAAATGTAAAATTACAATCCGTTTGTCTGACGTGTCTTTGAAAGCCTAACACTAAGATAGTATTTTATAATTCAGCTAGCTGTGCTGGCAATAGAATAAGCTTTTGTGAAGCCCACCTGACTCAGATTGTGATTCATAATGGAAGGTTTTTGGATTGCATAAACAGTAATTTTGTTTCAAACAAAAAGCGTGTTTGCTTCAGTTCCTCAATGGCAAAGCTAGGAGAGCTAAAAACAAATGTTTAAAAAAAAGCACCTTACAGTTGAAGGCTCCTTCCTTTCCTCTTTCCATAAAAGTGCATTGAGATGACTTCGGAATGACCTGGAGACACCAGTTAGACCTCTCACTCAAACCCTTGTAATCATTTTTTCTTATCTTGCAACTACTCCAACATTTTTATGAATGTTCTTATGTTACTGAATGTATTTTCAGATTTAGTTATTGAAAAGTACAGTAAACAAAAAATGCACATAAAATCAACAGTGTAATGTTTGGATTCCTGTGTCAGGTGAACGGTTGTGCCCTCACATTTGGTCTGATAATTTCCCCATAATCTCCAGTGTCCTTTCAATTGCTACCAAGGTCATGCATTCGGAAAGTATTCAGACCTCTTGACTTCTTCAGCCGTATTCTAAAATGTGAGCTCTAGAGTTCTTCTGTGGAGATGGGAAAACCTTCCAGAAGGACAACTATCTCTGCAGCACCCCACCAGACGGAAGCCACTCCTCAGTAAAAGGCACATGACAGCCCGCTTGGAGTTTGCCAAAAGGCACCTAAATAATCCCAGACCATGAGAAACAAGATTCTCTGGTCAGATGAAACCAAGATTGAACTCTTTGGCCTGAATTCCAAGCGTCACATCTGGAAGACTCCTGGCATCATCACTACGGTGAAGCATGGTGGTGGCAGCATCATGCTGTGCATATGTTTTTCAGCAGCAGGGACTGGGAGACTATTCAGGACTGAGGGAAAGATGAACGGAGCAAAGTACAGAGAGATCCTTGATAAAAACCTGCTCCAGAGCACTCAGGACCTCAGACTGGGGCCAAGGTTCACCTTCCAACAGGGCAACGAACCTAAGCACACAGCCAAGACAACGCAGGAGTGGCTTCGGGACAAGTCTCAATGTGGCAAGGCCCAGCCAGAGCCCGGACTTGAACATCTCTGGAGAGACCTGATAATAGCTGTGCAGCAACACTCCCCATCCAACCTGAAGGAGTTTGAGAGGATCTGCAGAGAAGAAATGGGAGAAACTCCCCAATTACAGGTGTACCAAGCTTGTAGAGTCATACCCATGTAGACTCAAGGCTGTAATCGCTACCAAAGGTGCTTCAACAAAGTACTGAGAAAAGGTTCTGAAAACTTATGCACATGTGACATTTCAGTTGACATTTTTTAGCAAAGATTTCTAAAAACCTGTTTTTGCTTTGTCATTATGGGGTATTATGGAGGGGGGAAAAAACAATAACACATTTTAGAATAAGGCTGAAAAAGTCTAGGGGTCTGAATACTTTACGAATGCACACACACACACATACTGTTCAAAAAATGTCCTTGTTTTTGAAAGAAAAGCACATTTTGTCCATTAAAACATTAAATTGATCATAAACAGTGTAGACATTGTTAATGTTGTAAATGACTACTGTAGCTGGAAACGGCTGACTTTTAATGGAATATCTACATAGGCGTACAGAGGCCCATTATCAACAATCATCACTTCTGTGTTCCAATGGCACGTTGTGATAGCCAATCCAAGTTTATGATTTTAAAAGGCTAATTGATCATTAGTAAAACCCTTTTGCAATTATGTTAGCACAGCTGTAAACTGTTGTTCTAATTTAAGAAGCAATAAAACTTGTCTTCTATAAACAAGTTGAGTATCTGAAGCGTCAGCATTTGTGGGTTCATTTACAGGCTCAAAATGGCCAGAAACAAAGACCATTCTTCTGAAGCTCACCAGTCTTTTCTTGTTCTGAGAAAGGAAGGCTATTCCATGCGAGAAATTGACAAGTAACTGATGATCGTGTACAATGCTGTGTACTACTCCCTTCACAGAACAGCGCAAACTGGCTCTAACCAGAATAGAAAGAGTGGGAGGCCCCGGTGCACAACTGAGCAAGAGGACAGGTACATTAGAGCGTCTATTTTGAGAAACAAATGCCTCACAAGTCCTCAACTGGCAGCTTCATTAAATAGTACCGGCAAAACACCAGTCTCAACGTCAGCAGTGAAGAGGCAACTCCGGGATGCTGGCCTTCTAGGCAGAGTTGCAAAGAAAAATCCATATCTCAGACTGGCCAATAAAAAGAAAAGATTAAGATGGGCAAAAGAACACAGACACTGGACATAGGAACATTGCCTAGAAGGCCAGCATCCCGGAGTCTCCTCTTCACTGTTGTCGTTGAGACTGGTGTTTTGAAGGTACTACTTAAATGAAGCTGACAGTTGAGGACTTGTGAAGCGTTAAACAGTGGGGCAAAAAAGTATTTAGTCAGCCACCAATTGCGCAAGTTCTACCACTTAAAAAGATAAGAGAGGCCTGTAATTGTCATCATAGGTACACTTCAACTATGACAGACAAAATGAGAAAAAAAAATCTAGAAAATCACATTGTAGGATTTTCATTGAATTTATTTGCAAATTATGGTGGAAAATAAGTGCGACCTGGCCAAGATAAAGCAAAGCAGTGTGACAAACAATACAGAATTACATGGAATAAACAAGCATACAGTCAATAACACAACAGAAAAAAGTAGAGTCTACATAGTGTGTGCAAATGGCATGAGAAGGTATGGCAAAAAATAGGCCATAGTAGCAAAGTAATTACAATTTAGCAGATTAACACAGAAGTGATAGATGAGCCGATGATGAGCAGATGGTGTGCAAGTAGTGATATTGGTGTGCAAAAGAGCAGCAAAATAAATAAAACAATATGGGGATGAGGTAGGTAGATTGGGTGGGCTATTTACCGATGGACTATGTACAGCTGCAGCGATCGGTTAGCTGCTCAGATAGCCGATGTTTAAAGTTAATGAGGGAAATATTAGTCTCCAGCTTCAGAGATTTTTGCAATTCGTTCCAGTCACTGGCAGCAGAGAACTGGAAGGCGGCCAAAGAGGTGTTGGCTATGGGGATGACCAGTGAGATATACCTGCTGGAGCGCATGCTAAGGGTGGTTGTTGTTATCGTGACCAATGAGCTGAGATAAGGTGGAGCTTTACCTAGTATAGACTTGTAGATGACCTGGAGCCAGTGTGTCTGGCGACGAATATGTAGCGAGGGCCAGCCGACTAGAGCATACAGGTCGCAGTGGTGGGTGGTATAAGGGGGTTTGGTAACAAAACAGATGGCACTGTGAAAAACTGCATCCAATTTGCTGAGTAAAGTACTGGAAGCTATTTTGTAGATGACATCGCCGAAGTCGAGGATCGGTAGGGTAGTCAGTTTTACTAGGGTAAGTTTGGCGGCGTGAGTGAAGGAGGCTTTGTTACGAAATAGAAAGCCAATTCTAGATTTGATTTTGGATTGGAGATAATTGATAGGAGTCTGGAAGGAGCGTTTACAGTCTAACCAGACACCTAGGTATTTGTAGTTGGTCACACATTCTAGGTCAGAACCGTCCAGAGTAGTGATGCTAGTCAGGCGGGCGGGTAGCGAGCTGTTGAAAAGCTTGCATTTGGTTTTGCCAGCGTTTAAGAGCAGTTGGAGGCCACGGAAGGAGTGTTGTATGTCATTGAAGCTCGTTTGGAGGTTAGTTAAGTGTCCAAAGAAGGGCCAGATGTATACAGAATGGTGTCGTCTGCATAGAGGTGGATCAGGGAATAATCTGCAGCAAGAGCAACATCGTTGATATATACAGAAAAAAAAGAGTCGCCTGAGAATTGAACCCTGTGGTACACCCATAGACTGCCAGAGGTCCGGACAACAGGCCCTCCGATTTTACACACTGAACTCTGTCTGAGAAGTAGTTGGTGAACCAGGCGAGGCAGTCATTTGAGAAACCAAGGCTATTGAGTCTGACGATAAGAATACGGTGATTGACAGAGTCGAAAACCTTGGCCAGGTCGATGAAGACGGCTGCACAGTACTGTCTTTTATCGATGGCGGTTACGATATCGTTTATTACCTTGAGCGTGGCTGAGGTGCACTCGTTACCGGCTCGGAAACCGGATTGCACAGCGGTGAAGGTACGGTGGGATTCGAAATGGTCAGTGATCTGTTTATTAATTTGGCTTTCAAAGACTTTAGAAAGGCAAGGCAAGGTGGATATAGGTCTGTGACAGTTTGGGTCTAGAGTGGCACCCCCTTTGAAGAGGGAGATGACCGTGGCAGCTTTCCAATCTTTAGGGTTCTCAGACAAAATGAAAGAGAGGTTGAACAGACTGGTAATAGGGGTTGCAACAATGGCAGCGGATAATTTTACAAAGAGTGTCCAGATTGTCGTGCCCAGCTGATTTGTACGGTTCCAGGTTTTGCAGCTCTTTCAGAACATCTGTGATCTGTATTTGGGTGAAGAAGAAGCTGGGGAGGCTCGGGCAAGTAGCTGCGAGGAGTGTGGAGCTGTTGGCCGGGGTTAGTGTAAGCCAGGAGGAAAGCATGGCCAGCCGTAGAGAAATGCTTATTGAAATGTTCGATTATCATGGATTTATCAGTGGTGACTGTGTTACCTAGCCTCAGTGCAGTGGGCAGCTGGGAGGAGGTTCTCTTATTCTTCATGGACTTTAGTGTCCCAAAACTTTTTGGAGTTAGAGCTAAAGGGTGCAAATTTCTGTTTGAAAAAGCTAGCCTTTGCTTTCCTGACTGACTGTGTATATAGGTTCCTGACTTCCCTGAACAGTTGCATATCGCTGGGACTATTCGATGCTATTGCAGTCCGCCACAGGATGTTTTTGTGCTGGTCAAGGGCAGTGGAGTGAACCATGGCCTAGATCTGTTCTTAGTTCTACATTTTTGAAAGGGGCATGCTTATTTAAGATGGTGAGGAAATTACTTTTAAAGAACGACTAGGCATCCTTGACTGACGGGATGAGGTCATTATCCTTCCAGGATACCTGGGCCAGGTCGATTAGAAAGGCCTGCTCGCAGAAGTGTTTTAGGGAGCGTTTGACAGTGATGAGGGGTGGTCGTTTGACCGCGGACCCATAGCGGATGCAGAAAATGAGGCAGTGATCGCTGAGATCCTGATTGAAAACAGGATCTCAAGACCTGGAGAATAAAACCTCCTCCTCACAGCTGCCCATGTCCCTTAATGTGGATGATGTGGTTGTTACTGACAAGAAGCACATGGCTGAGCTCTTTAATCACCACTTCATTAAGTCAGGATTCCTATTTCACTCAGCCATGCCTCCTTTCCTGTCCAACATTTCCTCATCTCCCACCCCTTCCAAATCGACTAGCCCCGATGCTCCTTCCTCTTTTTTCCCTGCCCCGCTACAAAGTTTCTCCCTGCAGGGGTCACTGAGTCCAAGCTGCAGAAGGAGCTCCTTAAAACTAGACCCAAAAAAAACATCTGGGCCGTGTTTATCAAAAATGTTGGGAAAACAACATGTCAATAATCAACTGACTGGCTTTCCTGATGTCTATAGTATTCTATCTGGTATGCAATCTGGTTTCCGCTCAGGTTATGGATGTGTCACTGCAACCTTAAAAAAGGTCCTCAACAATGTCCCCTTTGCCCTTGATTCTAAGCAATGTGGTGCTGCTCTTTATATTGACTTGGCCAAAGCTTTTGATACGGTAGACCATTTCATTCTCGTTGGCCAGCTAAGGAGTATTGGTTTCTCTGAGGGGTCTTTGGCCTGGTTTGCTAACTACCGCTCAAATCAAAGTTTATTTGTCACGTGCGCTGAATACAACAGGTATTTGGCGCACGTGAATACCTGTACAGTGAAATGCTTACTTACAGGCTCTAACCAATAGTGTGGAGACAAAAAAGTGTGTGTGTAGGTAAGTAAAGAAATAAAACAGTAAAAAGAGTAGCAAGGCTATATCCAGACACCGGTTAGTCAGGCTTATTGAGGTAGTATGTACATGTGGGTATGGTTAAAGTGACTATGCATATATGATGAACAGAGAGTAGCAGTAGAGTAAAAAGAGGGGTTGGCAGGTGGCGGGACACAATGCAGATAGCCCAGTTAACCAATGTGCGGGAGCACTGGTTGGTCAGGCCAACTGAGGTAGTATGTACATGAATGTATAGTTAAAGTGACTATGCATATAAGATAAACAGAGTAGCAGCAGCGTAAAAGAGGGGTTGGGGGAGGTACACAATGCAAATAGTCCGGGTAACCATTTGGTTACCTGTTCAGGAGTCTTATGGCTTGGGGGTAAAAACTGTTGAGAAGCCTTTTTGTCCTAGACTTGGCACTCCGGTACCGCTTGCCATGCAGAACAGTCTATGACTGGGATCTTTGACAATTTTCAGGGCCTTCCTCTGACACCACCTGGTGTAGAGGTCCTGGATGGCAGACAGCTTTGCCCCAGTGATGTACTGGGCCCTACGCACTACCCTCTGAAGTGCCTTGCGGTCGGAGGCCGAGCAATTGCCGTACCAGGCAGTGATGCAACCGGTCAGGATGCTCTCGATGTTGCAGCTGTAGGATGTGCTCTCATCCATTTATATGCAGATGATACGGTCTTCTACTCAGCTGGCCTCTCCCAGGATTTTGTGTTAAACGCTCTACAACAAAGTACTCTTAGTGTCCAACAAGCTGTGTCTGCCCTTAACCCGGTTCTGAACACCTCCAAAGGTCATGTGGTTTGGTAAGAAGAATGCCCCTCTCCCCACAGGTGTGATTACTACCTCTGAGGGTTTAGAGCTTGAGGTAGTCACCTCATACAAGTACTTGGGAGTATGGCTAGGCGGTACACTGTCCTTTTCTCAGCACATATCAAAGCTGCAGGGTAAAGTTAAATCTAGACTTGGTTTCCTCTATCGTAATCGATTCTCTTTCACCCCAGCTGCCAAACTAACCCTGATTCAGATGACCATCCTAACCATGTTAGATTACGGCGACGTCATTTATAGATCGGCAGGTAAGAGTGCTCTCGAGCGGCTAGATGTTCTTTACCATTCGGCCATCAGATTTGCCACCATTGCTCCTTATAGGGCACATCACTGCACTATACTTGTGTAAACTGGTCATCTCTGTATACCCATCGCAAGACCCACTGGTTGATGCTTATTTATAAAACCGTCTAAGGCCTCACTCCCCCCTATCTGAGATATCTACTGCAGCCCTCATCGTCCACATACAACACCCGTTCTGCCAGTCACACAAAGCACACACATCCCTGGGTCGCTTGTCTTTTCAGTTCACTGCAGCTAGCAACTTAAATGAGCTGCAAACACTCAAACTGGACAGTTTTATCTCAATTTCTTCATTCAAAGACTCAATCGTGGACACTCTTACTGACAGGTGCTGCTGCCATGTTGTTACCATGCTGTGTTGTCATGTGCTGCTGCCATGCTTTTGTTGTCTTAGGTATCTCTTCATGTAGTGTTGTCTCTATGTAGTGTTGTCTCTCATGTCCTATATATTTTATTTTATTTATTTTTAATCCCAGCCCCGTTCCCGCAGGAGGCGTTTTAGTAGGCCGTCATTGTAAATACGAATTTGTTCTTAACTGACTTGCCTAGTTAAATAAAAAAATAATTTTAAAAAACTCAACTAGTCTATGGGCGTGACGAGCCCAGATCAAATTAGTGCGAATGCCATTCTGCATGATTGCTGCGTCAACATTTTTAAACACGTGAACCCTCACAATAGTCTATATTGTATGTAGGCCTTTAACTTCAGGCCATATGACAAAACAAATGAAATGAAGCCGCAGCGTCTTTTACCTGGCAATCCAATTTGATGTTCCGTTTGAGTCTTCTCTTTCTCCAATGGCAATACCCCAAACGCGATAGGCTAAATATATCGTTACAACTCCACCACCAAGGTGACGAGGTCTAGAAACCAAGCAATCAGCCTCACGAGAGTAAGCTATTGAGAAGCGTCAGAAACATATTTGAAATCCATTATGGGCTTTTTGTTGCAAAAGTTTAAAAAGCGGCGAATTGCTTCACAGTCCCATTGAACGACCCCGAAAATGGATGCGGACGCTCCAGGAATAATTACAGGCAATTGGAAGCCCGACATATTCCATTATGAGCCTCTCTTCCAAAAACAAACACGAGGTGGCGACAAATTAACACTTCCGTTTGGTTTTCAGAATAAAAGTCCCCTTATCCAACAACACATGCAAAGTCATTTTGCAAACTGTGACTTTCAGTGTCCACAGGCATTTTGTAAAGTGTTATTTTATTTATTTCCTATTAGTTACACCTCATTGGAATCATTGGAACACATCTGTTTTAGTAACTTGAAATCTTAAGGACAAAAATATATATTATCTCAACTAAAAACGAGTCCAGTAAGCTCACCAAAAACAAATGTTATTTGTATGGAAGTTGCAAATTACAAAGTGGCAACTGCAGATCATACTGCTTACTTAGGGAGTGCCACTTCCACCCGCTTTGGCTTCTACCCAGTTCAAACTCAAGACCTCTGCCTCGCAAGCACACATGACCGCCCTCCTAGAGCGTTCAGGCTGAGAAGTGAGTTTCACAGATCCCCATCTGCTACGTATGCACAGATAGATCAGTATATCAGTAACCATAACCAAAAAATAAAATTACGACTAATGATAATGTAAATTAACCACTATGATCATTTTTACACTCATCCATATTAGGCTACCAGAAGACTGCTGTTTTTGATCATTAATGTAGCAAATTCAAGGGTAAGCCCAATTCGGGACTTTGACTATTACACCTCTCGATGAGGTCACTAGTTGTTGTACAAAGATCTCTACATGCTTACTGAATGCTACTGCCATCCCTATGTTTCGATGGCCTCACCATCGCACTTCCAGTTCTAACACCATTGTAGCGAATATGGGGAGTAGCCCGACCAGGACACAAACCCAGGTTACTGCTACTGTAGTAGTCCAAAACTTTAATTGTTACACCAAGAGGTCCGAACTTTCTGATGAGATATTTAATCATTTTTTTTGGTGTGTCCCTTTCGGGAAATTTGTCTTGCATCTCAACAAACAACAGCACAGCATCACCAATAAGTGCAATAAATACATAAATACATACATAAATCACAACCAACTACAGCAGACATGTGGACACAGTTCGGAATTCAGTTCGTCAGTTCTGGTGGGGGGGGGAGCAGTTATTTATTCAATTGATTTTTACTGGTGGGAATGAATGATTTCTGGGCTCTGGTGGTTTTGTAAAGATCGACTCTGCATCGGCGGCATGATGGTATGAGCTGGTACTCCTGGTTGAGTGGGTGTGTCCGGTCGGTGGCAATTCTCGCTCCTGCCCTTTAGTACTCTCTCCAAGAACAGCGTTTCCATGTTCTTGATATTAACATATTTACTATTTTGTATATAAATATATATATTTTTAAAGGATAGCTGATTGTACCAAGCTTGGAAACAGAAAGTGGCAACACTAAGCAAAGGTTGTGTAGAATATGGTTGTTATTCTTTTATTGACCCGATATTTAATTAATCTCCTCATGAAATACAGTCGTTGTTGTCCCTTTTTGTACATCTGTTCTGTGTTTGCAGTCCAGGAAAGTTTTGAGTCAATTGTAAACTCAGCAACCCTTAAACACTGTTTCCCATGCTTGTTCAATGAACCATAAACAATTAATGAACATGCACCTGTGGAACGGTCGTTAAGACACTAACAGCTTACAGAAGATAGGCAGTTAAGGACACAGTTATGAAAACTTAGGACACTAAAGAGGCCTTTCTACTGACTCTGAAAAACACCAAAATAAAGATGCCCAGGGTCCCTGCTCATCTCTGTGAACGTGCCTTAAGGCATGCTGCAAGGAGGCATGAGAACTGCCGATGTGGCCAGGGCAATAAATTGCAATGCCTGAAACGCCGAAGACAGCGTTACAGGGAGACAGGACGGACAGCTGATCATCCTCGCAGTGGCAGACCACGTGCAACAACACCTGCACATCCGAACATCACACCTGCGGGACACGTACAGGATGGCAACAACAACTGCCCGAGTTACACCAACTTGATAGGAGTCCATCTGTGGTAAATTCGATTGATTGGACATAATTGGGAAAGGCACACACCTGTCTATGTAAGGTCCCACAGTTGACAGTGCATGTCAGAGCAAAAACCAAGCCATGAGGTCGAAGAAATTGTCTGTAGATCTGGGGAAGGGAAGGGTACCTAAACATTCCTGCAGCACTGAAAGTCCCCAAGAGCACAGTGGCCTCCATCATTCTTAAAAGGAAGAAGTTTGGAACCACCAAGACTCTTCCTAGAGCTGTACGCCCGGCCAAACTGAGCAATCGGGGGAGAAGGGCCTTGATCAGTGAGGTGACCAAGAACCCCATGGTCACTCTGAAAGAGCTCCAGAGTTCCTCTGTGGAGATGGGAGAACCTTCCAGAAGGACAACCATCTTTGCAGCACTCCACCAATCAGACTTTTATGATAAAGTGGCCAGACGCAAACCAGTCCTCAGTAAAAGGCACATGACAGCCGCTTGGAGTTTGCCAAAATACACCTAAAGGATTCTCAGACCATGAGAAACAAGATTCTCTGGTCTGATGAAACCAAGATTGAACTCTTGCGTCACGTCTGGAGGAAACCTGGCCCCATCCCTACGGTGAAGCATGGTGGTGGCAGCATCAGGCTGTGGTGATGTTTTTCAGCGGCAGGGACTGGGAGACTAGTCAGGATCGAGGGAAAGATGAATGGAGCAAAGTACAGAGAGATCCTTGATGAAAACCTGTTCCAGAGTTCTCAGGACCTCAGACTGGGGTGAAGTTTCACCTTCCAACAGAACAACGATCCTAAGCACACAGCCAAGACTACACAGGAGTGGCTTCGGGACAAGTCTCTGAATGTCCTTGAGTGGCCCAGCCAGAGCTTGGAATTGAACCCAAATACAGTTGTGACAACCTTGTAGTGTCATACCCAAGAAGACTCAAGGCTGTAATCGCTGACAAAGGGTCTGAATATATATGTAATATTTTCATTTGTATTTTTAATACATTTGCACACATAAAAAAAAAACACTGTTATTGGTTTGTCGTTATGGGGTATTGTGTGTAGATTGATGAAGGAAAAAAACGATTTAATCAATTTTATAATAAGGCTGTAACGTAACAAAATGTGGAAAAGGTCAAGGGGTCTGACTACTTTCCGAATGCACTGTAATTGGCAAAAGATCAGAATTGGGCTGTGTAAGGCAGCTTTAGTAACAAAGGAAGTAAGCTCAATTGTTCATGATTTTATTCACCCTGAAATAAGACTTTATTATTATACTGATAAGTGATAAACCACTCACTGCCAAGAATTCTACAATCTGTGAAGAGCAATTATAAATATAAAATTGTAAAAAAAAAAATTGTCCCAATTTGGTGTAACTACTGTACATGATATGTCAGATTTTGCCTGTCTTTCAATCTCTAGAACACTTTGTAAAATACATGTTTTAACATTTTCTTTAGAAAGTCACCTGATCAAAACAGTAGTTTGATGGCCCATGTACTCTACTTATTATTGTTGTGTTTTATTTATTTTACATTGACGTAGAAAATTGCACTGAGAAAATCGACATTGAAGTCTTCAGCCTACCCTGGAAGCCTGTGTTTCAGACATAAGGAAGTGGATTGCGGCAATGTTTTACTTTTAAACTCGAACAAAACAGAGACGCTAGTTCTAGGCCCCAAGAAACAAAGAGATCTGCTGTTTGATCTGATAATTCATCTCAATGGTTGTACAGTCCTCTCAAATAAAACTGTGAACAAGAGGTTGGTGGTACCTTAATTGAGGATGACAGGCAATGGTAATGGTTGGAGCAGAATGGGTGGAATGTTATCAAATATATCAAACACGTGGTTTGCATGTGTTTGATGGCATTCAATTTGCTCTGTTCCAGCCATTAGTATGAGTCGTCCTCCCCTCAGCAGCCTCCACTGCTGTGAAGGACCTCGTCGTTACTCTGGACCCCTTTCTCTTTTTTTGACGGACATATACAAAATGTTTTATGAACAGCATTTTTCCAACTTCGTCATTTTTTTAATCCAAACTTTTTGTCCAAAACATGATGCTGAAAAACGAATCCATGCTTTTGTCACTTCAAGATTAGAATACTGCAAGGTTCTACTCTCTGGTTACCCGGATAAAGCACAAAATAAACTTTAGCTAGTGATAAATACCGTTGATAAAATTTTGACTGGAGCCCAACATTTTATCATATTACTCTACCTGTTAGGGCTAAGGCTGATTTCAAGGTTTTACTGCTAACTTACAAAGCCTTACGTGGACTTGCTCCTACCTATCTCTCTCATTTGGTGCTGCCATACAGTACATACCTATGGTCACAAGACTCATGCCTCCTTATTGTTCCTAGAATTTCTAAGCAAACATCTGGTGGCAGGGCTTTCCCCAATTTTTATGGAATGGCCATGTCTTGACCTTTAAGTCTTTACTGAAGACTCATCGCTTCAGTAGGTCTTACGATTGAGTTTAGTCTTGACCAGGGGTGTGAAGGGGAATGGCAAGGCACTGGAGTAACAAACCGCCATTGCTGTCTCTGCCTGACAGGCTCCCCTCTCTCCACTCTGACCCTATTACGGGGGCTGTGTCACTGGCTTGGTAGTGCTCTCCTATGCCGTCCCTAGGAGGGGTGCATCACATCGTGCCAGGCTTCTATCCGCTATGCTCAATTTGAGTGGGTTGAGTTACTGACGTCGTCTTCCTGTCTAGTTTTGACCTGTCTCAGTCTCCAGGATCTACAGTTCAAGTTGGAAGTTTATATACATCTTAGCCAAATACATTTAAACTCAGTTTTTCCCAATTCCTGATCCTAGTAAAAGTTAAACAATTTAAAGGCAATGCTACCAAATACTAATTGAGTGTATGTAAACTTCTGACCCACTGGGAATGTGATGAAAGAAATAAAAGCTGAAAGAAATCATTCTCTCTACTATTATTCTAACATTTCACATTCTTAAAATAAAGTGGTGATCCTAACTGACCTAAGACAGGGAATGTCTACTATTTAATAACAGGAATTGTGAAAAAACTGAGTTTAAATGTATTTGGCTAAGGTGTATGTAAACTTCCGACTTCAACTGTATGTCTATCAGTGGTATGAATACTTGGTTGAACTTTGAGGATTTCGTCCTGCTTTTTGGAAGCATCCTGCCATAGGCCCTACCACTCCCAGTGTTTTCACTAACAGAGATGCTAATGCTGGCTGTGGGGTTGTAAAAAAAACATATATATATATACATTCTTGGTCATTGTCTCTAAAGATCATGGGTTCTCTTTTGGGCTGCTCCAATGATGTAAGGGTGTTTTTTGATGAGTCATCTGTCAATACATAATGTTCCAGTTGTACATTACAAGAACCAAGAAATATAATGCTCCCAAGATCCTGGTTAAATAAAGGAGAAATATATATATTATTATTTTATTTTTTATTATTATTATTTTTTTTACAGATGGACTATGTACAGCTGCAGCGATCGTTGTTGCAGCTGCAGGTTGTTGCAAAACACACATCAATTAACTTCATGCATCATGATCCGTTGTCTAAAATACTTATTTTTTAAATGATCTGTGTCATGTGTCATAATATGACATAGTACTAATAATATGTCACTTAGAATACTACTAATAGTATCATAGTCTTTTTTTATGACATTGTTACAGAGACAACTTTAAGTTTACTGTTACCAAAACAGTCATTCGGAAGCTCAACATGGAACTAATGTAACTGCTTTTAAAGGGTGAACACATGATATGAACTTATTTACTTCTCCGTGGTAGTTTTATGCATGGAGAAAAGGTTTATTCTTACTTCTTCTGCTGCAGCGTATGTATGCCCATTCACCAGCTGCTGACGAGTAACTGCCTCTGTCTCGTAATGCATTTGTTATCTACAGAACCCGAGAACACGACATATCAAAAGTTTTTACCTCTACTGCACACAGTCATTTATTAATGTAAATGTAAATGAATGTAAATTAATTGTAAATGAGAACTTGTTCTCAACTTGCCTACCTGGTTAAATAAAGGTGAAATAAATAAATAAATAAACATGTAGGACAGATCCAAACAGATTAATAATTGTATACTTGTCTTTGCACGTCAATAAGAGATGTATGTAGTTACACGTGCACTTCAGAAAACTGAAACTACACGGGATTCCAGCAAAGGCTCTTCCAAAGCGCCAGATTTCAGCTGTAATTAAAGAAAAATGGCTTCTCTCTGTTTGTTAGCTTAGCTTCTAATGCAAAGCTAGCCGTTCTTGTACAAGAATGTTCACTTCAAGCATTAAAAAAGGTCCTCTTCAATTGGAGAATGGGGGTTTACTAACGACGTCTCATGTTCAACCCGATCTGCATTTCTTGCGAGCAATGTTACTGGAACACACAGTAACATAAATAAATACTCGCCATGTCTACTCATGCGCCCGAAGCCAAAAAGACAGAGAGATAATACTTCACTTCGGCCAAACAATATGTCTTCTCAAATGTCCCTAAATCAGCTGGCCCTTACTCTTTGTCCTAGCTCTGGAAAATTCATTTGTGCAGAAAATTTGATAGAAATAAGCTTTTTGAAGATGTGGAATGTTTTTGTGACCTTGAATTTCAGCTCATCAAAGAAAAGTTTATTTGTCACATGCGCCGAATACAACTGGTGTAGTAGACCTTACAGTGAAATGCTTACTTACAGGGTCTAACCAATAATGCAAAAAAAGGTATTAGGTGAACAATATGTAGGTAAAGACATAAAAACAACAGTAAAAAGACAGTGAAAAACAACAGTAGCGAGGCTATATACAGTAGCGAGACTATATACAGACACCGGTTAGTCAGGCTGATTTGAGGTAGTATGTACATGTAGATATAGTTAAAGTGACTATGCATATACTGTATGATGGACAGAGAGTAGCAGCAGCGTAAAAGAGGGGTTGGTGGGTGGTGGGTGGTGGGACACAATACAGTGCTCCCGGTTAGCCAATGTGCGGGAGCACTGGTTGGTTGGGCCAATTAAGGTAGTGAATGTATCGTTAAAGTGACTATGCATATATGATAAACAGAGAGTAGCAGCAGCGTAAAAGAGGGGTTGGGGAGGCGCACAATGCAAATAGTCTGGGTAGCCATTTGATTACCTGTTCAGGAGTCTTATGGCTTGGGGGTAAAAACTGTTGAGAAGCCTTTTTGTCCTAGACGTGGCACTCCCGTACCGCTTGCCATGCGGTAGTAGAGAGAACAGTCTATGGCTGGGGTCTTTGACAATTTTTAGGGCCGTCCTTTGACACCGCCTGGTATAGAGGTCCTGGATAGCAGGCAGCTTAGCCGAGTGATGTACTGGGCCTTACGCACTACCCTATGTAGTGCCTTGCGGTCGGAGGCCGAGCAATTGCTGTACCAGACAGTGATGCAACCAGTGAGGATGCTCTCGATGTTGCAGCTGTAAAACCTTTTGAGGATCTGAGGACCCATGACAAATCTTTTCAGTCTACTGAGGGGGAATAGGCTTTGTTGTGCCCTCTTCATGACTGTCTTGGTGTGCTTGGACCATTCTAATTTGTTGGTGATGTGGACACCAAGGAACTTGAAGCTCTCAACCTGCAGCCCCGTCGATGAGAATGGGGCATGCTCGGTCCTCCTTTTCCTGTAGTCCACAATCATCTCCTTTGTCTTGATCATGTTGAGGGAGAGGTTGTTGTCCTGGCACCACACGGCCAGGTCTCTGACCTCCTTCCTATAGGCTGTCTCGTCGTTGTCGGTGATCAGGCCTACCACTGTTGTGTCATCGGCAAACTTAATGATGGTGTTGGAGTCGTGTCTGACCGTGCTGGCACGATAGAAATAAGCTTTTTGAAGAGATTTTTCCCCCTCTGGTTGCACATTTAACATGCTTATATAAATTTGGTGAAATTTAAGTTTCCCTGCATTAAAGTCTAGGAGCGTCGCCTCTGGGTGAGCATTTTCTTGTTTGCTTATATGGGAATACAGCTCATTCAATGTTGTCTTAGTGCCAGCCTCTGACTGTGGTAGTATGTAAAACAGCTACAAAAGAATACATCTAGGTAGGTAGTGTGGTCTACAGTTTATCATGAGACACTTTACCTGAGGCGAGCAATAGCTTGAGACTTCCTTAGATATCGTGCACCAGCTGTTATTTACAAAAATAGATAGCCCGCTGCCCCTTGTGTTACCTGACGCCGCTTTTCTATCCTGCCGGTGCAGCGTATAACCAGCCAGCTGTATGTTGATAGTGTCGTCGTTCAGCCACGTCTCCGTGAAGCATAAGATGTTACAGTTTTGAAATAACTTCTGGACATCAGGACTGCGATTACTCACTACGGACTGGCAGAATCCTTTTTTCCCCTTTAACGAGTCTGACAAGGCCGACGCTAATTATATACTGCTTTCTCGGGAACAGGCCCAGATACCCATGATTTGCGTAAAGAGGAGGGGGAGAAAAAGAGGCGATCGAATAAACCCCCACTTCCTTCCTTTCTGCTATTGGTCGTTTCATCTTACGCATAGGTCATCTATTTTATTGTCCAAAGATTGCACGTTTGCTAGCAGAAAGGAAGGAAGTGGGGGTTTATTCGATCGCCTCTTTTTCTCCCCCTCCTCTTTACGCAAATCATGGGTATCTGGGCCTGTTCCCGAGAAAGCAGTATATAATTAGCGTCGGCCTTGTCAGACTCGTTAAAGGGGAAAAAAGGATTCTGCCAGTCCGTAGTGAGTAATCGCAGTCCTGATGTCCAGAAGTTATTTTCTTTCATAAGGGACGGTAGCGGCAACATTATGTACAAAATAAGTACAAAAATAAGTTACAAACAACACAAATAAACAAACAAAAAAACACAAGGGGTTTTGGGCACATAAAACGTCTGCCTTCTTCTCCGGTGCCATCTTAGCCAAGCACTGGTGTTGTGAAGTGGAAACATCTAGGAGCAACAAGCGGTAGGCCACACAAGCTCACATAATGTTTGTGTTGTGTAAAAATTGTTTGTGCTTGGTTGCAACACTCACTACAGAGTTCTAACCTGCTTCTGGAAGCAACGTCAGCACAAACAAGAACTGTTCGTCGGGAGGTTCATGAAATTGGTTTCCATGGTTGAGCAGCCGCACGCACACAAGCCAAAGATCCCCATAAGCAAAGCCAAGCGTCGGCTGGAGTGGTGTAAAGCTCGCCGCCATTGGACTCTGGAGCAGTGGAAACGGTTTCTCTGGAGTGACGAATCACGCTTCACCATCTGGTAATCTGAATCTGGGTTAGGCAGATGCCATGAGAATGCTACCTGCCCGAATGTATAGTGCCAACTGTAAAGTTTGGTGGAGGAGGAAAATGGTCTGGGTCTGTTCTTGATGGTTTGGACTAGGCCCCTTAGTTCCAGTGAAGGGAAATCTTAATGACATACAATGACATTCTAGACAATTCTGTAATTTTTGCAAATAAATTCATTAAAAATCCTACAATGTGATTTTCTGGAATTTATTTCTCATTTTGTCTGTCATAGTTGAAGTGTACCTATGATGAAAATTACAGGCCTCTCTCATCTTTTTAAGTGGGAGAACTTGCACAATTGGTGGCTGACTAAATACTTTTTTGCTCCACTGTATATAGTATGCTTACCCCTATACATATCTACCTCTATAGACCCAATATCCCTGCACATTATAATATGGTACTGGAAATGACCCTCTATATAGTATGCTTTTTTAAATGGGCGCCAATTACCCTTTTCTATCTCCCACAGTCTGCTTTCCATTAATCTTTTTACCCCATCTATTGACGTGTATGATGTCACTATAGACAGACTAATATCAAGTTGCAGCTTTCAGACAGGTCCATTTGTGCTATGTGCTTGATATAATGGAGTTGCATAGCTCTTTGAGATTTTGTACGTTAGCAATTCATTGTTTTATTACTAATTAGCTGAGTAATATTGTCAATTTTTCCTCCCTGGGTCAATCCCAAAGTGGAGATCCAAAACTGTTCTAGTAAGTACTTAGGAGTTCTTACTAAAACTAATCCTATAACTCCTGTTAGTTTCATTAGAATGTTTCCTACAGCAATGGAAGACACAGAATTCGGGAAAAGAAGGAGAGAACAGGGAAGAAAGAGAGGACTCAAGCAGAAAGCAAACGATCAACAGCAGCGCAAGTCGAGGCATCCACTGCTGTTTATACCTAGAAAAATGCTGCACAGTTTGCAGTTGTGGCACCAAGGCATATTGCTATGCTCGTACTGTTACGTGTCTTTTGGTTAAATCTTGCTCTGGCAGCATGCGAACCCTCAGCCTGGGCACCACCGCAGTCTTTCTAGGCTATCTAAATCCATCAAGTCGTCAACCTTTCAGTAACACTTTACTTAAAGCCTGCAGGCATAATGCTTCATAACTTGTGAAAACTATGAGTATTTGTAACGTCTTATAACAGAGTTTATAAACCTGTTAATGTTCCTGTAACACTTAAAAGGATCATTTAAGTAAAAGGCATCCTCACAGTTTTTGACTGATGACATGTAGACTTTTTGGGGATTGTATTAACAGTGGATTAATGAACAAAATACAAAAACATAGTTTGAGAGAACAATCCTTTTAAAGCCTGTAGGTAAAATGTATTATGCTGCGTTATAATGTATAGTTATAATTGCCATGAAGATGTATGACCCCCTTATAAGGTCTGATAACCATCTCATAATTAAATGTATTGTGTAAACATCCTGACACGGATCTTGGTGATGGAACACTTTTTCTCATAACTCCTATCTAATGAAGGCTTACCACACAGGTTGCTAACTCACAGGAAATCCTGGTACACAGATTTTGAGACCGCACCCTATTCAAGGTGAAAATGTACCGTACGCTACATTGACTGTGCGTGCATGCAGGGTCGTGCAGGGGGAAGACTCTACGGAACGTTAGAGGAGTGTATTAGCAACGTTAGCAATGCGTTGAATGAACGTAACCTCGGAATGGGTGGAGGTATTTCAAATTAATCTAGGAGTAAGAAGACCACAACGAAAATAAGTCTTTGTGCTTTATTGTGTTTTATCCTCAATAACTTATGTATTATTTTATATACACTCTGGCCAGTTTATTAGGTACACTCATCTAGCACCGGTTCGGACCCCCTTTGCCTCCAGAACAGCAGGAATTATTCTGGGCATGGATTCTACAAGGTTTGGCATTTAAATGTTGCTCAATTGGTATCAAGGGACCTAACATGTGCCAGGAAAACATTCCCCACACCATTACACAACTGCCACCAGCCTGCACCGTTGACGCCAGGCAGGATGGGCCCAAGTCCTGACTCTGCCATCAGCACATACGCAATAGGAACCGGGATTCGGACCAGGCACTGTTTTTCCACTGCTCAATTGTCCAGTGTTGGTGATCGCATGCCCAATGGAGACGCTTCTTCTTGTTTTTGGCTGATAGGAGTGGAACCCGGTGTTCGTCTGCTGCAATAGCCCATCAGTGACAAGGACCGTTGAGCTGTGTGTTCCAAGATGGCGTTCTGCACACCACTGTTGCACGGCGTTATTATTTGCCTGTCAGCTTGCACAATTCTTGCCATTCTCCTTCGACCTCTCTCATCAAAGCTCTGTTTTCCCCCACAGGACTGCCGCTGACTGGATTTTTGTTGTTTGTTGGTCTCACCATTCTCGGTAAACCCTAGACACTGTCTTGCGTGGAAAACACAGGAGGCCAGCTGTTTCTGAGAGACTGGAACCGGCACCTGGCACTGACGGTCATACCGCACTCAAAGTCGCTAAAGGTCACTCGTTTTGCCCATTCTGACGTTCAAACGAACAGTAACCAAATGCCCCGACGCCTGTTTTACAGTACGTAGCAAGCCACGTGACTCACAGTCTGTAAGAGTGAACCATTTGTGAACGGGGTGGTGTACATAATAAACTGGCCACCGAGTCTGTATTTTTAATTGTGAAATAAATCCAATCAAAAGACTCTGAGCATCCTAAATAATGACTTTGGTGGAATCATTCCCAATTCATTCAGAGTCATTTTCTTCCGGGAACACCGCCCGTCAGGTGTGGCAGGATTCGGGATGTCATCATCTGCATCTATTGTTTCCATTGAAGGAGCTACTGGGGCTTCACTGAAAGAAGATCACACACACACACACACACACACACACTGACACACCCAACCATGTCTGAATTCTCAGACACCCACCTACACACACCTAGAAAATCACTTAGTAGGACACATACACACAGACACACACAACTGGACAAACATGCAAGTGCACGGACACACACACACACACGCACACACACATGCACACGCACACACACACACACACACCATTTCCCATGTATCTGTCATGGCACAGCTGTTAGTATAAAGCTTTACCTGCCAGTACAAGTCTATGGGTGTAACCTGTGTGAGCAGACAAACTGGGAACCTATCTGAGCAACATTTCTCTGGGTGGTAGCTAGAAATATAAAATGCACAGAATAATTTAAGATGAATTTATTGTATCTAACCCCAACAGGTATAATTCACAATTATACAATCATAATGCATCATAACACTTGTCATACGCATGTACGAACAAATGTACAGTGTCTATAAACTGTAGCAGATAGGGTAGTGTATAACACTAGGGGCTGGTTTCCCAGACACAGATTAAGCCTGCCAGAGAACCTGAGGGGGGCTGAAACTGTGGACATTTTAAAAGAGATCTTAAAATCACACCTTTTTGACTTTGCTTTTCTTCGTGTGCTTTTTAGTCATTCAGTTTTTATTGTTATCCTTTAGTTTTTTTTTATCCTCGTTTGTTGTGTAGTAAATCCTGATAGTTAGGACACCCAAGTTTAGATTCCTTCCAGAGTTAATTCCAGTTCAATTCCTGTCTGGATTTTGACATGGAATTTCTTCATAAGAATACGACGTACGACGCACTATATAACTAGAGTTGAGATGGAATTGACCCAGACCCTGATTCAAACAATAGCCAATCAATACAATGTATTTGCTACATAATGATAAAGGCAATGGAATGAACACACATATGAAACTCAACCTCAAAGTCTATCACCTTCATAGATTCTCACCTTGGAGAAAATAGAAAACTTTCAAGCAGTTAGTAACTCTCCTCCCCCCATCCCGGCGATGGTATCTTCCTACCTAACGCCATTCAGATAACCAGCTGGTGTCTTTAGCCTATTGCCCTGGGGGTGGAACCTGAAGAAGCACCAGCTTACAGGGTTCCCACACTGTCAGACAATGAGGGGTGACCTGCCACGGGTTAGCAACGCTCACGACCCCCGCAGACAACAAAGACACACCACACAGAGATAAGTGGCAAGGATAGGAGAGCGAGAAGTAAATGATAGGAGCAAGATTATTTCCTACCACTAAGCAGGCATGGCTGTGATACTCTTCAATTACCACGTTGTATATAGTTTACGCACTCTGTCTCTATTCTCTCCTCTATTCATTTCACTTTTATCCTCTCTCTCTGTCCCTCTTTCTCTCTGTTTTGCTCTTTGAATCTCTCTGTTGCCTTCCCCCCCCCCATCTCGCTCAATCTTTCATAATATTTATCTCACAACCTGTCCATCCATCTTCCATAGTTACACTTTTTCTATGTCCCTCTCCTTTCCCAGTCAGTAAAATACTCAGTCATTCCATGTAGCTAAAGTATGGGTCACTTGACTTCAAAATAATTCAGTTGCCGGGTAAGATAAAGGCCAACATGAAAATGTATAATACTTACAGATTGTATAGTTTTTGAGGGAAGAGTTGTTGTGATGGGGGGAAAAAAATAAATCTATACAGTTACATATCTCGATACTTTTTTGAATTATACATTATTTTCCTCTTCTCGGTAGCGTTAGCTAACGCTAGTTGGCAGAACCTGCGCCAGAACTATATTAATTATGGCTCTTTCTTCTCTCTGCAGCAGGCATATAGGGAGCAATATGTTTGGAACATCAAATTGCAAGAAACTCGCAGTATCGAATTGCAATACGTAGAGAATCGTTAGAATTGCAACACATATCGTATTGTGATAATATCGTATCGTGATGTTCCTGGCAATTCCCAGCCCTACAAGAAACCCCTCCTCAAAACCAACATTTTCACTTCACGCCATTAAAAAGGAAAAAGGGAAGAAAGAAAGAAATTAAAAAAGGAGATGGGATCAGGTGATTTGTCTTCTCTTTCAGGGATGAATAGTTGCCGCCCACTCTCTGCATGCAGACTTCTCACCGCAAAATATAATATCTCTGGGAAACTTTGCTGATAAAATGATAATAGCTGATTTTCTGATGATTCACCAATGGCAATGGCTCTCTTGGGTTTTTGTATTTTTGAGAATGGGTGTAGCTGTGGCAAAACAACCTATTAGATTAAAGATTGGTCTATTCTAAATTATGAGGGCATTGTCATTGGTGGAAGACTTTCTTGGTGCGGCCAAGCCTTGAAGTTAACTGCTTGACATTTGGCTGGTTAGTATGAATGATGACTGTATTTTAGACTGGAATCCACCGTGGGAACAAATGTGAGAGTAGGCAGATTTCCACAAGAAAGACACTTGTCAAGACACTTTTACCAGGCTAAAAGGCACAGTTAAAACCACATGAGTTTGGTGGCACCTTAACTGGGGAGGACGGGCTTGTGGTAATGGCTGGAGTGGAATTTGTGGAATGGTATCAAGTACATCAAACACATGGTTTCAATATGTTTGATATCATTCCATTTGCTCCGTTCCAGTCATTATTATGAGCCGTCCTCCCCTCAGCAGCCTCCACTGGTTAATACTATGTGTACTTCCAAGTCTTCACAACAATGAAATGGCGAAATACTACAATTTAGGGGCAGTTTGCACCAAGTTTGGCTAATTAGCCTACCTCCTATTATACAAAGTTGCAAAGAGAGCCCCTGAACTGTCTTGTCATATGGCAATGAAAGGAACAGCGACATCTTCTGGAAAACCAAGTCACTCCTGCAAGATGATGCACACACACTGTCTTGAAACTTCTTACCCACGTTCATTTTCCTTATGACAAGCCAGAACAAGGTCAAGCCCCTCTCCTAAAAGCCCCCTGATGCAATGTTGAGTAAGTGGTTTCATAAAAAATATTCCACTGGTATTGCATCGGAAAAATGAACTGTCTATGTAATGCGATACGTAGCGAACCTTGTTAGACACAGAATTTCATGGCGGGATCATGGATATAAGAGCTATTTGGCCATACAGCTGGGTGGTAAAATCAACAAATTGATGCAGGGAAAATATTTTCTATGCCGCTGTTCTCTTGCTCGTTGGAATGAATGATGGTACAGTTAGTTCTATAGAACAGAGATACTTCTATTTTTATTTCTGGCCAATGGTGTTGGAGCAGTAGCTGTGGTTTCAGAATGTAGTTACAGCACAATACAAATTGATGTCACATTTCAAACCATGAATAGCCTAAGCAATTAATACATTTCTAATAAACAACTAGTGACACTATTAGTATCCAATCGCTATGCCCTGCGTTCTTGAAATGAATGCTAATATTAGAACTGGAACGCAATGGGAATGTTGCTGAAATGCCTCCCTCCATTACTATGTGTAATGCGGGTTGGAGCAAAATAAGTGGGGAGTTGAAGACACCGCAATGCTTCGCCTTTGGCCGGGATGCAGGTTGCGGGCCATGCTTGGAATATATCTCTTTTATCGAATTACCCCTCCCGGCAAGATCGTGGAGTGACCCATTTGCACACTAACCATACATATCAGCACTAACTGACTGACTCCATGCTTCGCGCACAAACGGTGCCATGTAATAGGTTGTTTTGCCCCTCTGTCCCTTTCAGGGGAAAAAAACAATGCCATTTTTTGATATTGCACTGTCATCCAAAACTGGTCTCAGATCTGCATGTGACAATGACCATAGGAGTTGGCAAGACACAAACAGATCTCAGTTTGAACCACCCAAAAACATTTTGAAACGATTAAAGGTGGGTGGTTAGTCTTGGAGAAGTCAGTGGCCCTTCAAACACCATAAGGCTTACAATGTAGCATGGCCCTAAGTGAATGGTTATTTTCAGCCATCCCTTTTCCCACTCTTTATAATGTTTCTCATTCATATATGTATCATGAAGGAGAGGCAATGCAGGTTCAAATTTCATCAAGTAGAAAGGGAAGAGGTAGAAAGGATGCTGTTGTCTCTTTCGGATGACAAGTCGCCTGGTACAGATAATCTAGACGCCAAATTGCTTAGAGTTACAGCTAACGAAATATCTACACCAATCTCTCATATTTTTAATAAGTTCTTGATGTATGTGTGCCCAGAAGTCTGGAAAGAGTCAAAGGTTGTTCCACTACCTAAGGATACACAATCTGCATTCACTGGTGCTAATAGTTGTCCTATAAACTTGCTGCCCGTGTTAAGTAAATTATTGGAAAAAAATTGTATCTGTACAAATCAAGGATCATTTCTCATATAATGGTCTAATAACGGGTTTCCAGCATGCATACAAAGAAGGGGATTCTACGAGTACGGCCTTAGCACAAATGACAGATGACAGGAAGTTAGTTGGTGCAGTGTTGCTGGATTTCAGTGCTGCTTTTGATGTAATTGATCATGAACTGTTACTAGGAAAACTCAAATGTTATGGTCTTAAGGATGCAGCTCTATCCTGGATGGAAAGCTATCTATCCAGGAGAAGGAAACAAGTGGCAGCTTTTCAAATAGTAAAAATGCACATTGTGGTGTTCCTCAAGGAAGCTGCCTAGGCCCACTACTCTAATTTATCTTTTCTAATGATTTACCTTCAGTAAAGAACAAAGCAAGAGTGGTCATGTATGCTGATGACTACAATGTATGGTGCAGCATCAGAATGTAATGAGCAAGAAAAAAATAAAAGAACATCTAATGTAATAGACCATATGACTGGAAAGCAAATAGAAAGTATCAACTGAATGTTAAATGTGTTTCCTGTCAGTATTTTAATGATCTGTATTGTCTACTTGTTGAATGTTTGTGAAGTCTTGATTGTGGTTGTTTGTAATGTCTTGTTAATTGGTGTTGAACCCCAGGAAGATTTGCTAGCGTTATGGCGTTAGCTTAATGGGGATCCTAATAAAAATTACAAAAAAATTACAAAATACCAGGACATGATGAAACCAAGACATTCCTTGATTTTTAAGTCGGTTGTGTGTGTGTGTGTGTGAGTGAGTGAGTAAGAGATGGGGGCTATTTGGTGAATTGGGGTGTGTCAAAGTGTGTACGTGTGGGTGTGTGTAGGGTGATAGTCATCTCGTGACAAACGCATTGATGACCCAGAGGGGTGTAAGGCAGAGGAGGCTGGTGGGAGGAGCAGAGGAGGATGGGCTCATTGTAATGGCTGGAATGGAATAAATGGAAAGGTAAACATATCAAAAATATGGAAACCACATGTTTGACCCCGTTCCATTGATTCCATTCCAGCCATTACAATGAGCATGTCCTCCTATAGCTCCTCCCACCAGACTCCTCTGGCGTAAGTAAGGGCTGACATTGCACAGATGAAACCACTAAAGACCTCCCTTCTCTTTTTCTCTCTCACACATACATTGATAATGGCCAGACTGATGTGACTGCTAGAGTCTGGCAAGTCCAGAAAAGCCCCCCCTTTCCCCTACACCCATAGGAACTATTTGAGTAGCCACAGCTGCATTGGGCAACATAAGTATTCCATAAATTAAGTCTGGGATTCGCTATATCAAGTTTAATCAGTCATAGCCTGACTCCTCACAGACTAGAACAAGACCAAACCAAACAGATGTTACTGGGCCAAGACCCTGTACGTTCTTTATATCATTTCAGTTAGTCCACATCTCTTGTTTACGAAGATTTTAGATTTTATGTACTTGTGGCTTTAAATTTGGTCATTGTTTGTTTAAACAAAATACATTTGTGCATGATAGTCCATTTATTGAGGCCAACTGAAGTGCATTGTCACAACTTGAGGGTGCTTGCTATTCAGTAAAGTATATTTTCATGGCTTTAGAAATCTGTCGGCAGCTTGCCCCACAGGGAAGATAGATCTAGATAAGCTTCTCCATCAATAGAGAGAACACGTCAGTGTGTCCCACCCAAGACATCTGAAATGGACCGTTTTGAAAGAAGCTCCCATTTCTCACAGCCTTTAAAATGGGCCAATGTGGCTTTAGTTCCTGGTTCTCATAAGAAGTGATGTAAACTGTGGGGCACAAGGAGTTGGGACTATTATGACTGATAGAGGCTCAGCTATCACTGGCCACTTAAGCCCAACTTCTTCATTGTACTGCTGCACCTTTTGTTCCCAACCACATTGTAACTAACCAGAACTCCACTTGATGAAAAGTGTCCCTAGGTGACATTTTTCTGATTAAAAAAAAAGTTTGCATTTAGCACAGGTATGGGCAACTTCAGTCCTCGGGGGCAGGAGTGATGTCACACTTTTTACACATACCTAATAAAAACAGCTGATGAAACTAATTGCATTCTAAACTAAAGATCATGATTCGTTGATTATGTGTTAGCTGGGGCTGGGGTAAAAGTGTGACACCAATCAGGCCCCCGAGGACTGGAGTTGCCCATCTTTGATTTAGTACATACTTAGCTTTTTTTTCACATATTGTTAGCTTCAGGCCTAACTGAATAGATTATTTGGTAACACTTAAATTAAGGCCAACAGGTACTGTATAGGCTAATGCATTATTATGTGATCATATATAATGCTTTGAAGACATAAGTTGTTGTGCTTGAGAGAGAGAGAGAGAGAGAGAGAGAGAGAGAGAGAGAGAGAGAGAGAGAGAGAGAGAGAGAGAGAGAGAGAGAGAGAGAGAGAGTGATTGATTGATTCATCTGGTAATAATTACATAGGCAGACAGCTCCCTCTGCTGGCCCAAACCTCCAATCAATTTTAGAGAGCTTCAGAGAGACGTGTTAACATTTAACAACGATGAATTGTCAACATTTAACCAGCCAAAGTAACATTAAAATAGCTTCATAAGCACATAGCTTCTGCTTACCACTTCAACATTACATTGTGAAAACGCAGGAACACAATTTCCCGTCCTGGCAAAGTTGCAAACATGTTAAATGAAAATTGTAGTAATTTAGCTCTTATCCAGAGTGACTTACAGGCGCAAATAGGATAAAGTGCCTTACTCAAGGGCACATCGACAGATTTTTCACATTAACCAGTGAGTGACCTTTCAGTTACTGTCATAGAGATGGAAATAAACCTCATCATTGTGGCAGAGCCATGGAGGCTAACTCCATTTTGAAGTAGTCTATTTTCTTCTTCACAATTGGTTGATCCCTCAGGATGACCAAATTGCACATGACTCCAAGAAGGTCACAAGGAGGGATTAGCCAATGGATGTCCCACCCAGTTGACTTCATTAAAATGATGGCAGCCCGCAGTGGTATTGCCCATGCAAAAATGGCATGGCCACCAGAGGCCTCTATCATTCTCTATGGGCCCAACGCTCTTAACCACTAGGTGGCTAAAATATTGACTCCATCATTATTATTATGTAGTTTTTAAAAACGTTTGTTTAAAATATTAAGCGGAAAATTAGTTTTCATTTAAAAAATCAAATTTTCTAATATTTATATAAGAGAGGTTGATTCTCTTTGATGATATTATCAACATTACACAATTATCTCATGTTCAGGCATCTTCAAGTCGACAATACTGCGAGGACCCAGAAATGGTGGACATACGAGAAAGAGCTGACTCTTGAAGGTGAGTACTAGCTAGCTAGCTAAACCTAGTCACACGTTAACAAACATTCAGTTAGCCTGCCAACGTTTACATTTGATGAAATACGACATTACCGAAGTTTACAACGTGAAAAATGTGTGTTATTGTATGTATGAAGCATGATGAATTAATGATCTCTGAATGTATCATAATGTCAGCTGTTTCACTAGCGAAAGCTGTACATAACCTAGCTAGCTAGCTAGCTAGCTAGCTAGCTGTGCTAGGGCAGAGAATAGCCTTGTGCTCAAATGGCAAATCTAACCCAAGCAAGACAGTTATTCGTGCGGTATTGTAGTTTGATGACTGACCAGTTGAACAATTTTAAAACTGTCAAGAAAAAAATAAATGCATGGGACATGACACCCTTTTGAAAAATGTCTACAGTTTGACTGAATAGAAGGTTATAATGCATTAACAAGTCAATGCTTCTTGACATTCATTTTTTCTTTATGCTTGTGGTTATAGTTGAGCCAAGTGCCTTTCAATCATGGGATTGCGGACTATCTGGAATAATTACAAAGTCTTGATTGTTATGGGCACGAGCCTTGGACTCATACACTGGGGTTGGTACAACGTCAAGTCGCACCCTGCGCTACACAAGAATAAACAGGACTATATGCCCGAACCAGGCATTGTGGCATATGTTTCGCCACCTCAAGCCCCTGCCAAGGCAAAGTAGCATGTGAAGGTAAGGTAAGCATGTTGGAGCTCTTTATTATTGTTATGTCATGAGTCATGATTATCATCCTATCAATCTCGATGTATTATGTGACATTTTCTCTCTGCACTCTAATCTAAGGCATGTCAAGGTCTTATAGTAGCTAAATCATATTTAATGTAACCATAAAGTGACACATCCTTCAGTTGTGTAGATCACCCTCATTCGGAGTTGCCATGGTAGGGAACCACGAGTATCTCGTATCCTAATTGTTCTCTGTTTTGTTCCAGTGACGTACACATCCTTCAGAAAGGACAACACCGACTAGGCTATACAGTGGACTGAGACTATGAAGCCCCAGAGCTGGTTGAAGAAGAACTGGCTGTGGGTGGCTGGGGGGTCCTTCCTTGGCATCCATTTAACCACCTGGCTCATGCAGAGGGCTATGAGAAGCGTCGCTCGCTCTGAGATGGCACTGAAAGAGAAGGATTCCCAGGAGTGACTGGTGGTGAGGCGTTTTGCCAGTGGACTACTATCTATTTAACGATTCACGTGTGGAGTAAATGGAAGATAATGATGTAATTACCTGTGCTTGATTAGCTGTAAATGTTATTCCTCTGTTAGAGATCAAATAAAACGCTGAATTTCACAATAAGTCAAACTGCAGAGTAACTTGCTTACAGGTGTGTGGAGTATGAACATATTTCACCCAGGGAAGACCAGGGCTGCATTTCAAGACACTACAGACATCACATAATCAATTACATTTCAAATGTCAGCCATGAAACGCAAACAAAACTTGTGATTGTATTCAATTAGACCAAAGAGTGGGCTTAAGTACCATCACAATTGAGTGCAATATTGGGACCTCCATTCCTAACATGTTCCATCCCTAACATCTCTAAGGCCCGTTTCACACTACTGTGCTGACCCAAACTGTACTATGCTTTAATTTTTACATGCTCCTTTCCAGCATGGTTCCAGCAACTATGGTGAATGCGTAGCCAGGCCAGCGCAATACAGCTCGGCTGGCTCAGTAATGTGGAAAGAATGTAATCTTTTCCATCATCAGCACTGCTCTTTCTCCAGATCAGTGCCAATGAAGGAAATTAGAAAACCACCTTAAATTGAAATATTGATGTGGCCTGTCTGCTTTTAGAGGACAATGTTGTTGCGCTCTCTAAAACATGATACCCTCATGAAAACGCTTATACTACCCCCTAGTGGTGGAATTGGAGGATTACAACTACTGTCATGTCATAACACATACTGTTAAGCTTGTCTGTCAAGAACCTCAGTGATGCACTAGCTCGACTCTCGTTCCCGAGGGTGGCAATGTTTGCCATCGCTACGGAACTTAATTGATTGATGAATGTCACTGCTTAGCCAGATATTGCATTCACATGATTTCCAGTAAGATGAGCCTTTGTCCCACCGAATGAAGGATGACTTTGCCTTTGAACTTATGTAATCAACCAAGCAAGCATGAAATTAAAATGTGCAATTAACAAATGCAGCAGTTATTAATCACATTTTTGATAAACTGCATAATAAAAACAGACCAAGGTTTTTTTCAGACCACAAGGTAAATAAGCGGAGGATTAATGAGCCTTTCCAAAAGTGAAGTAGTGCATCTAAGAAATCACTTTTTGCACAACGAAGAAAAGGCAGTCAGTCGTCCCTTTCGAATGAAAAAATGTTTTTCCTTTATTCCTTCAAGACCTACCCACCACCCCCTTTCTCTTCACCCTGAATTCTTTAGCCTTCATTGAGCTTTGACCATGCCGAATGCTGCCACATAATTCATTCCTCCAAGCATTTGGGAGTATGGTATTACAGATCTGTTGCTGCAGGTGTGAAATATGATCTAGCTCTGAATACAATGAGATGATAGGAATATGTCTAGTTAATGAAAGCATTTAATTTCAGAGTTCCGTAAATGCCAATATCATGGCCATGACTAATGATTTTAGCTAGGTCAGTCCATTTATTAAGGCTTCTCTGGTTTTCTGTTCTTATAATATGAAAGGTATCACAGCTTTCCTCGACTGGGGGTAGTCTTCAAACTTCTCTTGGTAGTACCTGAAAGAGATGAGAATGTCATATTGAAGGAATCCTACTACCATGCTTTTCCATTGTAAAATGTCAACACAAGACAGTCCATGGTTACTGCTTTGCTGAAAGACCTAAAGTTGTATCAATACCAGTGAACATGAGTGTATCAGTGTGAGTATGTGCATGAAGAGATTACAGAAGGCTCTTGATGTTGGACCTGTCAGTACCTGTGGTGGTGGTAGGCCCGCGGTCCGATCGAGCACATAGTGAAAAGGGCAAAGGAGAATGTCGGCAGGGACCACGTTGCTAGGGCATACCCGCACCACTCCATAATCTCTCCAAAGAAATTTGCTCCGGAGACATACTCAAACATTCCCCCTGGAGTAAAAAGGGTCAGACAGTTAATTCAGTAGTAATGAAGTAGGGTCTGTACACTCATACCTTGAGAGTAGTTCAAAACAATTCAATCCCTGAACTTTCAGACCCTACTTCATATCTACTACCTTTTTTGGACACAGCGCCCCATGTCAAGGGATTGGATAGTTAATTCACCCAAAGGTGGGTGAAAACATCTGCTGTGCAGCAAGGTTCTGATAATAGTTGCAAGATGTTACTTTTTAACCTTTCCGTGAGGTAATGGCCCAGAAAACTGGAATGTTTGCTTCCTGTGTTTCTTGGCGAAACTGAATGCCGTGTGTACTTTGCTCACAATCTTCTATGACCCTGGTGATTACATTAGCACTTAAAGGCCCAATGCAGAAGTGTTTATATCAATATCACATTTTTGGGTAACAATTAAGTACCTTACTGTAATAGATTTCTATTAAAATAGGCAAAAATAGCTTTTTAGCTACAACAAATCTTTCTCAAGCAATAATTTAGCCAGGACTGTCTGTGAGTAGTCTGAGTGGGGGAGGAGGAAACTAAAAACTAGCCGTTATTGGCAGAGAGGTTTGGAACTCTCTGTTATTTGTCTATTAACCAAAGTTTCCCACCTGGTGATGTCACCATGAAAAGCCAAAACTCCTGCCCATGAAACATGCTGAATAGAAGGTCCTGTGTAGATTGTATTTTCAACCAGCAATTATCAGGAAATAGTTTTTTTCTCACACCTTTAGCGTTAGTTTCATCAGCTGTTGTACAGTATGATATAAAACACAGGAAAACTGCATTTTGACTGCACTGGGCCTTTAAATATATTTCGATCAGCACTGGCATAGCCCTTACAAAGCAAAAGTAAGTAGAAATCACATTGACACCAGAATGTTCTGAATATGCTCTTCTTGTTCTGTTTATCATCACATGGCTGTGCAGACAGTGGCTAACTAAACAGTACAGAACATGGTTAGTTATTTGGCTAAAGATTGACGTTTTTGCTATTGTTTCACAAGACTGGAACAGTTGCCTGAAACACTGCCTGACATCTGTTAACCAGAATTCATCTGGTACCTTTGGGAATCTTGTAAACAACTTCTCCGGGTTTTCTCAAATTTAGAAGTATGTGGTCACTGTGAATGTTGATGGCCATTCCCAGAAAAAATATCAGCAAACCTGAAAAGAAAACAGTACAGGCGCTTAATGCAAACCACATTCTAGTTCTATAAAAAAACAAATGTATGAGCTGTTAAAATATTTCATGCTGGCAGAAGCTTGTACAATGCAACCCCAAACGCAGACTTTGTCAACAAATCATTATTTATATTCTTGTGGAAGAGTACTGTCAAACGTATCGTCCCATATCCTGCTGAGACCAAAAATGCATGTTTTGAAGAATCTAGCTGACCAATAAACACAGAACATTTGCAACTTGTTTTGTCACAGTTCCAGGCTAAAAACCTCAAAGTTCTCTGGCCAGATTAGTCTCCCATACTGCACGATTGGTTTTCACGTTGTGTTTTCCTAACCAATTTTTTAAAATGTTTTTGATCTCAGACTTCATCTACAGTAGCTCTAGCAGTTATCAAATGTTACCCTTTAAAGGGTGAAATTACATTACTTTGGAAATAAATCTATAGCATTTATTTAAGGCTTCAACATAGGATACCAAATGACTGTTAAATGTCTGTGAACATCGTCCAGGCACTGTAATATTCAGAATAAGGGCTGGGAAAAGACTGAGAAATCATTTCCGCTGGTATCTCAGATCTTACCGGTGTACAGACGAATGTCGGTCCGCCACGCATCATCGTACGTGGCACAGTGGAGCATGTAGTGGCCTTGGAGAAAACCGTTGACAGAGCAGAAGACTACCGCAGAGAAGACAATGTAGAGAGGGGAAGGGCGGCCTTTGGTCAGCAAGGAGTAGATGAATGTTCTTGCAAGAAAATAGAAAAATATTGATTAAAGAAATCAAGTCAAAGATGGGTCAATATAGCGCTGCTGTGTACAAACAATGTGAGTACCTGGAAGCCATGCAGGGCCGTGTTTCTTAACGTAGATAGAATTAGATTGTGTAGAACAAACATTCCCCTGTAACAAGTAGAATAGGAGACCACGTCATTCATTACATTTCTATTTTAGATTAGAATCTGTTTGTCACAGACCTTTAAAAAAAAAAAGGTAGGGGCGTGGATCAGAAAACCAGTCAGTATCTGGTGCGATCACCATGTTTCTCATGCAGCGCATGGAATTGATCAGGCTGTTGATTGTGGCCTGTGGAATGTTGTCCCACTCCTCTTCAATGGTTGTGCAAAGTTACTGAATATTGGCCGTTGCTGGATATTTTGCGCCCCCCTCGGGTTTGTGCCGTGGCGGAGAACTTCATGGGCTATACTCAGCCTTGTCTCAGGGTAGTAAGTTGGTGGTTTGAAGATATCCCTCTAGTGGTGTGGGGGCTGTGCTTTGGCAAAGTGGGTGGGGTTATATCCTGCCTGGTTGGCCCTGTCCAGGGCTATCGTCGGACGGGGCCACAGTGTCTCCCGACCCCTCCTGTCTCAGCCTCCAGTATTTATGCTGCAATAGTTTGTGTCGGGGGGGATAGGGTCGGTCTTTTATATCTGGAGTATTTCTCCTGTCTTATCCTGTATACATCTGGCCCTTCTTTGGACACTGTGCTAACAAACCTCCAAACGAGCTTCAACGCCATACAACACTCCTTCCCGTAGCCCCCAACTGCTTTTAAATGCTAGTAAAACTAAGTGTATGCTCTTCAACCGATTAGCATCAATACTCTGGATGGTTCTGACCTAGAATATGTGGACAACTTCAAATACCTAGGTTAGACTGTAAACTCTCCTTCCAGACTCACATTAAGCATTTCCAATCCAAAATTAAATCTAGAATCGGCTTCCTATTTCGCAACAAAGCCTCCTTCACTCATGCCGCCAAACACCCTCGTAAAACTGACTATCCTACCGATCCTTGACTTTGACTTTTACAAAATAGCCCCCAACACTCTACTCAGCAAACTGGATGTAGTCTATCACAGTGCCATCCGTTTTATCCCCAAAGCCCCATATACTACCCAACACTGCGACCTGGATGCTCTCGTTGGCTGGCCCTCACTACATATCTGTCGCCCATCCCACTGGCTCCAGGTCATCTATAAGTCTTTGCTAGGTAAAGCCCCACCTTATCTCAGCTCACTGGTCACCATAGAAACACCCACCCGTAGCTCCAGCACGTATATTGCACTGGTCATCCCCAAAGCCAACACTTACTTTGGCTGCCTTTCCTTCCAGTTCTCTGCTGCCAATGATTGGAACGAATGTCAAAAAATCTCTGAAGCTGGAGTCTTTTATTTCCCTTTCTAACTTTAAGCATAAACTGTCAGAGCAGCTTATCGATCACTGTACCTGTACACAGCCAATCTGTAAATAGCACACCCGACTACCTCATCCCCATATAATTACTTACCCTTTTGCTCTTTTGCACCTCAGTATCTCTACTTGCACATCATCATCTACACATCTATCTATCCAGTATTAATGCTAAATTGTAATTATTTTAGCCTCTAGGGCCTATTTATTGCCTACCTCCCCACTCTTCTACATTTGCACACACTGTACATGGATTTTTCAATTTTTTATTTATTTTGTGTTATCGACTGTACCTTTGTTTATGTGTAACTCTGTGTTGTTTTTGTCGCACTGCTTTGCTGTATCTTGGCCAGGTCGCAGTTGTAAATGAGAACTCGTCTCAACTAGCTTACCTGGTTAAATAAAGGTTAAATAAAAAATACATGTAGAAAATCTGGTGTCCTGTGTGAAATTAAGTATGCTCCCTCTATTTCTCTCTCCCTCTTCTCTCCCGGAGGACCTGAGCCCTGGGACCATGCCTCAGGACTACCTGGCCTGATGATCTCCTTGCTGTCCCCAGTCCACCTGGCCGTGCTGCTGCTCCAGTTTCAACTGTTCTGCCTGCGGCTATGGAACCCTGACCTGTTCACCGCATGTGCTACCTTGTCCCGGACCTGCTGTTTTCGACTCTCTACTGCACCTGCTGTCTCTAACTCTGAATGCTCGGCTATGAAAAGCCAACTGACCTTTACTCCTGGGGTGCTGACCTGTTGCACCCTCTACAACCACTGTGATTATTATTATTTAACCCTGCTGGTCATCTATGAACGTTTGAACATCTTGGCCATGTACTGTTATAATCTCAACCCGGCACAGCCAGAAGAGGACTGGCCACCCATCATTCTTTTACCATGGATCATTTGCTTTTGAATTTTACTACAGCTTTACTACTATATCCCATAGAAACCCATTGACCAACAAATTCATAAAATACCTCCATACTTCCATTAATCTGTATGAGTTACCTTCAGATGAGTCCCATGGCACTTGTGAGGGTGGTAGAGCCAAAATGGAGAACACATTCAAATCATTGTATTGGTCACATATACATGGTTAGCAAATGTTAATGCGAGTGTAGAGAAATGCTTGAGCTTCTAGTTCCGACAGTGCAGTAATATCTAACAAGTAATCTATAAATTCCACAACAACTACCTAATACACTCAAATCTAAAGGGATGGAATAAGAATATGCACATATACAGTGGGGCAAAAAAGTATTTAGTCAGCCACCAATTGTGCAAGTTCTCCCACTTAAAAAGATGAGAGAGGCCTGTAATTTTCATCATAGGTACACTTCAACTATGACAGACAAAATGAGGAAAAAAATCCAGAAATTCACATTGTAGGATTTTTAATGAATTTATTTGCAAATTATGGTGGAAAATAAGTATTTGGTCACCTACAAACAAGCAAGATTTATGGCTCTCACAAACCTGTAACTTCTTCTTTAAGAGGCTCCTCTGTCCTCCACTCGTTACCTGTATTAATGGAACCTGTTTGAACTTGTTATCAGTATAAAAGACACCTTTCCACAACCTCAAACAGTCACACTCCAAACTTCACTATGGCCAAGACCAAAGAGCTGTCAAAGGACACTTCGTAAGAAGCATTTCGAGGTCCTGGAGTGGCCTAGCCAGTCTCCAGATCTCAACCCCATAGAAAATCTTTGGAGGGAGTTGAAAGTCCGTGTTGCCCAGCAACAGCCCCAAAAAACCTTGTGAAGACTTACAGAAAACGTTTGACCTCTGTCATTGCCAACAAAGGGTATATAACAAAGTATTGAGATAAACTTTTGTTATTGACCAAATACTTATTTTCCACCATAATTTCCAAATAAATTCATTAAAAATCCTACAATGTGATTTTCTGGATTTTCTTTTTCTCATTTTGTCTGTCATAGTTGAAGTGTACCTATGATGAAAATTACAGGCCTCTCTCATCTTTTTAAGTGGGAGAACGTGCACAATTGGTGGCTGACTAAATACTTTTTTGCCCCACTGTAAATATATGGATGAGCGATGACCGAGCAGCATAGGCAAGATGCAATAGATCGTATAAAATACAGTATATACATATGAGATGAGGATGTAAGATATGTAAACATTAAAGTGGCGTTATTAAAGTGGCCAATGATTTTGAGTCTGTATATAGGCAGAAGCCACTCAATGTTAGTGGTGGCTATTTAACAGTCTGATGGCCTTGAGATAGAAGCTGTTTTTCAGTCTCTCGGTCCCAGCTTTGATGCACCTGTACTGACCACGCCGTCTGGATGGTAGCAGGGTAAACAAGCAGTGGCTTGGGTGGTTGATGTCCTTGATGATTTTTTTGGCCTTCCTGTGACGTCGGGTGCTGTAGGAGTCCTGGAGGGCCGTTAGTTTGCCCCCGGTGATGCGTTGTGCAGACTGTACCACCCTCTGGAGAGGCTTGCGGTTGTGGGTGGTGCAGTTGCCGTACCAGGCGGTGATACAGCCTGCAATTGTGCATTTGTAAAAGTTTGTGAGGGTTTTAGGTGACAAGCCAAATTTCTTCAGCCTCCAGCCTCCTGGCACTGTTGTGCCTTCTTCACCACACTCTGTGTGGGTGGACCATTTCAGTTTGTCTGTGATGTGTATGCCAAGGAACTTAAAACTTGCTGCTGTCCCATCTGTGGATAGGGTTGATTCTCCCTCTGCTGGTTCCTGAAGTCCACGATCATCTCCTTTGTTTTGTTGACATTGAGTGAGAGGTTGTTTTCCTGACACCACACTCTGAGTGCCCTCCCCTCCTCCCTGTAGGCTGTCTCGTCATTGTTGGTAATCAAGCCCACTACTGTTGTGTTGTCTGCAAACTTGATGATTGAGTTGGAGGCCTGCACGGCCTGCATAGGTAAACAGTGGAGATGTTGTTTCCTACCTTCAGCACCTGGGGGTGGCCCGTCAGAAAGTCCAGGACCCAATTGCACAGGGCGGGGTTGAGACCCAGGGCTTCAAGCTTAATGATGAGCTTGGAGGATACTATGGAGTTGAATGCTGAGCTGTAGTCAATGAACAGCATTCTTACATAGGTATTCCCCTTGTCCAGATGGGATAGGGCAGTGTGATGGCGATTGCATTGTCTGTGGACCTATTGGGGTAGTATGCAAATTAAAGTGGGTCTAGGGTGGCAGGTAAGGTGGAGGTGATATGATCCTTGACTAGTCTCTCAAAGCACTTCATGATGACAGAAGTGAGTGCTACGGGGCGATAGTCATTTAGTTCAGTTATCTTTGCCTTCTTGGGTACAGGGACAATGGTGGCCATCTTGAAGCATGTGAGGACAGCAGACTGGGATAGGGAGCGATTTGAATATGTCCGTAAACAAACCAGCCAGCTGGTGTGTGCATGTTCTGAGGACGCAGCTAGGGATGCCGTCTTGGCCGGCAGCCTTGCCAGGGTTAACACGTTTAAATGTCTTACTCACGTCGGCCACGGGGAAGGAGAGGGCCGCAGTCCTTGGTAGCGGTATCCTCAAAGCGGGCAAAGAAGGTGTTTAGTTTGTCTGGAAGCAAGACGTCGGTGTCCGTGATGTGGCTGGTTTTCTTTTTGTAGTCTGTGATTGCCTGTAGACCCTGCAACATACATCTCGTGTCTGAGCCATTGAATTACGACTCCACTTTGTCCCTGTACCGACATTTAGCATGTTTGATTGCCTTGAAGAGGAAATAACTACACTGTTTATATTCAGCCATATTCCCAGTCATCTTTCCATGGTTAAATGCGGTGGTTGGTCCTTTCAGTTTTGCACGAATGCTGCCATCTATCACCTGCTTCTGGTTAGGGTAGGTTTTAATAGTCACAGTGCGGTCATAACATCTCCAATGCTCTTCCTTATAAACTCACTCACCGAATAAGTGTATAAATAAATGTTATTCTCTGAGGCTGTCTGGAACCTTTCCCAGTCTGCGTGATCAAAGCAATCTTGAAGCGTGGATTCCGATTGGTCAGACCAGCGTTGAATAGTTCTTGTCATGGGCACATCCTGTTTGAGTTTCTGCCTATAGGATGGTAGTTGCAAAATGGAGTCGTGGTCAGATTTACCGAAGGGAGGGCGGGGGAGGGCCTTGTATTCAAATCAAATCAAATTTTATTTGTCACATACACATGGTTAGCAGATGTTAATGCGAGTGTAGCGAAATGCTTGTGCTTCTAGTTCCGACAATGCAGTAATAACCAACAAGTAATCTAGCTAACAATTCCAAAACTACTACCTTATAGACACAAGTGTAAGGGGATAAAGAATATGTACATAAAGATATAAGATTGAGTGATGGTACAGAGCGGCATAGGCAAGATACAGTAGATGGTATTGAGTGCAGTATATACATATGAGTATGTAAACAAAGTGGCATAGTTAAAGTGGCTAGTGATACATGTATTACATAAAGATGCAGTAGATGATATAGAGTACAGTATATACATATACATATGAGATGAATAATGTAGGGTATGTAGACATTATATTAGGTAGCATTGTTTAAAGTGGCTAGTGATATATTTTACATCATTTCCCATCAATTCCCATTATTAAAGTGGCTGGAGTTGAGTCAGTGTGTTGGCAGCAGCCACTCAATGTTAGTGGTGGCTGTTTAACAGTCTGATGGCCTTGAAATAGAAGCTGTTTTTCAGTCTCTCGGTCCCAGCTTTGATGCACCTGTACTGACCTCGCCTTCTGGATGATAGCGGGGTGAACAGGCAGTGGCTCGGGTGGTTGTTGTCCTTGACGATCTTTATGGCCTTCCTGTGACATCGGGTGGTGTAGGTGTCCTGGAAGGCAGGTAGTTTGCCCCCGGTGATGCGTTGTGCAGACCTCACTACCCTCTGGAGAGCCTTACGGTTGTGGGCGGAGCAGTTGCCGTACCAGGCGGCGATACAGCCCGACAGGATGCTCTCGATTGTGCATCTGTAGAAGTTTGTGAGTGCTTTTGGTGACAAGCCAAATTTCTTCAGCCTCCTGAGGTTGAAGAGGCGCTGCTGCGCCTTCTTCACGATGCTGTCTGTGTGGGTGGACCAATTCAGTTTGTCTGTGATGTGTACGCCGAGGAACTTAAAACTTACTACCCTCTCCACTACTGTTCCATCGATGTGGATAGGGGGGTGTTCACTCTGCTGTTTCCTGAAGTCCACAATCATCTCCTTAGTTTTGTTGACATTGAGTGTGAGGTTATTTTCCTGGCACCACACTCCGAGGTCCCTCACCTCCTCCCTGTAGGCCGTCTCGTCGTTGTTGGTAATCAAGCCTACCACTGTTGTGTCGTCCGCAAACTTGATGATTGAGTTGGAGGCGTGCGTGGCCATGCAGTCGTGGGTGAAGTACAGGAGAGGGCTCAGAACGCACCCTTGTGGGGCCCCAGTGTTGAGGATCAGCGGGGTGGAGATGTTGTTACCTACCCTCACAAACTGGGGGCGGCCCGTCAGGAAGTCCAGTACCCAGTTGCACAGGGCGGAGTCGAGACCCAGGGTCTCGAGCTTGATGATGAGTTTGGAGGGTACTATGGTGTTAAATGCTGAGCTGTAGTCCATGAACAGCATTCTCACATAGGTATTCCTCTTGTCCAGATGGGTTAGGGCAGTGTGCAGTGTGGTTGAGATTGCATCGTCTGTGGACCTATTCGGGCGGTAAGCAAATTGGAGTTGGTCTAGGGTGTCAGGTAGGGTGGAAGTGAAATGGTCCTTGACTAGTCTCTCAAAGCACTTCATGATGACGGAAGTGAGTGCTACGGGGCGGTAGTCGTTTAGCTCAGTTACCTTAGCTTTCTTGGGAACAGGAACAATTAGGCACATTTGGGCAGTCTGCAGTATGCACACCTGTTAATTGAAATGCATTTCAGGTGACTACCTCATGAAGCTGGTTGAGAGAAAAGCTGTCATCAAGGCAAAGGGTGGTTACTTTGAAGAATCTCAAATATAAAATATATTTTGATTTGTTTAACACTTTCTTGGTTACTACCTGATGTGTTATTTCATGGTTTTGATGTCTTCACTATTATTTTACAATGTAGAAAATAAAGAAAAACCCTGGAATGAGAAGGTGTGTTCAAACTATTGACTGGTAGTGTGTATATATATTTTGTTTTGAAGTTAAAAATATACTGGCCCAAGCGGGCCATATGAAAGGTTGATTAAGTGGCCCGATTAGCGGGGAGCCCTGAATGTCGAACCCTGCAGTCTTAGCTGATCCACTCCCTGTACACCAGGTCATGTGCCAAAGAAAAAACGGCACCTGCTGAAGAAAACAGATTTTGGACCCAGTCATCCCTCTCGCTTCGCCTCTTCCTCTCTTGTGTAACTCAGAAATGTCAGATAATTACTATAGCTCCTGCCTTCAGCCAATCTAGTAAATTCCGGATCTCTATGGCGTGATGCATCATTCAGCCAAGTTTCGTCAAAATTGGGCCAGTGCTGTCTGAGATATAGCGTGTGACTAAGGGATAGATGGATGGGATGTTCTAAGTCCACAAAAATGCTTAAACAACATGAGGAGACCACTTTTGAGGTCTGGGAAAAGCAACAGAAATGTAGATTCTTGAGAGTAGTTACCCTATAATTAAACTGTGCAGTCACCTAGCAATCACTGTTGTTTGGTTAGCTGTGTGTCTGTAGTGCACATGAGATGGAGTTTGCAAAACAAATGTCCACTGGATTGATGCAAATAATCATAATACCATTCTACTAGGTTGGCGTAGTCTACTTTGTAGCTAGTTAACATTTAATTGAGAATGTTTTTGGGGAAGCCTTTTCATCTACCAGAAGACGGTTAGGTCTGTCATTGGCATCGCTATATTTTTCCTGTGCCTTAATTGTTTAAAAGCTGAACGTTTTACTTCATATTATGAGGCGTCCTTACCATGCTTCAAAGTAGCCTATAGCCAAAATCCCAACATAGAAACGTGGCGGCAATTATTTTATAAATAATTCTTCATGCTCTCTCCTGTTCTGTTTTCAAAGCAACTATCATTGTCTTGTCATATTACCAACAGATATTTCTATCTCTATAGGGTAGTTGGGGGTAACTAGTCCCCCCCCCCCCTGTAATTCACATTAAAACCACAAGATGTCACCAAATTATTTCCCCAAAACCTTCAATGGCTGCCACTGCTTTTGCTCAAACGAAAATGTCCTCTCCTCATAACTTTTGGAGATTTGTTAACAAAACAATTTTGTGGTAAGTTGATTTTTTTTTATGTTAAAGTTGTAGCTGTTTTAATAAAGTTAGGACCCCCCCAACCCCACCACCACTAGGGTCTATCTACTCCTTTATGGTTATGAATGCCGGTGAGCATAAGCTGCTAGCTAGCAACCTTACTACAAGATCGTCTGAGGTAGAATACATTAAAAAATATAGAACTTCATTGCAGTTGGAAATGTTTTCACTAATAGCTTTACAGTTCATCTTACTTTATAGCCTTTTAGCTATTTTACACAGCATTTTATGTCATATAGCTTGATATCTAGCTATGTTTTTAAGAGAGAGCTTTTAAATGAACATCTCTCCCCCTGTATGTTAATAATAATACTTTGAGTCAGGTGGTTTGAAAGAAACTGTCTTGTCTTATGATACACAGTGCTGTGTGTGGTAGTTGGGGTTAGGGGCCATATGTTAGGGAGGGTTTTGGGTAAGGGTTAGGGTTAGGAGCCATTTGTTAGAATATAGGTCAGTTCCTAATATGATTCATGTTTTTATTTTCAGATGAGAACATACAAGAAGAAAACCGTTGAATCTATGGCTCTGGGGTGATACAGCATGCCCTGAAGGCAATAGAAAATGGGAAGACCTTAACGGGGGCTGCCAGGGTGTTCAACATTCCACCAAGAACCCTACCGCACCATAGAGGAAAGGAGGTGAAAAACCCAGGCTTCAGCCAAACGGGTGGGGCGCCAGTATTCTCTTCCACATACAGTTGAAGTCGTTTTTCAACCACTCCACAAATTTCTTGTAAACAAACTATAGTTTTGGCAAGTCGGTTAGGACATCTACTTTGTGCATGACACAAGTAATTTTTCCAACAATTGTTTACAGACAGATTATTTCACTTATAACTCACTGTATCCAGTGGGTCAGAAGTTTACATACACTAAGTTGACTGTGCCTTTAAACAGCTTGGAAAATCTGCACACCTGCGAAAAGTGCAAATCAATCCCAGAACAACAGCAAAGGACGTTGTGAAGATGCTGGGGGAAAAAGGTACAAAAGTATCTATATCCACAGTAAAATGAGTCCTATATTAACATAACCTGAAAGGCTGATCAGCAAGGAAGAAGCCACTGCTCCAAAACCACCATTAAAAAGCCAGACTATGGTTTGCAACTGCACATGGAGAAATGTCCTCTGGTCTGATGAAACAAAAATAGAACTGTTTGGCCATAATGACCATTGTTATGTTTGGAGGAAAACGTGGGAGGCTTGCAAGCCAAAGAACACCATCCCAACCGTGAAGCACGGGGGTGGCAGCATCATGTTATGGGGTGCTTTGCTGCAGGAGGGACTGGTGCACTTCACAAAATAGATAGTTTTCATTCCTCATGATGCCATGTGCATATATTGAAGCAACATCTCAACACATCAGTCAGGAAGTTAAAGCTTGGTCGCAAATGGGTCTTCCAAATGGACAATGACCCCCAAACATACTTCCAAAGTTGTAGCAAAATGGCTTAAGGACAACAAAGTCAAGGTATTGGAGTGGCCATCACAAAGCCCTGACCTCAATCCCATAGAAAATTTGTGGGCAGAACTGAAAATGTGTTTATGAGCAAGGAGGCCTAGAAACCTGACTCAGTTACACCAGCTCTGTAAGGAGGAATGGGTCGAAATTCACCCAACTTATTGTGGGAAGCTAGTGGAAGGCTACCCGAAACGTTTGACCCAAGTTAAACAATTTATAGGCAATGCTACCAAATACTAATTGAGTGTATGTAAACTTCTGACCCACTGGGAATGTGATGAAAGAAATAAAAGCTGAAATAAATAATTCTCTCTACTATTATTCTGACTTTTCACATTCTTAAAATAAAGTGGTGATCCTAACTGACCTAAAACAGGGGATTTTTACAAGGATTAAATGTCAGGAATTGTGAAAAAACTGAGTTTAAATGTATTTGGCTAAGGTGTATGTAAACTTCCGATTTCAACTGTATGAAAGTGACCTTGTCAACCACATTCAACAAATGGAAAGAGCCCTATTTGGCATAACATCATGGGACGTGAGAAGACTCGCCTTCAATCTGGCAGAAAGGATGGGAATCAAGCACAGGTTCAACAAAGGAAAGGGGTATGCAGGGGTGGCTTGGTTCAGTGGATTCATGAAGCGCAACTCTAAACTGTCAGTTCAAGTATCGCTCGCAAGCAACCAGTCTTGCGAGGGCCGTGGGCTTTAATAAGCTTAAGGTTGACCAGTTATCTAAGGTCTACGCAGACGTTTTTAACAGCGTCAGGGAGGTCGGGGCCAACGAACATTTGGAACATGGATGAGACGGGAATAAAAAACATCCAGAAACCGTGGCCATGAAGGCAGCCAAACAGGTTGCACGGATGACTAGTGCAGAGGGGCTTCACAGTCACAGTAATTTGTGCTATCAGTGCAGCAAGACAGTACATACCGCCCTTCTTCATCTTCCCCCGGAAGAGGATGAACCAACAACTGCTGGTTGGAACGGTGAGTTACTCAGGCTGGGTCGACAGTTCCATCTTCACCACTTTGCCCACAGTGTTGGTTGCACCCCTGAGCAACGCCACATCCTCATTCTCGATGGGTTATAGAGGAGCCTGAGGTTATAGAGGAGCCTGAGCCCATTGTCGGAAAGAAAAAGTAATCTAAATGAACGAAAAGTGGCAGAAGCAGCATTTACTTGGTAGAAAGTGTTTATTGTACTAACACTGATGTATTGTTTTTCTCATATATTTTTGTTGCAAAGAATCCATTCAACCACAGTGCTCTACCGCCACCACTGCCACCTCTACCTCCAACGCCACCAGCTCTAACGCCAAAACCTCTACCTCCACCACATCTTTCTCAACCACAACCTCCACCCTGAAGCCTACCCTTGCTCCAAATGTTGGTATAAAAAAAAGTCAGCACTCATTTTAGGGAATATATATTTGCATATAGTGATTATATGTCTTTATTGTACCAATAGTCATGTGTTCTTGTTGTTTGTTTGTTTTTGCTTAAACCAAAAGCTGCAGCAGTTCTATTGGAGTGGTCCCAGAGGCTCCTAGAGGCGAGGCCGAGGAAGGCAGTGTCATGATGTTGCCCTCTTTGGGTACAAGGTTTGAGTAGAGACCATGCGTTTCTCGTGCTGAATTCTTAACCATACCACATGGTTAAACTCTTAGACTATCTAACCGACAGAATAAGAGTTATTGTTATAAAATGTTATATTCCAATGTTATTTCATGTTTTTAGTTATATTCCATTCCAATATTATATTCAAATGAATATTTTTTTTATGAATTAAAAACAACTATTGAAAATCTTTTGCTCCTGAATGTCATTTTAAAGACTGCGGGGATTTAAATGTGTGCATTATTCCAATAATAGTTAGTGCAATTGTACATAATGGATTGTAAGGGAAAGGAACAACAAAGTAAGAACAAAGAAAATTCATGTGCAGGTGAGTTAAAAAGAGGGTCTTTACATCACCTCATAGTGCAGATATTAAAAGTGACGTGCAACACCATTTCCACCTATATTTTATTAAAATATTTCAAACAACTAGAGTTAGCTTTTAACTATTACTAAATAATTTATAAATAAAATTGATTGAATGGATTTTAACACACTTGTGTGAAACACAATGCCGAAAAACATTTCATGAAATAAAATAAAAAAGTCAACTGTAGCCATCTATTTACCTTCATATTTATTCGCCTATCCATGACCATCATCCACATTCCAATTTTTTTCCCAAACATTGCTTTTCTTGTGTCAGCATTTAGACATTGTTCTTAGGTCAGGCTAGTTACCCCGTTACCCTACAGACTGCCGATATTTACTTATCACAGTAGGAGACAATTCCTTCTCTTGCTAGAGACAAAATACGTAATGTGCGCCTAGACATGTAGACAATACTTGCTACAAAGTTACAGAAAGCTACTCGGCTACGCCTAGTCCCGGAATCCATTATTTCCAATATAATGTACAGAACGTCGGCGTTTACCCCTTACGTGTACCCACTTTTTGTGGGCATTTGCATATACTCACTTTTTATCACTATGTGTAGCGGAGGCATACGCCATATCAACTAGTAAGGCTGGAAGAACAGATCAGAATGTTTGGATCAAAATGTTGATAAACTATTATTTCTTCACATTTTAAACGCAGCATTGTGCACACGGCAGTAGGCCTACGCGCAAATGTTCCAAAATGCAATTTGTGGGAAAACACCATTCTAAAATGTGCACCACACATTAGAGCGGTTTCATATCTGGATGATCGTGCAAATCGTCGAGGTTTCATTTTCAAACATTTCAGAAAAGTGGCGTACATTGAATGCATCAGTTTACCAACCAAATGAGTAATGTTCTGTTTAATGTGACTCACCCCATTATTAGGAAACCATGATGGATGGCTTCTTAATTAATAGTGTCCATGCAGAGTGATGATGAGAAAATTGTTCCACTGAAAATTGTGCAAAAACATTTACTTGAAGTACAGTGCAAAGGATGGTAAGAGATTGATGTTTTTTTTCTGTTTTTACATCATACATTTTAAAGAGAAAAAATCGGAGTCTAAGCCTCACTCTTTTACCGAATGTCCCTCTAGTCTTCACTCACAATAGGGAATAGGGGACTCTTTTCATTGAATGGCCTGCATTGGTATTGCATACACGCAGATCAACTGTGTAGGAGGCAAAGATGTATGTTCAACACTTTTTAAGTGAAATAACTGCTGTTGCACAAAAAAAGTTGGCCATGTTTTTCAGTTGATTTATGAGTTAAAGATCCGAGACTCCATTGAAAGTTGGTATGTGGACATAGTCTCGTCCCACCATCACAGATCTAATTCTGTCTAGACAGGTGGCTAGACAATACTAACAGATTGGGGACCAGGCTAATGTGGACACATACCTTTGGAAGTAGTGCAGACAGAAGGTCCAGAGAAGCAGGTCTTTGCCCAGGCTGGGCTGTGTGTCAGTGGATAGCAGAAGGAGCATGGGCACCAGGAAAGAAGGCAGTTCCTGGAGGAACCAGGCCAGCTTGGCAGGACAGGTCCTCCCTGGGGTCCCATCCGAGGTCACGTAGCGTCCGTACGGGGTCTGGGTCCTGGTCTGCTGAAAGAGATATGCCACCCCACTGATGATGAATCCCCAGCTGAGGTAGTGGATCACATTCTCCTTACACTCCATTATTATCCCCCTCTCCTTTTCTCCTTTTTTCTCCTTCTCTTTCTTCGGGTCCTTGGGTCCAGCAAAGTTTCCACGGTCTCCACGCTTTGTCAAGACCGAGTAGCCTCCATCTGTGTATGCTGGTGTGAGACGTGTGTGAATGGGAGAGGCACACTTACTACTCCCAACTCCTCCCCTTTAAAACAATGGGAGTCTCTCATGTTTCAGTCACTGTTGAAATCTGAGATTTAAAAAAAAAAACTTAATGAGCGATTACGTAATTTTTAGTAGTAATTGTTTTTTAGTAAAGGTTAACTTCCACTTACAAATGCAGAACGAATAGACCTAGACAAAAACATTAACAACATTGTCCTCCAGTCTTTGCCTACCACATGTACCACTATACTGATGTTTTTCATGTCATGTGAAAATTATGAGTGATCAGAGTTGGCCCTTGGCCATTCAATCTCCTCAAGAATGTATAAAGTTTGCCATGAGGCACTCTGTCTGGAAAGGGGTAAATTGTTTAAAAAGGAGCTTGGCAGTCGACCACTGTCAGTGACATTGTACTGTGAGAGAAGAGCAGGGTTTGGTACTAACACATAACAGGGATTACATAATCAGATAAAAAAATTAAGCTATTAATTGGACAAAATTCATTTAAAGAAATGGTTTAATCGGATTACAGTTACATTCTTAAAAACAGCTGATTACATTTTAGATTACTTAATCTAATATCAAGATGTAAGTGTTTGTCTCAAATACACTAAAATGGCAGGTTTTCTGAAAGCTGTGCTAAGCCACACAGCCCGGGAATTTGACATTTTTTCTGCTGTTCTAATCTGTTTGAAATCTAAAAAAAACGTCAAAATTGCTCTCCTTGGTTGCTTTCCACAGAAACTATTTTTAAGCCAAAAACGTCAGATCCCCACTTACGGAGAACTGAATCATCCCACTTTCATCATGATCTTTGTGAAAAAAGGACAGTAGTCCACACAGCTCCATCCAGTCCACTTCTCATGCACTGGGATGACACACGTGACAAATCAAATCAAATTGTATTGTCACATGTGCCGAATACAACAGGTTACCTTACAGTGAAATGCTTACTACAAGCCCTTAACCAACAATGCAGTTCAAGAAAGAGTTAAGAAAATAGTTACAAAACAAACGAAAGTAAAAAGTAACACAATACAATAACAATAACGAGGCTATATACTGGGGGCACCGTTACCGAGTCAATGTGCAGGGGTACAGTTTAGTCGAGGTCATTTGTACATTTAGGTATGGGTAAAGTGACTATGCATAGATAATAGACAGAGCGTAGCAGCAGTGTAAAAAATAAATGGAGGGGGTTGAGTGGGGGGTGTCAATGTAACTAGTCCGGGTGGCCATTTGATTAATTGTTCAGCAGTCTTATTGCTTAGGTGTAGAAGTTCTTAAAGAGCCTTTTGGTCCTAGACTTGGTGCTCCGGTACCGCTTGCTGTGCAGTAGCAGAGAGAACAGTCTATGACTTGGGTGACTGGAGTTTTGGCAGTTTTTTGGGCCTTCCTCTGACACAGGCTAGTATATAGGTCCTGGATGTCAGGAAGCTTGGCCCCAGCGATGTATGGGGCTGTATGCACTACCCTCTGTAGTGCCTTACGGTCAGATTCTGAGTAGTTGCCATACCATGCGGTGACGAAACCGGTCAGGATGCTCTCGATGTTGCAGCTGTATAACTTTTTGAGGATCTGGGGACCCATGCCATATCTTTTCATTCTCCTGAGGGGGAAAAGGTGTTGTCGTGCCCTCTTCACGATTCTCTTGGTGTGTTTGGACCATGGTAGTTCGTTGGTGACGTGGACACCAAGGAACTTGAAACTCTCGACTTAGCTTACTCAGCTAAATCTCTAGCTTCCATGAGAATGTGTTCACGAAAACCCACCGGTCTTTGCAGTCCAATATACACATGTTTTTGCAATTGTATTTGCACAATTGACCATCCAAATCATGAAATAATCAGATATCTCTTGGATCCGTTGCGTCTTTGTTATTGAAGTCTTTATCATTCAAGACTGTTATGTTGTAGGGTGGGTCAGACATTCAAATGACCATTTCCTCTTTTACTGGCCACAATTTCCTTGGCAGCTAGGTGTAAAAGGCCTATCATTGCGCAATCAAATAATGAGGTTTGGGAATGCTTTTCATGGAACTTGACAGTGAAGTTGACCTTTTAGCCATGATGCTATTTCATCAAGAAGATGCAGCAGACAGTTAAGCCAGTACTTGCCCAAAGATGCTGGGGGAGCTGAGTTAGAGAGGAAACTGATTGTCTGCAGCATAAACTGAGGAGGCAGGTGCTGTCTAACCAATTAAGTAATCCACTATTTTTGAGTAATCCAATAGATTTTTGTTACTAATTACTTTTATTGTCATGTTATCTGTCGTTAGTAACTGATTGCATTTGTCAAGTAATCTGCCCAACCCTGGAAAAGTCACATTCAAACGTACCAATGTGCATATACAACTTATTTATCCTAATATTTAAACATGATTGTTTTTACTTTAGTATTTTAAGTCGTTCCACATTTCTTACAAGTTTTAATTGATTTCAATGTTTCAAAGTTTCTTGAACCTCTTTCAACACACACACACACTTACTGTCAAGTTCCTTGCAGAGCGTTGAATGGATTTATGTCGGGACTCTGACTGGGCCACTCAAGGACATTTACCTTTTTATTCCTTAGACACGCCACTGTAGCTTTGGTTGTGTACTTCAGGTTGTTGTCATGCTGATAGGTGAACTTCCATCCCAAGATCAGCTTTCTTGCAGAGGGCAGCAGGTTTTCCTCAAAGACTTTTCTGTACATTGCTCCATTTATTTTCCATTCTATCCTGGGGTCTTATTTATAAAGGTTGTGTCCATTTTAAAGTAATTAAATATCAATTTCTGAAAAGACTGTGCACTCACAAAAACATTGAGATTTATAAACTTGGCACACGCTATACATATGCATGTTTCCACTATAACTTAGACCTGTCATAAAACTGCGCGCATGAACGAGCATTATGGCTCCCATTCACCTTTTATGGTGACAATAACGCCCTAATTTGCTTTATAGTTGGTAGTATTGGAATTAGGCCAACACAGTATCTAAAGTAAATAGCAATTGCGAACTTGATCAAGTGTATTTTGCGGTGCCGAAATAATATGTTCTATTGCAGTGACATTTGCTGTATCTGAAAGAAAAAAACAATAGCAAATTGTTGTGGACCTGTAAACCGATCGTTTGAATTCAATAATGTTTTGCATTAACTTTTTCTCGAACCTAAATATGCTGCACTGCCCGCGAATTCTGAAACATTATCATCTCTGATTTTGTTTATTCTATACAGTTGGTCTACTTACAGTGATAGCCTGCGCACTTCCATGCAAAATATCAACTGTCTGTTCACCTGTTAAATTCTACTATATGTTTTAAGGCTACTTTTGCCTTCCTGCAAGGCAATATTACTCTAGAAACTGTGCGTAGCCTACGCATGGTCTAAAGTTTGCGGGATGATAAGAACTTTCTCACGTCAAGTTCAGTTTTTATAAATGGCAACTTTTGCGTGAAAACTGGCGCAGGCATGTTTTGTGCTTACACAACATTTATAAACGAGGCCCCTGATGAGTGCCACAGTCCCTGACTATGAGAATCAAATCAAATTAATTTATATAGCCCTTCTTACATCAGCTGATATCTCAAGGTGCTGAACAGAAACCCAGCCTAAAACCCCAAAACAGCAAGCAATGCAGGTGTAGAAGCACGGTGGCTAGGAAAAACTCCCCTGAAAGGCCAAAACCTAGGAAGAAACCTAGAGAGGAACCAGGCTATGAGGGGTGGCCAGTCCTCTTCTGGCTGTGCTGGGTGGAGATTATAACAGAACATGGCCAAGATGTTAAATTTTTATAAATTCCTATTTTGGGATTTTTTTATGAATAATGACTAAATGAGGTATACGGCACTATAACTGGCAAGATTTCTACCCTGACTTTCTTGTAGTGTTAAATAATGTTTGTTCATTAGGAAGGGGTTATATTGCATGTACCTAGGAAGAAAGGAGTGTATGTGGGGGTAGAAAAAGAACAGAGAGGCGCATTAACCTATGTTTGAACCGACCTGGATGTAAATCTGGGAAGATAAGATAGGACAGGGAGAGCCCCTCCAGAGCTCTAGTATCTGGGGGAGCCTGGAACTGTCAGCTGAGTGGTTATAAACTGTGGTGAGAGTCATGAGAAAATCCCTATTGGTGTGTATGTATGTGCGTAGGTTAGGATGGTATAAAAGGAATGTATTTGTGTAAACTGCAGAGCTCTCGCAAATAAATTGGGATCTGATCAATTGTGAGCTGGGAATTCTGTCTGTTTTATTTAAGACCAGAACTTTACAACCTCTGGGTATCAGACAGATAAAGATAATTGGAATTTATGAACATTGATTACAAAATTACTTAACAATGACCAGCATGGTCAAATAATAATTATCACAGTAGTTGTCGAGGGTGCAGCAAGTCAGCACCTCAGGAGTAAATGTCAGTTGGCTTTTCATAGCCGATCATTAAAAGTATCTCTGCCGCTCCTGCTGTCTCTAGAGAGTTGAAAACAGCAAGTCTGGGACAGGTAGCACGTCCGGTGAACAGGTCAGGGTTCCATAGCCGCAGGCAGAACAGTTGAAACTGGAGCAGCAGCACGGCTAGGTGGACTGGGGACAGCAAGGAGTCATCGTGCCAGTTAGTCCTGAGGCATGGTCCTAGGGCTCAGGTCCTCCGAGAGAGAGAATTAGAGAGAGAATACTTAAATTCACATAGGACACCGGATAAGACAGGTGAAGTACTCCAGATATAACAGACTGACCTTAGCCCCCCGACACATAAACTATTGCAGCATAAATACTGGAGGCTGAGACAGGAGGGTTCAGGAGACACTGTGACCCCATCCGATGATAACCCAAGACAGGGCCAAACAGGCAGGATATAACCCCACCCACTTTGCCAAAGCACAGCCCCCACACCACTAGAGAGATTTCTTCAACCACCAACTTACCATCCTGAGACAAGGCCGAGTATAGCCCACAAAGATCTCCACCACGGCACAACCCAAAGAGGGGCGCCAACCCAGACAGGAAGATCACATCAGTGACTCAATGAGAAACATCCCCATAACATGACACTGCCACTGCCATGCTTCACAGTAGGGACAGTATTGTTTGGGTGATGTACCATGTTGGATTTGCGCCAAAATGTTATGTTTTAAGTTTCGTCAGACCACAAAATGCTCATTGTAATGGCTGGAATGGGCACAAATGGAAATTGAGTCAAATGTGGTTTCCATCTGTGTGATGGTACCACATGTTTGATACCGTTACATTTATTCCTTTCCAGACACTACAATGAGCCTGTCCTTCTATAGCTCCTCCTACCAGCCTCCTCTGCTCCACAAATGTGGCATGTATGATAGGATGGCAAGAAGGAAGCCATTACTCAAGATATCCCATCCCATCTTCAATCCCGTTTGAAGTGCTTGGGTTTTTGTTGTCACATGCACACTGACCAGTCTTGGGCATAAAAGCCTATAGCTCTTTCAAAGTTGCCATTGGACTCTTGGTAGCCTCTTTGATCAGTCTCCTACTTGATCAGTCATCCAGTTCTGAGGGACGGCCTGACCTAGGCAGGGTCTTGCCATATACCATTCACTTCTTAATCGTCTTGACCATGTTCCAATGGATATTCAAGGCTTTTAAAATATTTTTATACCCATCCCCTGATCTGTGCCTTTCCATAACTTTGTCCCGGAGTTCTTTTGAAAGCTCCTTGTGTAATGTAGATGCTGGGAAACAGGTGCAGGTCGAGAAGCCGAGAAGCAAGTGCAGGTGGTAAGTTTAATAAAACAAAGAACATTGAACAATACAACATAGGAGTAGCATCTTGACATGAAACACAGAAACCATACTGCCTGGGGAATTAACCTAAGGGAGTGCCAGATAAAGGGGAGGTAATGGAGTCCAGGTGTACCTCATGATGAAGCGCAGGTGCGGGTAATAATAGCTGCCAAGACCGGTGGTTAGTAAACCGTCAAGGTTTGGAGCCCGATGCATGGCTCCGGCCGCAGGACGAAGCCGGCCAGAGGGAAGGGTCCTGCCACTCCTACTCTGAAACAGTGGAGAGAATCAATGTTGGAGGTAGCATCTTAGGAACAAATGCTTGCTAGGATCACTGGTAGAAACAACAGTCCTAGAAGCTGGATGAGTTTTATTTGTCATGTTTCTAAGACTGGGAGGTGATTACTTAGGCTTGTGAACCCATTTCGGTCTGTATTTTAAATTGCGACATACTATTTGACTGTGTATATGTGCACTGTTGGAGGATATATCTTGATGTCATGCTCAATGTTTTTATGCTGTACAATGTTTTATTTCGTTTGTGGGAAAAAAATGAAAGAATTAACTTACATATTTTTTTTTACTTCCACCTTGCTTGGCGTGGATTCAGCCTCCTCGTTGTCCCTATGTACTCCAGGTTCCGATGGTCAGTGAGGATGACGAATGTGTCCTTGGCGCCCTCCAGCCAGTGTCTCCACTCCTCTAATGCCAACTTCACCGCCAGGAGCTCTCGATCGCCGACGCCGTAATTCCTCTCTGCAGGGGACAGTTTCTCTGAGTAATGTGCACACGGATACAATTTTTGTGGATTACCTTGTCATTGAGACAGAACTGCCCCAACCCCCACCTCTGAAGCTTCCACCTCCACCACAAAGGGTATAGTGGGATCTGGGTGATTGATCAATGGGGCGGAGGTGAAACGTCCCTTCAGTGGGCGGAAGGCCTCGTCAGCTGCTGGACTCCACACCAACCTACGGGGACCACCCACCCAAATGTCTGGAACACTGATGGAGCATTGGCTAAGCCAAAATGCATCACAGAGTACTCAGTGACCAGACATCATGCTAAAAGCTGTCTTCCATTCATCCCCCCCAGATGCACATGAGATTGTATGCACTCTGCAGGTCCAATTTGGTAAAGAACCGGGCCCCGCGTAGCTGTTCAATGTCTGGTGGCACCAACAGGAGAGGGTAACGGTACTTGGTGGTGATATCATTGAGTCCTCTGTAATCAATACACGGGCGTAACCCTCCAGCCTTCTTGGACACGAAGAAGAAGCCTGCAGATGCAGGAGAAGTGGACGAGCGGATAAAACCTTGGTGGTGAGCCTCATGGATGTACTCCTCCATGGCCTTGGTTTCAGCCACCGACAGAGGGTAGATGCGTCTGCGCGGGGGCGCAGAGCCTGCAAGCAGGTAGATGGCACAGTCCCATGGGCGATGAGGAGGGAGACAGGTGTTGCGGGTCTTGGAAAATACATCCAGCAGGTCCTGGTATAATATACCTCCGGGATGATGGGCTGAAGGGCAACCACAGAACTCTCAACCGACGTGGAACCACAGGGGACAGGAAAGCAGGTCCTCCGGCATTCGGGTGCCCAGTCCGTGATTTTCATGAGATTGTGTGGTTATGGCGTTGAAGCCAAGGGAGGCAGAGGATGATCTTGTGAGCTGGTGCACTGGTGATGAAGAAGGGAATGTTCTCCTGATGGATGGACTCCATGGTGAGGGTGAGTGGTTTGGTGATGTGTGTGATGGACAACCTAGTGGCCGATTACTGAGGTCTTGAACCAGAAAAGGAGAGTGGTTATGAGGTGATGTTAAGAGGGGAGGCAAGGGTCTGGTCAATAATGTTCCCCGTGGCACCGGAATTCACTAACACTGTAGGAACAGTACATGAGGGACAGTCAAAAATTGGGATCGACACCAAAAAGGGTTTGGCTGAAAGTGATGATTAGGGGATACTCACACCCCTGCCCCAGGAGGTGGAAGATCACGTGACAGTCCCTCTGCTCTCGTGGATCCCGAGTTGGGACAAACCGGACATTGCTGAAGCCCTCCTTGAACACAATAGAGACAGAGCCGCAGCTGTCTCCGTCTGCGTCGCTGCAGCGCGGGGAGCCGTGTGACCCCTACCTCCATGAGTTCAGGCTCTGATCCAAGGTGTTCACTTAGGGAGGGAGAGAAGCAATGAGAGTACCGACGCTCCCGAAGTAGATTATCCAGACGGATGGCGATCGCAATGAATGCGTACAAGGAGAGGTTGTTGTCTCTGACAGGCCAGTTCCGTCTGAACCTCCTCGCACAGTCCTCTTCTGAATAGCATACGAAGCGCCGGCTCATTCCATCCGCTGGATGCTGCTACTGTCTGGAAGGTGAGCGTGTACTCAGCAGCAGTCTGGTCCTCCTGCCATAGTTGGAGTAGGCGCTCACCCTCCTCTCTGCCCTCCGGTGGATGATCGTAGACACCTCTGAGCAGAGCCATGAAACCCTCATATGAATTCAGCTCCTCCTCTCCTCTCTCCCAGACAGCTGTGGCCCATTCCAATGCCCGCCCAGTCAGCAGAGAACTAACCGTGGCAACCTTGGACCTCTCGGTGGTTGGGGCTCCCATCTGGTACGCAAAGTAGAGGGAGCACTGTAGTAGGAAGCCATGGCATTTAAAATCAAATCAAATCCCACTATTTCCGTCGCCGACAGAGATGGCCGCCTCGCTTTGCGTTCCTAGGAAACAATGCAGTATTTTTTTTTTTTTATGTGTTATGTCTTACATTGTTACCCCAGGAAATATTAGGATTTATTACATACATTCAGGAGGAACTATTGGATATAAGAGCAACGTCAACTCACCAACATTACGACCAGGAATACGACTTTCCCGAAGAGGATCCTCTATTTGGTCCACCACCCTAGGGAAAATGGATCGGATCCCAACCGGCGACCCAAAACAACGGCGCCGCAGAAGGGGCAGACGGAGCGGTCTTCTGGCCAGGCTCCATAGACGGGCACATCGTGCACTGCTCCCGAGTATACTACTCGCCAATGTCCAGTCTCTTGACAAGGTATACGAAATCCGAGCAAGGGTTGCCTTCCAGAGAGACATCAGAGATTGTAACATTCTTTGTTTCACGGAAACATGGCTCACTCGGGATACGTCATCAGAGTCGGTACAGCCACCCTGCTTCTTCACGCATCGCGCCGACAGAAACAAACATCTATCTGGTAAGAAGATGGGCAGGGGTGTATGCCTTATGTTTAACGAGACGTGGTGTGATCATAACAACATACAGGAACTCAAGTCCTTTTGTTCACCTGACCTAGAATTCCTTACAATCAAATGCCGACTGCATTATCTACCAAGAGAATTCCCTTCGATCATAATCACAGTCGTGTATATCCCGCCCCAATCAGACACATCGACGGCCCTGAAAGAACTTCATTTGACTCTATCTAAACTGGAAACCACATATCCTGAGGCTGCATTTATTGTAGCTGGGGATTTAACAAGGCTAATATGAAAACAAGGCTCCCTAAAATAATTCTGCATATTGAATGCGCGATCCAGGCTGGCAAAACCCTGGAACATTGTTATTCTAACTTCCGTGACGCATATAAAGCCCTCCCCCGCCCTCCTTTCGGAGAATCTGACCACGACTCCATTTTGTTGCTGCCAGCCTATAGACATAAACTAAAACAGGAAGCGCCCGTCCTCAGTTCTGTTCAACGCTGGTCCGAAAAATCGGATTCCATGCTTCAAGACTGCTTCGATCACGTGGACTGGGATATGTTCCGCATAGCGTCAGACAATAACATTGATGAATACGCTGATTTGGTGAGCGAGTTTATTAGCAAGTACATCGGTGATGTTGTACCAACAGCGTCTATTATAACATTCCCCAACCAGAAACCGTGGATTGATGGCAGCATTCGTGCAAAACTGAAAGCGCGAACCACTGCTTTTAATCAGGGTGACCGGAAACATGACCGAATACAAACAGTGTAGTTAAACCCACCGCATGGCAATCAAACAAGCTAAGCGTTAGTATAGAGACAAAGTAGAGTCGCAATTCAACGGCTCAGACACGAGAGGTATGTGGCAGGATTTACAGTCAATCACGGACTACAAAAGGAAAACCAGCCCCGTCGCGGACCACAATGTCTTGCTCCCAGTCAAACTAAACAACTTCTTTGCTCGCTTTGAGGACAACACGGTGCCACTGACACGGCCCGCTACCAAAACCTACAGGCTCTCCTTCACTGCAGCCAACATTTAAACATTTAAACGTGTTAACCCTCGCAAGGCTGCCGGCCCAGACGGCATCCCCAGCCGCGTCCTCAGAGCATGCACAGACCAGCTGGCTGGTGTGTTTACGGACATATTCAATGAATCCTTATCCCAGTCTGCTGTTCCCACATGCTTCAAGAGGGCCACCATTGTTCCTGTTCCCAAGAAAGCGAAGGTAACTGAGCTAAACGACTACCGCCCCGTAGCACTCACTTCCGTCATCATGAAGTGCTTTGAGAGACTAGTCAAGGACCATATCACTTACAACCTACCTGACACCCTAGACCCACTCCAATTTGCTTACCGCCCCAATAGGTCCACAAACGACACAATCACACTGCACACTGCCCTAACCCATCTGGACAAGAGGAATACCTACGTAAAAATGCTGTTCATCGAATACAGCTCAGCATTTAACACCATAGTACCCTCCAAACTCGTCATTAAGCTCGAGACCCTGGGTCTCGACCCAGCCCTGTGCAACTGGGGCCCCTCAGGGTAGTGCTTAGTCCTCTCCTGTACTCCCTGTTCACCCACGACTGCGTGGCAACAACACAACTCCAACACCATCATTAAGTTTGCTGACAACACAGCAGTGGTAGGCCTGATCACCGACAACGATGAGATAGCCTATAGGGAAGAGGTCAGAGACCTGGCAGTGTGGTGCCAGGACAGCATCCTCTACCTAAATGTGAGCAAGACAAATAAGCTGATCATGGACTACAGGAAAAGGCAGGCCGAACAGGCCCACATTAACATTGACGCGGCTGTAGTGGAGCAGGTCGAGAGTTTCATGTTCCATGGTGTCCAGATTACCAACATACTATCAATGGTCCAAACAAACCAAGACAGTCGTGAAGAGGGCACAACCTTTTCCCCCTCAGGAGACTGAAAATATTTGGCATGGGTCCCCAGATCCTCAAAAAGTTACAGCTGCACCATCGAGAGCATTGATTGCATCACCGCCTGGTATGGCAACTGCTCGGAATCTGACCATAAGGCGCTACAGCGGGTAGTGCGTACGACCCAGTACATCACTGGGGCCAATCATCTTACCATCCAGGACCTACAGTGGGGAGAACAAGTATTTGATACACTGCCGATTTTGCGGGTTTTCCTACTTACAAAGCATGTCGAGGGTTGTACATTTTATCATAGGTACACTTCAACTGTGAGACGGAATCTAAAACAAAAATCCAGAAAATCACATTGTATGATTTTTAAGTAATTGATTTGCATTTTATTGCATGACATCATTATTTGATCACCTACCAACCAGTAAGAATTACGGCTCTCACAGACCTGTTCGTTTTTCTTTAAGAAGCCCTCCTGTTCTCCACTCATTACCTGTATTAACTGCACCTGTTTGAACTCGTTACCTGTATAAAATACACCTGTCCACACACTCAATCAAACAGACTCCAACCTCTCCACAATGGCCAAGACCAGAGAGCTGTGTAAGGACATCATGGATAAAATTGTAGACATGCACAAGGCTGGGATGGGCTACAGGACAATAGGCAAGCAGCTTGGTGAGAAGGCAACGACTGTTGGCGCAATTATTAGAAAATGGAAGAAGTTCAAGATGATGGTCAATCACCCTCGGTCTGGGGCTCCATGCAAGATCTCACCTCGTGAGGAAGGTGAGTGATCAGCCCAGAACTACACGGCAGGACCTGGTCAATGACCTGAAGAGAGCTGGGACCACAGTCTCAAAGAAAACCATTAGTAACACACTACGCCGTCATGGATTAAAATCCTGCAGCGCACGCAAGGTCCCCCTGCTCAAGCCAGCGCAAGTCCAGGCCCGTCTGAAGTTTGCCAATGACCATCTGGATGATCCAGAGGAGGAATGAGAGAAGGTCATGTGGTCTGATGAGACAAAAATAGAGCTTTTTGGTCTAAACTCCACTCGCCGTGTTTGGAGGAAGAAGAAGGATGAGTACAACTCCAAGAACACCATCCCAACCGTGAAGCATGGAGGTGGAAACATCATTCTTTGGGGATGCTTTTCTGCAAAGGGGACAGAACGACTGCACTGTATTCAGGGGAGGATGGATGGGGCCATGTATCGCAAGATCTTTGCCAACAACCTCGTTCCCTCAGTAAGAGCATTGAAGATGGGTCGTGGCTGGGTCTTCCAGCATGACAACGACCTGAAACACACAGCCAGGGCAACTAAGGAGTGGCTCTGTAAGAAGCATCTCAAGGTCCTAGAGTGGCCTAGCCAGTCTCCAGACCTGAACCCAATAGAAAATCTTTGGAGGGAGCTGAAAGTCTGTATTGCCCAGTGACGGCCCCGAAACCTGAAGGATCTGGAGAAGGTCTGTATGGAGGAGTGGGCCAAAATCCCTGCTGCAGTGTGTGCAAACCTGGTCAAGAACTACAGGAAACGTATGATCTCTGTAATTGCAAACAAAGGTTTCTGTACCAAATATTAAGTTCTGCTTTTCTGATGTATCAAATAATTATGTAATGCCATAAAATGCAAATTAATTACTTAGAAATCATATAATATGATTTTCTGGATTTTACAGACCTCTACAAGCTTTGTAAGTAGGAAAACCTGCAAAATCGGCAGTGTATCAAATACTTGTTCTCCCCACTGTATATACTAGGCGTGTCAGAGGAAGGCCAAAATGTTTTCAAAGACTCCAGTCTGTTTATTATCTATGCATAGTCACTTTACCCCTACCTACATATACAAAATAACTCAACTAACCTGTACGCACGTTGAGTCGGTACCGGTACCCCCTGTATATAGCCTCATTGTTTTTATTATGTTACTTTTTATTTCTATTTAAGCATTTTTACTTTAGTTTATTTAGTAACTATTTTCTTAACTCTTTCTTGAACTGCATTGTTGGGTAAGGGTTTGTAAGTAAGCATTTCACAGTCAAGTCTACACCTGTTGTGACAAATACATACTTGAGTAAAAGTTAAGATACATTAATAGAAAATTACTCAAGTAAAAGTCAGTTACCAGTAAAATACTACTTGAGTAAAAGCCTTAAAGTATTTTGTTTTAAATATACTTCAGTATCTAAAGTAAAAGTATAAATGATTTCAAATTCCTTATATTAAGAAATTCAAACTGCACCATTTTTTTGTTTTTTATTTATGGATAGCCAGGGGCACACTCCAAATGAAGCATTTGTGTTTAGTGATTCTGCCAGATCAGAGACCGTAGAGATGACCAGGGATGTTCTCTTGATAAGTGTGTGAATTGGAGTAAAAGGTACATTCTTTTCTGTAGGAATGTAGTGAAGTAAAAGTAAAAATTGTCAAAGATGTAAAGAACAGATACCCCAAAAACTACTTAAGTAGTATTTTAAAGTATTTTTACTTAAGTACTTTACACCACTGTTTATTAGGATCCCCATTAGCTATTGCGAAAGCAGCTGCTACTCTTCCTGGGGTCAATTCAAAACACGAAACATGACATAATACCAGTGGTGTAAAGTACTTAAGTAAAAATACTTTAAAGTACTACTTAATTTTGGGGTATCTGTACTTTACTATTAATATTTTTGACAACTTTTACTTTTGCTTCACTACATTCCTAATGAAAATTATGTACTTTTTACTCGATACGTTTCCCCTGACAGCCAAAAGTACTCGTTACATTTTGAATGCTTAACAGGACAGAACATGGTCCAATTCATACACTTATCAAGAAGACATCCCTAGTCATCCCTACTGCCTCTGATCTGGCGGGCTCACGAAACACAAATTCTTTGTTGGTAAATTATATCTGAGTTTTGGAGTGTTCCCCTGGCTATCCGTAAATGTAAAAAAAAACAAAAAAAACAATTGTGCCTACTGGTTTGCTTAATATAGGTAATTATAAATGATTCATACTTTTACTTTTGATATTTATGTACATTTTTTGTAATTACATTTACTTTTGATACAAAATAGTTTTAGACTTTTACTCAGGTAGTATTTTACTGGGTGAGTCACTTTTACTTGAGGAGTTTTCTATTAAGATATCTTTACGTTTACTCACGTATGACAATTGGGTACGTTTTCCACCACTGCGTAATACAGAATATTAATAGACAATGACAGCTCAGGGACAGACGTACATACAGTTGAAGTCTGAAGTTTACATACACTTAGGTTGGACTCATTAAAACTCGTTTTTCAACCACTCCACAAATTTCATGTTAATGAACTATAGTTTTGGCAAGTCGGTTAGGGCAACTAGTTTGTGCAGACAAGAAGACACAAGTCTTTTTTCCAACAATTTTTTACAGACAGATTCTTTCACTTATAATTCACTATATCACAATCCCCGAGCTGACAAGGTACAAAATCTGTCGTTCTGCCCCTGAACAGGCAGTTAACCCACTGTTCCTAGGCCGTCATTGAAAATAAGAATTTGTTCTTAACTGACTTGCCTAGTAAAATAAAGGTAAAAAAAATAATTATAATAATTCCAGTGGGTCAGAAGTTTACATACACTAAGTTGACTGTGCCTTTAAACAGCTTGGAAAATTCCAGAAAATGATGACATGGCGTTAGAAGCTTCTGATAGGCTAATTGACATAATTTGAGTCAATTGGAGGTGTACGTGTGAATGTATTTCAAGGCCTACCTTCAAACTCAGTGCCTCTTCGCTTGACATCATTGGAAAATCAAAAGAAATCAGCCAAGACCCAAGAAAAAAAATGTAGACCTCCACAAGTCTGGTTCATCCTTGGGAGCAATTTCCAAACGCCTGAATGTGCCACGTTCATCTGTACAAACAATAGTACGCAAGTATAATCACCATGGGACCATGCAGCTGTCATACCGCTCAGGAAGGAGACGCGTTCTGTCTCCTAGAGATGAACGTACTTTGGTGCGAAAAGTGAAAATCAATCCCAGAACAACAGCAAAGGACCTTGTGAAGATGCTGGAGGAAACAGGTCCAAAAGTATCTATATCCACAGTAAAAGGAGTCCTATATCGACTTAACCTGAAAGGCCGCTCAGCGAGGAAGATGCCACTGCTCAAAAACCGCCATAAAAAAGCCAGACTACTGTTTGCAACTGCACATGGGGACAAAGATCGTACTTTTTGGAGAAATGTCCTCTGGTCTGATGAAGCAAAAATATAACTATTTGGCCATAATGACCATCGTTGTGTTTGGAGGAAAAAGGGGGAGGCTTGCAAGCCAAAGAACACCATCCCAACCATGAAGCACGGGGGTGGCAGCATCATGTTGTGGGGGTGCTTTATTGCAGGAGGGACTGGTGCACTTCACAAAATAGAGGGCATCATGAGGAATGAAAATTGTGTATATATTGAAGTAACATCTCAACACACCAAGTTAAAGCTTGGTCGCAAATGGGTCTTCCAAATGGACAATGACCCCAAGCATAAAGTTGTAGCAAAATGGCTTAAGGACAACAAAGTCAAGGTATTGGAGTGGCCCTCACAAAGCCCTGACCTCAATCCCATAGAAAATTTGTGGGCAGAACTGAAAAAGTGTGCGAGCAAGGAGGCCTACAAACCTGACTCAGTTACACCAGCTCTGTCAGGAGGAATGGGCAGAAATTCACCCAACTTATTGTGGGAAGCTTGTGGAAGGCTACCCGAAATGTTTGACCCAAGTTTTTTTTTAAATGCATAGGCAGTGCTAACAAGTACTAATTGTGTGTATGTAAACTTCTGACCCACTGGGAATGTGATGAAAGAAATAAAAGCTACTAGCCCTAGTATTTATATTAGCCCTGATTACAATGAAAAGCAAGATGTGCCGCTATGTTCTGGGCCAGCTGCAGCTTAACTAGGTCATTCTTTGCAGCACTTGACCACATGACTGGACAATAATCAAGATAATCAACAAAACTAGATCCTGCAGGAGTTGCTTTTTTTAGTGTGGTGTCAAAGAAAGCAGAGCATCTCTTTACTATGGACAGACCTCTCCCCATCTTTACAACCATTGAATCTATCCGTTTTGACCATGACAGTTTTCAATCCAAGGTAACACCACGTAATTAATTACCAGATTCAGCTGAGGTCTAAAGTTTAGGGATTGATTTGTTAGGGGTGTGTATCTTAATGCATTTTAATTCCAGGCTATAAGGCAATAAAACATTTGAAAGGGTGTGTAGAATTTCTGTTGGCACTGTAAGATGAGGGGGATGTGTTTGCAAGTTTCATAAACATATTTTTTATGTATATTATTATCAGCCGAGGACTTCCTTGTTGCCATTCAGCTTGTCGTCGGAGATGAGCAATTGCAGAAGCGCTTTCTTTCATCAAAGAACGGACGCGGTTTCCTTGGGCTTGTTGATATCAAATTGTGGATTAAGGAGGTACTTTGATACATTTAAAAACTCACTTTAATATAGTACGTACAGCTTTTTTTCTTAGCTAGCTAGCTAACCGGCAAGCTAATTTGCACTTCTCACAATCTGTTCTAAATACCGGACTGTAGTGGCTAAATCAATCTATTTGGGGTAATCCTCCTTTTAGCTAGCAACAGTAACGTTTGAGTATCCTGAAATTATGTATGCAGTTTGGGGCTACGTTTTTCGACATCAGCATACTCGATTATCAAGTATGTAAAAAAAAAAAAAGCCTGCGGGACTATAATGATTGAGCGTCAGTAAAGTTGCAGTTTCTCCGTTTTTTTTGTCAGTATCGTCGCAATGAATTTTGTCTTGACTCATTTGTAGAATGACTCATTTGTAGAATGTTGCAGCTGTGCCCTCTCCTCTGCCGTCGCTAACATTCTATCTACCTCGGACAGTGAAGGGGACATCTACAAAGAGAGGACAGCTCAGGTTGCATCCGAGATACCGTCTGTGCCATTTTTACCAACAAGACCCCGACCAAACCCAGCCTGCAGACATGGAGCCCAGGGTAGGTGTCCTCTGCACTGTTGGGCAAGTGCCCTTTCCCACAGCAGGGACACTTTGGATCATTTCAATGGCTCTATCTCAATTGGTCTTAGGATACAAGGAATCGCAATCTCCTCACCTCCTTTGCAAATGTATTGGAGGACGCTCCCTGGACCCTCAACGCATTTTGAGAAGTCGGGGAGAGGATGCAAGGAATTTAGCATGACTTGAGAAAGAGCCTTTGAATCAAGTGTCTGCAGCACTTAGATAGTGGTGATTGTGATGAAGATATTACTGTGGGTATCACAGCCACTACTTGCTATTTTCTATTGACTTCTTCATAGTGCAATAATAACACTATTATTCACACCATGTACTATTCCATGTGATAAGCAATGCTAGAAAATGCTCTATTACCTTGCAGCGGCGCCTAGTGGCCCCAGAGCCTGCAGCTGAACCCCCCAGCCTGAACAGGAGTGCCACGGAGCAGGAGCACATAGACCTGGAAGAAGACGAGGAGCTCACACTCAAGTACGGCGCCAAGCATGTCATCATGCTGTTCGTGCCAGTCACCCTTTGCATGGTGGTCGTAGCCACCATAAAGTCGGTCAGCTTCCACACTGAGAAGAACTGACAGCAGCTGTTAGTGGGTTTTTTTCTCCTTCCGTTTAGCAGCCCACCTTGGGTTATGTTCATGAGGCATCAAACGGACAGAAGTGGGGATGGGCTGCTATCTGGACCTTTCCAATAAGAAATGCTAATTTTTGTGTTCCGTTTCAAATATTTTCTGTTGTGCCCTAATGAACACGACCCAGCGTAATATGAGAGATGCTTTTTTGCGTGACAATATGAGATGAGCTGCTTCTATGCAGGACATTATGAGAAGAAGTGGTTCTTGCATATCTTTGACAGATTCTTAAGGGATATTTTCCTGTGATTTGACACTGACATGCTTAGAATTTAGTAGACACTAATGTCTCTATTACTTGAATATTTGACTGGTTTTCCAAAACTTTAGTACAAGCTAACTATCTTGCTGGAACTAAGGCTAAATTAGGGGTGGCCAACCCTCCCTCTGGACATGGGGAGCTACGGGGTGTGCAGGCTTTTGCTCCAGCCCTACTATAACAAACCTGGAACCTGATTTTGTAGAATAAGGTGTGTTCGAGTAGGGCTGGATCCTGCTGAAGGGTAGCTAGCTAGCAAAATCCTGCAGGAGGGTAGCTAGCTAGTAATCTGAGAAGGATGGTTGATCCTGAGATAAAGATTAGGTGTAGATGATATTAGATTTAGAGTGAAGTTGCCCCTGATGCTGATCCAGGGTCAGTTCTGCATTTCCCCCACTAATAGTTAGTGGTCATGCTCTACAAGTACCGCTGCTACAAGGTGAGACAGACTTAGGGTGTGTATTCAGTGATGTTAAAACCTGTTGTGACTAGGGGGCAGTATTTTCATTTTTGGAAAAAAAACGTTCCCGTACTAAACGGGATATTTTGTCAGGACAAGATGCTAGAATATGCATATAATTAAAAACACTCTAAAGTTTCCAAAACTGTAAAAATATTGTCTGTGAGTATAACAGAACTGATGTTGCAGGCGAAAGCCTGAGAAATCCAATCCGGAAGTGCCTCCTGTTTTGAAAGCGCTGCGTTCCAATGAGTCCCTATTGAGCAGTGAATGGGCTATCACCCAGATTACTCTTTCTCCGTATTCCCGAAGGTGTCTACAGCATTGTGACATAGTTTTACGCATTTATGTTGAAGAATACCCGTAAGCGGCTACATTGCGCAAGTGGTCACCTGATGCTCCCAGAGAGATTCTCGCGTAAAATAGAGAGATAGCCATTACTCCAATCGGTCCTACTGAAAAACTAATTGTCCCGATGGATATATTATCGATTAGATATGTGAAAAACACCTTGATGATTGATTCTAAACAACGTTTGCCATGTTTCTGTCGATATTATGGAGCTAATTTGGAAAAAAGTTTGGCGTTGTAGTGACCGCATTTTCCGGTTGATTTCTCAGCCAAACATGAAGAACAAACGGAGCTATTTCGCCTACAAAAATAATATTTTTGGAAAAAAGGAACATTTGCTATCTAACTGGGAGTCTCTTGAGTGAAAACATCCGAAGTTCTTCAAAGGTAAATGATTTAATTTGATTGCTTTTCTTATTTTCCTGAAAATGTTGCCTGCTGCTAGGGCATAATGCTATGCTAGGCTATGATAAACTTACACAAATGCTTGTCTAGTGTTGGCTGTAAAGCATATTTTGAAAATCTGAGATGACAGTGTGATTAACAAAAGGCTAAGCTGTGTCTCAATATATTTAATTTGTGATTTTCATGAATAGGAAGATTTTCTAGGAAGATGTATGTCCGTTGCGTTATGCTAATTAGTGTCAGATGATGATAACGGGCCCGTTCACGGGCTGGGAGTCACTACAGTTTAAATAACTGTCTGACAGATCTGAAAGATCACCTTAGTCCCTGGGCCAGAGATTTAACTTAAACAGATCCCCACTTTCCTCACTTATAGTACCAGTCCAAAGTTTGGACACCTACTCGTTCCATTGTTTTTCTTTTTCTACATTGTAGAATAGTAGTGAAGACATCAAAACTATGAAAGAACACATATTGAATCATGAAGTAACCAAAAAAGTGTTAAACAAATCAAAATATATTTAAGATTCTTCAAAGTAGCCACCCTTTGCCTTGACAGCTTTGCACACTCTTGGCATTCTCTCAACTAGCTTCATGAGGTAGTCACCTGGATTGTATTTCAATTAACAGGTGTGCCTTGTTAAAAGTTGTGGAATTTCTTTCCTCCTTAATGCATATGAGCCAATCAGTTGTGTTGTGACAAGGTAATGGTGGTATACAGAAGATAGCCCTATTTGGTAAAAGACCAAGTCTATATTATGGCAAGAACAGCTTGAATAAGCAAAGAAACAACAGTCCATTACTTTAACGTCTTGGTGACAGGGGGGCAGTATTGAGTAGCTTGGATGAATAAGGTGCCCAGAGTAAACTACCTGCTACTCTGTCCCAGATGCTAATATATGCATATTATTAGTAGTATTGGATAGAAAACACTCTGAAGTTTCTAAAACTGTTTGAATGATGTCTGGAGTATAACAGAACTCATATGGCAGGTGAAAATCTGAGACAAATCCAACCAGTAAGTGGGAAATCTGAGGTTTGTAGTTTCATTTAAGTGATTGCCTAGCCAATATGCTATGTCTATGGGGCCAGGTTGCACTTCCCAAGGCTTCCATCAGATGTCAACAGTCTTTAGAACGTTGTTTTGAGGCTTCTATTGTGGAAGGGGGTCGATTTAAGAGCTGTTTCAACAAGTGGACTAGGCTGTGGCCAATCAGTTGTTTACTGCACGGGCGCACCGCGCCGTGCCTTCTTTTTCCTCTGTAATGAATATGCTATTGTCCGGTTGGAATATTATTGAAGATTTATTATAAAAAGACCCTAAGGATTGATTGTAAACATCGTTTGACATGTTTCTACAAACTGTAATGGAACTCTTTTGACTGTTCGTCTGGATTTTGCGCTCAAGCTCACTAAACGCGCAAACAAAACGGAGGTATTTGGACATAAATATGGACGTAATCGAACAAAACACATTTGTTGTGGGAGTCCTGGGAGTGCATTCCGACGAAGATCAGCAAATGTAAGTGATGAATTATAATTCTATTTATGACTTTTGTGGATTCCACAACTTGGCTGGTAACTGTATGGCTTGATTTTGTGGCTGAACACTGTTCTCAGATTATTGAATATTGTGCTTTTGCCGTAACACTTTTTTGAAATCTGACACAGCGGTTGCATTAAGAACAAGTTTATCTTTAATTCTATGTAAAACATGTATCTTTCATCAAAGCTTATGATGAGTATTTCTGTTATTTGATGTGGCTCTGCAATTTCTCCGGATGTTTTGGAGGCATTTCTGAACAAGGTTTTTGGATATAAATATGAACTTGATCGAACAAAACATGTATTGTGTAACATTGAGTCTTGGGAGTGTCATCTGATGAAGATCGTCAAAGGTTAGTGATTAATTTGATCTATATTTCTGCTTTTTGTGGCACCTCTCTTTGGTTGGAAAATGGCTGAATGCTTTCTGTGACTGGTTGCTGACCAAACATAATGATATGTTCTGCTTTTGCCGAAAAGCCTTTTTGAAATCGGACACTGTGGTTGGATTAACGAGAAGTGTATATTTTTTAAATGGTGTAAAATACTTGTATGGTTATGGAATTTTAATTATGAGATTTCTGTTGTTTTTGAATTTGGCGCCCTGCAATTTCACTGGCTGTTGGTGAGGTGGGACGCTAGCGTCCCGAATGATCCCAGAGAGGTTTAGACATGAAGGTCCGTCAATCCGGAAAATTTCAAGAACTTTGAACGTTTCTTCAGGTGTAGTTTCAAAAACCATCAAGCGCTATGATGGAACTGGCTCTCATGAGGACCACCACAAGAAAGGAAGACCCAGAGTTACCTCTGCTGCAGAGGATAAGTTCATTAGAGTTACCATCCTCAGAAATGTCAGTCCAAATAAATACTTCAGAGTTCAAGTAACAAACACATCTCAACATCAACTGTTCAGAGGAGACTGCGTGGATCAGGCCTTCATGGTCAAATTTCTGCAAAGAAACCACTACTAAAGGACACCAATAAGAAGAGATTTGCTTGGGCCAAGAAACACCAGCAATGGACATTAGACTGGTGGAAATCTGTACTTTGGATTGATGAGTCCAAATTTGATATTTTTTTGTTCCTACTGCTGTGTCTTTGTGAGATGTAGAAATCATCCGTTCACCTACTCTGCATGTGTGGTTCGCACTGTGAAGCATGGAGCAGGAAGGTGTGCTTTTCTGGTGACACTGTTAATGATTTATTTAAAATTCAAGACGTACTTAACCAGCATGGCTACCACAGTATTCTGAAGTGATATGCCAGTCCAACTAAGCACAAACCAGATGGGATATCATTTGTTTTTCAACAGGACAATGACCCAACACACCTCCAGGCTGTGAGGTCTACCATTAACACCTATGCCATTAAATCAAAGGGCAAATAAAGAATTACCCTTGAATGATTGAATGATTAGGTTTGTCCAAACTTTTGACTAGTACTGTACATGAAAGGCAGCATTCTAATTCCTCAGTTCAAACTGAATGGGAGTATCAACAGTTTTTAATGTGAATTCCTCATCCTAACAGACAAGGCAGATGAAAGGAAGGATATTCATCGGTCCTCTAATCACTATGGATGAAGGATAGGAAAGGAAGCAACTAGGACCATTGGGATACATCCCTTGTCTGTAAAGCGGTTTGAGGTTTAAATGCACTTTACATGAAGTTTGATTTGACATTTCTCTCTCTTCCTATCCAGGGAGGTATTTAAAACCTACAACATGGCCATGGATTACCCCACAGTAGCCATCATCATCTGGAACTTTGGGGCGGTGGGAATGATCTGCATACACTGGAAGGGGCCCCTGCAGCTGCAGCAGGCCTACCTCATCGCCATCTCAGCCCTCTTGGCCCTGGTGTTCATCAAGTACCTGCCCAAGTGGTCCGCCTGGGTCATCCTGGGAGCCATCTCTGTCTACGGTGAGTGAGAGGGCTCAGAGTACATATTGTTGTTGGTTTCTACTGTCTAGCATTGTCCGGAATACCATGAAAAAGGGGTACAAATACAAATCCACCTTGCCTATCCCAGTGCAAGGTGAATCTACCTTCTTATTACGTATACCTATCTAATCCTTTTAGATCTTAGCCAAGATGGGTAGAGGCTACAGATTGTTTCTGGACGTGAACTTTGATTTAATGGCTTAGGTGTTAATGGTAGACCAGTTATCATGCTGCTGTATAGACCTTGACTATTAGCTGAGCACCACCTATCAAAAAGTGTGCAATTTCATCATGCATAGATGTTGCAATCATTCTTCCAGTAGTTCAGTACTTTTTTGCTCATTCAGAAATTCCTGTGTCATGCTGTTTTCCTTTGTTTGCAGATTTGGTTGCAGTCTTGTGCCCCAAAGGTCCTCTAAGGATGCTTGTGGAGACAGCACAGGAGCGTAACGAGCCCACCTTCCCTGCACTCATATATTCATGTAAGTACAAGGTTTTGTTCATTGGGGCACACCGTAGTAAAATGTTTTGCAACAAAGTGTATCTTGTATCAAAGTTCACAAGTGTGTATTCTCTTGAAATCAAATGGAACGAAGATATCTACCTGAATATGTCCAATAAACTAAAAATTTTGTTGCAAAATGTTTTGCTATCATTTCAGCTTTTTTTTTTTATTCTTAGAATTCTATGATTTAAAAAAAATGGTGGGTGCTTATATTTGAGGTTACAACAGCAGCCGGAGGAGATGGCTGCTGTTTTACGACCTCATAACCAATTGTGCTATTGGGTGTATTTTTGTTGCATTATTTGTAACTTATTTTGTACATAATGTTTCTGCCTCTGTCTTATGGCCGAAAAGAGCTTCTGGATATCTGGACAGCGATTACTCACCACGTACTGGACAAAGATTTTTTTGTCAGACGTGAAGGGTTTATTTAAGACACCAGAGAAGGCCCAAATCCCCATCATTCGCCATGAAAGAGAGATATCAGGGTCGTACAGTGCCTTCTCGAGGTGCCTTGTAAGGATCCGACGGCGAGTGGCTAATCTTCCTCTACCAACGTACAATCATTGGATAACAAGATAACAAAATAGATGAGCTGCGATCACAAATATCCAACTAACGGGACATTAACCTCTACGGGGTCAGTGTTCCCCCGCGGGATGGTTGAGCTAAAGTCGCTAATGTGATTAGCAAGAAGTTGTAAGTAACAAGAACATTTCCCAGGACATAGACATGTCTTATATGGGTAGAAAGCTTACATTCTTGTTAGTCTAACTGCACTGTCCAATTTACAGTAGCTATTACAGTGAAATAATACCATGCTATTGTTTGAGGGGAGTGCACAACAAAACTTATCACAGCAACTGGTTTGATACATTCACCTCTGAAGGTAAATAATGTACTTGGGGCGGCAGGGTAGCCTAGTGGTTAGAGTGTTGGACTAGTAACCGGAAGGTTGCAAGTTCAAACCCCCGAGCTGTCGTTCTGCCCCTGAACAGGCAGTCCAATGTTCCTAGGCCGTCATTGAAAATAAGAATTTGTTCTTAACTGACTTGCCTAGTTAAGGTAAAATATAAAAAAAACGTACATTCATTAATCTTGCTCTGATTTATCATCCTGAGGGTCCCAGAGATAACATAGTTTTGTTTGATAAAATCCATTTTATATTCACAGTTTGCTGTGGGTTATAAGCATTTTTAAGCTTTTTGACAGGATAGAACAGCGGCCTCTGGTCTATGTATATTTGTAAACAACAGCTGGTGCGCGGAATATAAGGAAGTCTCGAGGTTCTGCTCGCCTGAGGTAGAGTATCTTATGATAAGCACACTATTTACCAAGAATTGTCATCTATATTCTTTGTAGCTATTTATTTACCACCACAAACCGATGCTGGCACTAAGACTGCACTCAATGAGTTGTATACGGCCCTAAGAAAACCGGAAAACCCTCATCGAGGCGGCACTCCTAGTGGCCGGGGACTTTATTGCAGGGAAACTTAAATCCGTTTTTACCTCCTTTCTATCAGCATGTAAAATATGCAACCAGAGGGGAAATAACTCTAGACCACCTTTACTCCACAAACCGAGATGCGTACAAAGCTCTCCCTCGCCCTCCATTTGGCAAATCTGACCACAATTCTGTCTTCCTGATTCCTGCTTACAAGCAAAAACTAAAGCAGGAAGCACCAGTGACTCAGTCAATAAAGAAGTGGTCAGATGACACAGATGCTAAGCTACAGGACTGTTTTGCTAGCACAGACTGGAATATGTTCCGGGTTTCTTCCGATGGTACACCACATGAGCCACTGGCTTCATCAATAAGTGCATTGATGACATCGTCTCCATAGTGACCGTATGTACATACCACAAGCCATGAATTACAGATCACATCCACACTGAGCTAAAGGGTAGAACTGCCGCTTTCAAGGAGTGGAACTCTAACCAGGACGTTTTATAAGAAATTCCACAATGTCCTCTGACGAACCATCAAACAGGTAAAGCGTTAATACAGGACTAAGATTGAATCGTACTACACCGGCTCCGACACCTGTGAGATGTGGCAGGGCTTGCAAACTATTAGACTACACACAGCCACAAGCCTACTAGAAGAGCTGAACTACTTCTATGCTCGCTTCGAGGTTAGCAACACTGAAGCATGCATGACAGCATCAGCTGTTCCATACGACTGTGTGATCGCGCTCTCCGTAGCCGATGTGAGTAAGACCTTTAAACAGGTCAACATTCACTGCAGAGCCAGGTGGATTACAAGGACGTGTACTCCGAGCATGCGCTGACCAACTGGCAAGGGTCTTCACTGGCATTTTCAACCTCTCCCTGTCTGAATAAGGGTAGGTAACAACACATCCGCCATGCTGATTCTTAACACAGGGGCCCCTCAGGGTTGCGTGCTCAGTCCCCTCCTGTATTCCCTTTTCACCCATAACTGCATGGCCAGGCACGACTGCAACACCATCAAGTTTGCCGATGACAACAGTGGTAGGCCTGACCACTGACCACGATGAGACAGCCTATAGGGAGGAGGTCAGAGACCTGGCCGTCTGGGGCCAGGACAACAACCTCTCCCTCAACAGGATCAAGACAAAGGAGATGATTGTGGACTACAGGAAAAGGAGGACCGAGCACTCCCCCATTCTCATCGACAGGGCTGTAGTGGAGCAGGTTGAGAGCCTTAAGTTCTTTGGTGTCCACATCACCAACAAACTATCATGGTCCGAACAGACCAAGACAGTAGTGAAGAGGGCTCGACAAAGCCTATTTCCCCTCAGGAGCCTGAAAAGCTTCGGCATGGGTCCTCAGATCTTTAATAAGGTTCTACAGCTGCACCATCGAGAGCATGGTTGCATCACTGCCTGGTATGGCAAGTGCTCAGCCTCTGACCGCAAGATACTACAGAAGGTAGTGCGTATGGCCCAGCACATCACTGGAGCCAACCTTCCTGCCATCGAGGACCTCATTACCAGGCGGTGTCAGAGGATGGCCCTAAAAATTGTCAGACTCCAGCCACCCTGGTCATAGACTGTTCTCTCTGCTCCCGCACGGCAGACGGTACCGGAGTGCCAAGTCTAGGTCTAAACAGCTTTTATCCCCAAACCATAAGACTCCTGAACAGTTAATCAAATGGGTATGCAGACTATTTGCATTGTACCCTCCCCACCCCGTATTTTATGCTGCTGCTACTCTGTTTATTATTTATGCATAGTCACTTTCTCTACCTACATGTACATACAGTGGGGCAAAAAAGTATTGTCAGCCACCAATTGCGCAAGTTCTCCCACTTAAAAAGATGAGCGAGGCCTGGAATTTTCATCATAGGTACACTTCAACTATGACAGACTAAATGAGGGGAAACAATCCAGAAAATCACATTGTAGGATTTTTAATGAATTTATTTGCAAATTATGGTGGAAAATAAGTATTTGGTCAATAACAAAAGTTTATCTCAATATTTTGTCATTGCCAACAAAGGGTATATAACAGAGGTCAAACGTTTTCTGTAAGTCTTCACAAGGTTTTTTGGGGCTGTTGCTGGGCAACACAGACTTTCAACTCCCTCCAAAGATTGTCTATGGGGTTGAGATCTGGAGACTAGCTAGGTCACTCCAGGACCTTGAAATGCTTCTTACGAAGCCACTCCTTCATTGCCCTGGCGGTGTGTTTGGGATCATTGTCATGCTGAAAAACCCAGCCACGTTTCATCTTCAATGCCCTTGCTGATGGAAGGAGGTTTTCACTCAATCTCACAATACATGGCCCCATTCATTCTTTCCTTTACACGGATCAGTCGTCCTGGTCCCTTTGCAGAAAAACAGCCCCAAAAAGCATGATGTTTCCACCCCCATGCTTCACAGTAGATATGGTGTTCTTTGGATGCAACTCAGCATTCTTTGTCCTCCAAACACGACGAGTTGAGTTTTTACCAAAAAGTTATATTGTGGTTTCATCTGACCATATGTCATTCTCCCAATCATCTTCTGGATCATCCAAATGCTCTCTAGCAAACTTCAGACGGGCCTGGACATGTACTGGCTTAAGCGGGGGGACACGTCTGGCACTGCAGGATTTGAGTCCCTGGCGGCGTAGTGTGTTACTGATGGTAGGCTTTGTTACTTTGGTTCCAGCTCTCTGTAGGTCATTCACTAGGTCCCCCCGTGTGGTTCTGGGATTTTTGCTCACCGTTCTTGTGATCATTTTGACCCCACGGGGTGAGATCTTGCGTGGAGCCCCAGATGGAGGGAGATTATCAGTGGTCTTGTATGTCTTCCATTTCCTAACAGTTGATTTCTTCAAACCAAGCTGCTTACCTATTGCAGATTCAGTCTTCCCAGCCTGGTGCAGGTCTACAATTTTGTTTCTGGTGTCCTTTGACAGCTCTTTGGTTGTGGCCATAGTGGAGTTTGGAGTGTGACTGTTTGAGGTTGTGGACAGGTGTCTTTTATACTGATAACAAGTTCAAACAGATGCCATTAATACAGGTAACGAGTGGAGGTTACAGGTCTGTGAGAGCCAGAAATCTTGCTTGTTTGTAGGTGACCAAATACTAATTTTCCACCATAATTTGCAAATAAATTCATTAAAAATCCTACAATGTGATTTTCTGGATTTTTTTTTCTCATTTTGTCTGTCATAGTTGAAGTGTACCTATGATAAATTACAGGCCTCATATTTTTAAGTGGGAGAACTTGCACAATTGGTGGCTGACTAAATACTTTTTTTGCCCCACTGTATTACCTCGACTACCCTGAGTCCCCGCACATTGACTCTGTACCGGTATTCCCTGTATACAGCCTCACTCCTGTTATTTTACTGCTGCGCTCAAATTATTTGTTATTTTTCTTAATGAATATGATGTCAGTTCAGTTGTCATCTGAGATATTCTCATCAATGATAAGATGACAAACTCTACAGTGGAAAGGCTACACATCAGAGTTATCGGATTCACATGGAATTATTGTTCAATTTAAATGTTTGAATATGAAATGTGATTTTAGCTTCTAAAATGTGAGATTTGGGTTTTCATAAGATAGGGCTCTGCTCAATCAGTGGCCCGCCCCTGTGAAGGGACATGGGCTATAAAACTTTTCAAACACGCCCTCCTCTCCCTTCCTATATAAGCCCTTGACGACAATATAACCTCCTGTTCCGAGGATGTAGGATGATGGTCCGATGTCAGAATGGTTCAGATAATAACTTCAGAATGAAGCCAACATCAGCATGAGCTTTGGTTGCGAATGGTATGAACTTTGAACATTCTTTTAATGACCCCTTCTGTGCCTCACAGGGACTCTGCCTCACTCTTCTGCTGCTGGCCATATACAAGGAGGAGATTGGGAGGGCCATCACCTTCGGCCTGGTCTTCTACTTCTCTACAGATAACCTGGTCCGCCCCTTTTATGGACAACCTCGCTGCCCATCAGTTCTACATCTGACTTCCCCTTCAACGTGGCAGGTGGTACTTCTGCTAAATGAATTCCAAGAGCACATCTAACAATGGATGAAAGGGTGATTCTGACAATTCATCTTAATGGTTGTACAGTCGTCTCAAATAAAACTGTGAAGGACCTCGGCGTTACTCTGGACCCTGATCTCTCTTTTGATGAACATATCAAGACTGTTTCAAGGACAGCTTTTTTCCATCTACGTAACATTGCAAAAATCAGAAACTTTCTGTCTGTTATTTTTCAGATATAGGATGGCGTCAATTTGTTTCTTCTCATTAGATAGGTCAATTTTGATAAGATGCAGGTCAGAAAAATAGGACATTGTGAATGATCAGGAGAAATCACATTTGTATTACGCACTATAGATCAAATTGAATTCGGCATTTATGTCCCACTCAACCAACTTTGGGTTCTTTTGAGGATAACTTGGCACTTCAATAGTTCAAGTGAAGTGGTAACTTGAACAGTCAAGACATGCTGCAGTGATCCATTCAAGTCAAATCTCTGCTCAAGGCTACTGGTTTTTAAAGGGGCAGTGCAGTCCAAAACTTGATTTAATGATATTTTCCCACCAAGGTCAAAATAACTCTGAAATTGGGAAAATTATAATTCCCTTTTAGTGTGAGGTTTATTTTTTTACTCCTGGAATTTGCCTGTTCAGGTGGGATGTAGTTTTTGGCCCCCACAGCATGACATCACAATCCGATCAGATTATTCTGACCAATAAACCCGTTCACAAAAAATGGTTAGCTCCTACAGACAGTGAATCTGTCTGTCTGGGGCTTGCTATATAAAGCAGGCATCGAGGTCAGAGTGTATTTGGTGTTATTTTCATGAAATAAAGTTGTTTTTTTTTACACTGATTTTAATGTCTTGAAAGCAGAAAGTCTATTTTATGTCTTCACTTCTAACCCCCATTGCCTTTCTGTAAATAAGCAAGACAATCAAGCAGATTCAAATGAAAGTTCTGTTTGAGGCACTCTATTCGTCAACAATTGATTTAATCTTGTATGACTTGTAGGAAATTATTTAACTTTACATTTTCTAATAGTTGGTTTGAAACCAAATGGAAGTCAAATCATACACTCTCTATTTTGATAATTGCTGCTATGTATGGTGAAGGTGTAGGATTGGGGGAGAGGCTGATGCTAGATCTGTACCTAGGGGAAACATCCCGGAGAGCCCGAAAACAGAAACTAAACATGAAGAATGATGGTCCTAACTAGCCTGAAATCCAAACTGATATTCTCTGTTCATCAGTTTGTATTGCAGTCTAGGTTCTAAATGCTCACTGAAGACCAAAACTTGCCGGTAGCTTAAAGCTAAAATACTGGTATGCTGTTTGCATGCAACGAGAGTGTGTAGTCTTTATATTGAAGATATATTTTATAGAATGTAATGCTGTAACATTTTATATTAATACACTTAAATGAAGTTTGATGGATTTTGTGTTGTGCAATAAAGTGGTACTTCTGCTAAATGAATTCCAAGAGCACAAATCTAACAATGGATGAAAGGGTGATTCTGACAATTAGTCTTAATGGTTGTACAGTCGTCTCAAATAAAAATGTGAAGGACCTCGGCGTTACTCTGGACCCTGATCTCTCTTTTGAAGAACATATCAAGACTGTTTCAAGGACAGCTTTTTTCCATCTACGCAACATTGCAAAAATCAGAAACTTTCTGTCCAAAAATGATGCAGAAAAATTAATCCATGCTTTTGTCACTTCTAGGTTAGACTACTGCAATGCTCTACTTTCCGGCTACCCGGATAAAGCACTAAATAAACTTCAGTTAGTGCTAAATACGGCTGCTAGAATCCTGACTAGAACCAACAAATGTGATCATATTACTCCAGTGCTAGCCTCCCTACACTGGCTTCCTGTCAAGGCAAGGGCTGATTTCAAGGTTTTACTGCTAACCTACAAAGCATTACATGGGCTTGCTCCTACCTATCTCTCTGATTTGGTCCTGCTGTACATACCTACACGTACGCTACGGTCACAAGATGCAGGCCTCCTAATTGTCCCTAGAATTTCTAAGCAAACAGCTGGAGGCAGGGCTTTCTCCTATAGAGCTCAATTTTTATGGAATGGTCTACCTACCCATGTGAGAGACGTAAACTCGGTCTCAACCTTTAAGTCTTTACTGAAGACTCATCTCTTCAGTGGGTCATATGATTGAGTGTAGTCTGGCCCAGGAGTGTGACGAACGGCCCTTGCTGTCTCTGCCTGGCCGGTTCCCCTCTTTCCACTGAGATTCTCTGCCTCTAACCCTATTACAGGGGCTGAGTCACTGGCTTACTAGGAATCTTTCATACCGTCCCTAGGAGGGGTGCGTCACTTGAGTGGGTTGAGTCACTGATGTGATCTTCCTGTCTGGGTTGGCACCCCCCTCCCTTGGGTTGTGCCGTGGCGGAGATCTTTGTGGGCTATACTCGGCCTTGTCTCAGGATGGTAAGTTGGTGGTTGAAGATATCCCTCTAGTGGTGTGGAGGCTGTGCTTTGGCAAAGTGGGTGGGGTTATATCCTTCCTGTTTGGCCCTGTCCGGGGGTGTCATCGGATGGGGCCACAGTGTCTCCTGACCCCTCCTGTCTCAGCCTCCAGTATTTATGCGTCGGGGGGCTAGGGTCAGTTTGTTATATCTGGAGTACTTCTCCTGTCCTATCTGGTGTCCTGTGTGAATTTAAGTATGCTCTCTCTAATTCTCTCTTTCTCTCTCTCAGAGGACCTGAGCCCTAGGACCATGCCTCAGGACTACCTGACATGATGACTCCTTGCTGTCCCCAGTCCACCTGGCCATGCTGCTGCTCCAGTTTCAACTGTTCTGCCTGTGATTATTATTATTTGACCATGCTGGTCATTTATGAACATTTGAACATCTTGGCAATGTTCTGTTATAATCTCCACCCGGCACAGCTAGAAGAGGACTGGCCACCCCTCATAGCCGGATTCCTCTATAGGTTTCTTCCTAGGTTTTGGCCTTTCTAGGGAGTTTTTCCTAGCCACCGTGCTTCTACACCTGCATTGCTTGCTGTTTGGGGTTTTAGGCTGGGTTTCTGTACAGTACTTTGAGATATCAGCTGATGTACGAAGGGCTATATAAATAAATTTGATTCTAAAATTAATGATTAATAGAATGGAGGTTGCGGCGTCTGAGATTGACCCTTTTATCAAAGGGGTTCATCACCAGCTCTATAGCTCAACTAGTGGTAAAATAAATAGGCACTGGAATATTACATGTGTAATTTGGCAATATGTAAACATGGACTGGACTAGTTCTCAATGTTATATCACAGAGGATATTGTTAATTTAAAAGCAATGTTTCCTCTTGTAGGCATTTTGGTAAATATACTGAATTTAGAATAGTTTACCCTGAAGGGGACCATGATGCAAGGGAACTTAAGGTGCACACTAGTGTGTGTCTGTTTTGTAGATATTAGTTTACTGCTGACATTTGCCCTAAAAGAAGAGTACCATATTTCCCTGCAGCACAATCTTTATTCTGGTTTAAAAAACAACACACTATCATTAGCAAACATAACCATTGACAGAAACAACAACTTTCTTCATTTTAAACATATGGCCTCAAAGTGCACATTTCCATCCGTCTGGGGCTTAATTTCGATTTTCAAACTGTGATTTGTTCTTGAGAAGGAAGGCTGCTAAGAATTCAATAGGATTTGTAGGTCTGAAAGAGAAGACAAAATGGAGAAAGGCACATCTTTAAAGTATATTAGCTTGACAATTGTTACTCAAATGCTCTTCCCTTTTCATAGTACTGCCTGTTCAATGCATTTTTTACAAATGCATTTCCAAGCATGTCACACAGAAATGTGAATGGGAAAAAAATCTGAGCCCCTGCACAGACATTTTCAACATACCTTTCCTTGGCCAACACAGATAAGCCTTGAAGAAGAATGGGCACCACTGTCTGATCCAAATATGCCCTGGTGGGGAGCGACTGCAGATCCACCTTCTGTTTGGAGACCTTCTCTGTGTTGGCTTTCTCATTTTCCACTATTCTCTACACAATGAGGTGGTGAAAGACGAAGCAGAGATACAGAAATGTCACAAGTTACTGCTACTCACGCCACTATCCATGTATGTAAGCGTCTCAAAAGTGTACTCAGAATTGCAATCTCATGCAATGTAGCCTAAACAATTTGTACCAAAAAGCATAGGCTTCACATATTAGTGCCTGCTATGTTAGAGAGCTGTGCATTCAGTGCTTGTTCAGTAGACAAGCAAGGTTACCACAATGCAGTGTGATAGTTTGAGTCTTAGAAATTGACCCCTTTTCATGGACATAATTTTCTGAAAGGCACAATAATTATATTGATGGTCATACCTGGATGTTTTCTGTCAGTCCATATTCAGAATGGGGGTTTTCAGCAATCTAAAAAGGAGCAGAAATTAGTCTAACTATAAAACACGACTTTAAATGAAGAGAACCACTTCAAATCCCTAACTACATCTGTATTAGACTTACTGGAGTGTTCCCCTCCATAGATTGGTCTGCGTCTGTGTGATCTGAGAGAAACATACATTAATGTCAGCTAACATTACTACATTCTAGGCAATTCACTCTGGCTATCTACTCCGATTTCAGAGCGCAGAATAACTGATGAATTTACGAACGCTCAACACCTGTTGAATATGGCCATTGTCAGTAAAAATAGACAAAAAAGTTTAATTAAATTGTTGCCAGTAGCACAGTTGCAGTCACCAACACTCTGGATAACATGAGAACAGCCTAACCAGCTCTGCCAGGGCAAGTCAAATGGCCAGAGTGAGGTTCTCTCTCATTTATGTCTGGAAGTAGCTAGCAAGCTATCTACCTTTAGCCAGTTAGCTTGGGTGATTGACTGCCATTGTGAGGTCAGATCAATCTTACTCATACACAGCCCTTCTGTAAATAGCACACCCAACTACCTCATCCCCATATTGTTATTTGCTATTTTGTACCCCAGTATCTCTACTTGCACACCATCTGCACATCTATTACTCCAGTGTTAATACTAAATTGTAATTATTTTGCCTCTATGGCCTATTTATTGCCTTACCTCCCCAATCTTACTACATTTGCACACACTGTACATATATTTTTCTATTGTGTTAGTGACTGTACGTTTGTTTATCCCATGTGTAACTGTTGTTTTTGTCACACTGCTTTGCTTTATCTTGGCCAGGTCTCAGTTGTAAATTGCTTTATCTTGGCCAGGTTTCAGTTGTAAATGAGAACTTGTTCTCAACTGGCCTGCCTGATTCAATAATGGGGAAATTAAAAACTCCTTGGCCAGAGCGTCCAGTGTGCGCTCTAAACGCCCTGCGAAACGCATCGAATTTACGTACACCGAGAGCGCATACTGGCACTCCAGAGTGAATTTACGAACGTACCCGAAGAGGACAGTCAGTCAGTTAACGTAAATGTCTTCAGAATCATTCGGAGACCGATCAGAAACAATATTAAAATGTCAACAACCGCAAGGACGGTCGTTCTGTCATCGTTTACCTATATAACGTAAGATACGCACACTTACTCCAGACTAAATTCAGGTAGATGACTAGTAACATAGCACTACCATCTATTCTTAAAAGCCAAAGAAGGTACCCTACAGGCGGGCTAGCTATAGTAACGTTAAATTAATTCTAGAGGCGAGTAAAGTAACGTTACTTTAGGTCGTTGGCTAGCTAACGTTATCATGTTGGCAACGACCTTCCACCGTGAACCAATGACTGTTACGGAGAGATCAGATTGGATTAAACCAATTGTTGGGGTATAAGAAATATTTAAAGCTAAATGTATCCCTAAAATTGACTACAATTATAATATAACTCACAAAGGTGCCGATAAACGAACATTTCACTTACCGTCCGCCATGTTTGTTGTTAGTATTTACGCAATGTGGGTGGTCTCTACGTAAACTCTTGTTTGCAGTTACGTACTTTCTATGATAGGACAAGAGGGCGCGTGCCCCTCCTCTCTTACCCTTTTGTTCGTTTGGTAACCGCCCCGTCCAATTTTATCAACATTTGAATGTCGGAGAATATATTGCAACTATAGACGCTTCAAAAGTTGAACCCAAGCAAAAGGCTATGTAATGTAATGGATACGATAGCAAGTCGTCGGGTGAATGAGTTTTCCGGAAGGAAGAAGCAGCAGAAAGAAGCGAGGCCCTGCAGGGTCCCCGCCCGACGGAGGGGACATCTGCGTCCAGGTGTCACTGCATAAACGAAGTGTGTACTACTTCTTCTACCCACTGCTGGCGTTGTTTACAGTGCTCCGTGTCCTAGTCTTGAATTTTGGCGTACTCTTCGCCTGGCTGTGCGAGCGGATGTCTCGCGCTATGGTTGCGAGACCCAAACAACGGGCAGCAGATGAACATGCGAACAAGGTGTGCAAGCAGGACAGCGGCGAGCAGATCCGAAACAGCCACAAACAAGCATTCGAGTACATCTCAGTGGCTCTGAGAATTGACGAGGATGACAAAGGTATTTTTCAGTGTAGTGTGACTGCTATTTGCAGCAGCACCACTGACTGTTGGCTAGCTGGGCTTAAACAGCAGTTGTCAAATTATCAACTGTCATACACCGATGTGTGGATAATGCAAACAAAGATACTACTGTCAATACAGATTGAAACAAAACTGGTTAAATTTAACTAGGTCTATTGATTCAAACGCAGGCTCTTTACCCAAGGTGTGGTGCTGAAGTGTTGATCCCATCATATTTAGTTGATTTATTCGGACTTTTCCATTGAAACCACCACCGTTTTTATAATGTCATCATGCAGACAAAGAGAACAGTTGTTCTGTCAATGACATTCAGTATGCAATCACATAGAGATATTAGCTTATTGGACTGCAGATACATGTCTGTCCATTAATACCACCACATTATTACTACAATGGCTTAATGTTGAGCCAGTTGACAGTGTTATGCAGACTTTTCAATATGGCTAGGAGAATGTGCCTGCCTACTCAACCTAGGTCTCAGACTGGCTGAATAGGGTCAGCCATATGGTATGCCCAGGGGCAATATGTTAGTGGCTGAGTGCGGGGAACACAAACTAGTATAACTAGCCTGCATAAATTAAGGTGCCAATGAATGTTTTATAGTTTGTTAACAAAATGAAAGTAACAATGATGGGCAATACTGTATGGATATGCAAAAATGCAAAAAAAAAAAAACAGCATATATATATATATATGCTTTGTCCTCCTTTGTGCCACCGTGTTTTTGAAACCAGAACAGTTTATATTCCCAATATACTGTCCACACACACAAGCCTATACAGTATAACAGCAGAGCTACTGCCTATCTGCATGTGCCTTTCTCCAATCTGTGTGATCCCAGGGGATCAATAGACATGTGCTTGGATGATGTGAGCCGACATTAATTGGTATCGTCAGCAGGGAGGAAAATGCCTCAGATTCTCCTCTCCGAGTTGGCCGTGTCATCATGCATGAGCGAACTGAATTAATCGAGTTCCTCCCTGACTATTTACACTGTTCCAATGTACTGTAACTGGGGTGTTATCATTAGTTAAACAGTTGGAAAAGGGAAGGTTTTGCAACTAAAACAAAAGTTTCTATTGGACAAATTCAGGTAGGTCTCTCCCCATTTCGTTCCTCTTGCTTGTGTTTAAGAAACTCCTACCCTCAATACACAGGGGCCGGAGCACTTTGGAAAACAGTCTACAGTCAGTGCTGTTTTGAAAGGCTATACTTTCATCATGTTGGTGAGTTTGGTTAGTTAGACCTGTGTTTTCAATGCAAACACACAAAATGTATTGATTATGTTTCTCCCAGACTCCTAGGTCTGTCATAAGCTAACCTCATCCCCAAGCTATTTTGCACAGTGGTGTCTTGAGTAGAGGTCGACTAATTATGATTTTCCGACACCGATTATTGGAGGACCAAAAAAAAGCCGATAGCGATTAATCGGCCGATTTTATTTAAAAAAATCAAAAAACATTTATTTGTAATAATGGCAATTACAACAATACTGAATGAACACTTATTTGAACTTAATATAATACATCAATAAAATCAATTTGGCCTCAAATAAATAATGAAACATGTTCAATTTGGTTTAAATAATGCAAAAACAAAGTGTTGGAGAAGAAAGTAAAAGTGCAATATGTGCCATGTAAGAAAGCTAACATGAGTCTTCAATATTCCCAGGTAAGAAGTTTTAGGTTGTAGTTATTATAGGAATTATAGGATTATTTCTCTCTATACGATTTGTATTTCATATACCTTTGACTATTGGATGTTCTTATAGGCACTTTAGTATTGCCAGTGTAACAGTATAGCTTCCGTCCCTCTCCTGGCTCCTAACTGGGCTCGAAACAGGAACACATCGACAACAGCCACCCTCGAAACAGCGTTACCCATGCAGAGCAAGGGTAACAACTACTCCAAGTCTCAGAGCGAGTGATGTTTGAAATGCTATTAGCGTACACCCCGCTAACTAGCTAGCCATTTCACATCGGTTATACCAGCCTAATCTCGGGAGTTGATAGGCTTGAAGTCATAAACAGTGCAATGCTTGAAGCACAGCGACGAGCTGCTGGCAAAAGCACGAAAGTGCTGCTTGAATGAATGCTTACGAGCCTGCTGGTGCCTACCATCGCTCAGTCAGACTGCTCTATCAAATCATAGACTTAATTATAACATAATAACACACAGAAATACGAGCCATAGGTCATTAATATGGTCGAATCCAGAAACGATCATCTCGAAAACAAAACGTTTATTCTTTCAGTGAAATACGGAACCGTTCCGTATTTTATCTAACGGGTGGCATCCATAAGTCTAAATATTCCTGTTACATTGCACAACCTTCAATGTTATGTCATAATTACGTAAAATTCTGAAAAATTAGTTCGCAACGAGCCAGGCAGCCCAAACTGTTGCATATACCCTGACTCTGTGTGCAATGAACGCAAGAGAAGTGACACAATTAACTTTTAGCTAAATATGCGGGTTTAAAAATACATACTTCAGTTGATTTTAAGAAAGGCATTGATGTTTATGGTTAGGTACACATTGGAGCAACGACAGTCCTTCTTCGCAAATGCCACTGCATCGATTATATGCAACACAGGACACGCTAGATAAACTAGTAATATCATCAACCATGTGTAGTTAACTAGTGATTATGATTGATTCGTTTTTTATAAGAAGTTTAATGCTAGCTAGCAACTTACCTTGGCTTCTTACTGCATTCGCGTAACAGGCAGGCTTCTCGTCGAGTGCAATGTAATCAGGTGGTTAGAGCGTTGGACTAGTTTACCGTAAGGTTGCAAGATTGAATCCCCGAGCTGACAAGGTAAAAATCTGTCGTTCCGCCCCTGAACAAGGCAGTTAACCCACCGTTCCTAGGCCGTCATTGAAAATAAGAATGTGTTCTTAACTGACTTGCCTAGTTAAATAAAGGTGTAACAAAAAAAATGGCCAAAATAGGTGTACAAAAATACAGATTTCTGATTGGTATGAAAACTTGAAATCTGCCCTAATTAATCGGCCATTCCGATTAATCGGTCGACCTCTAGTCTTAAGAGTCAGGTTATAGATAAGCCAAACCCTTACTTTGCTGAAGGCAGAATTTTAAGACAACTGATCATCTGCTTTATCACTTTATCATAGTAGTTGGAGTAAAGCAGAGATACTGGAATCCAGCCTAATCTTCCAGCCCTGGAAACCCACACATCTGCATCCTCGTCTTCTCTGCCAATGTTCGATTGACCTACTGCACTGGCTGGAGCGACGTGCCAAGGGGCTTACTGTACTCTACCACTATACTGTACTTGCTCAGGTTTATCCTAGTGCACACAGTCACACCAGTCCCAAACTATTTCAGACACTCAGGGGTTGACTGGATATTGTATATCAAATCATATTTGTCACATGCGCCGAATACAACAGGTACAACAGAATACAACAACCTTACAGTGAAATGCTTACTTACAAGCCCTTAACCAAAAATACTTTAAGAAGTTATGAAAAAGTGATAAGTAATTTCTTTTTGTTGAAAAGCAGCAGTAAAATAACAACAGCAAGGCTATATACAAGGGGTACCGGTACAGAGTCAATGTGCGCCGGCTAGTCGAAGTAATTGAGGTAATATGTACATGAAGGTAGAGTTAAAGTGACTATCCATAGATAACAACCAGAGAGTAGCAGCAGTGTAAAAGTGCGTTCTGGGTAGCCCTTTGATGAGCTGTTCAGGAGTCTTATGGCTTGGAGGGGTAGAAGCCTTTTGGACTTAGACTTGGCGCTCCGGTACTGCTTGCCATGTGGTAACAGAGAGAACAGTCTGACTCCAGGTGGCTGGAGTCTGACAATTTTTAGGGCCTTCCTCCGACACCGCCTGGTATAGAGGTCCTCGATGGCAGGAAGCTTGGCCCCAGTGATGTACTGGACCGTACGCACAACCCTCTGTAGTGCCTTGCGGTCGGAGGCCGAGCAGAGTCCATACCAGGCAACCAGACAGGATGCTCTTGATGGTGCAGCTGTAGAAACTTTTGAGGATCTGAGGACCCATGCCAAATCTTTTCAGTCTCCTGAGGGGGAATAGGTTTTGTCGTGCCCTATTCACGACTGTCTTAGTGTGTTTGGACCATGAGGCTGTCTGTAGGCCTGTCCCTATAGGCTGTCTCATCGTTGTCGGTGATCAGGCCTACCACTGTTGTGTCGTCGGCAAACTTGATGATGGCGTTGGAGTCGTGCCTTGCCATGAAGTCATGAGTGAACAGGGAGTACAGGAGGGGACTGAGCATGCACCGCCGAGAGGCCCCTGTGTTGAGAATCAACGTGGCGGATGTGTTGTTACCTACCCTTATCACCTGGGGGGCGGCCCGTCAGGAAGTCCAGGATCCAGTTGCAGAAGGAGGTGTTTAGTCCCAGGGTCATTAGCTTAGTGATGAGCTTTGAGGGCACTATGGTGTTGAACGCTGAGCTGTAGTCAATGAATAGTATTCTCACATACAGTTGAAGTCAGAATTTTACATGCACCTTAGCCAAATACATTTAAACTCAGTTTTTCACAATTCCTGACATTTAATCCTTGTAAAAATCCCCTGTCTTAGGTCAGTTAGGATAACCACTTTATTTTAAGAATGTGAAATGCCAGAATAATAGTAGAGTGATTTATTTCAGCTTTTATTTCTTTCATCACATTCCCAGTGGGTCAGAAGTTTACATACACTCAATTAGTATTTGGTAGCATTGCCTATAAATTGTTTAACTTGGGTCAAACGTTTCGGGTAGCCTTCCACTAGCTTCCCACAATAAGTTGGGTGAATTTCGGCCCATTCCTCCTGACCCACTGGGAATGTGATGAAAGAAATAAAAGCTGAAATAAATCACTCTACTATTATTCTGGCATTTCACATTCTTAAAATAAAGTGGTGATCCTAACTGACCTAAGACAGTTACATTTCATCCTTGTAAAAATCCCCTGAGTCAGGTTTGTAGGCCTCCTTGTTCGCACACACTTTTTCAGTTCTGCCCACAAATGTTCTATAGGATTGAGCTCTGGGCTTTGTGATGGCCACTCCAATACCTTAACTTTGTTGTCCTTAAGCCATTTTGACACAACTTTGGAAGTATGCTTGGGGTCATTGTCCAGTTGGAAGACACATTTGCGACCAAGCTTTAACTTCCTGACTGATGTCTTGAGATGTTGCTTCAATATATCCACATAATTTTCTTTCCTCATGATGCCATCTATTTTGTGAAGTACACCAGTCCCTCCTGCAGCAAACACCTCCACAACATGATGCTGCCGACTCCGTGCTTCACAATTGGGACGGTGTTCTTCGGCTTGCAAGCCTCCCCCGTTTTCCTCCAAACATAACAATGGTCATTATGGCCAAACAGTTCTATTTTTGTTTCAGCAGACCAGAGGACATTTCTCCAAAAAGTACAACCTTGGTCCCCATGTGCAGTTGCCAACCTTAGTCTGGCTTTTTTATGGTGGTTTTGGAGCAGTGGCTTCTTCCTTGCTGAACGGCCTTTCAGGTTATGTCGATATAGGACTTGTTTTCTGTGGACATAGATACTTTTGTACCTGTTTCCTCCAGCTTCTTCACAAGGTCCTTTGCTGTTGTTCTGGTATTGATTTGCACTTTTCCCAACAAAGTACGTTCATCTCAAGGAGTCAGAACGCGTCTCCTTCCTGAGCGGTATGACGGCTGCGTGGTCCCATGGTGTTTATACTTGCCTACAATTGTTTATACCGATTAACGTGGTACCTTCAGGCATTTGGAAATTGCTCCCAAGGATGAACCAGACTTGTGGAGGTCTACAATTTTTTTGAGGTCTTTGCTGATTTCTTTAGATTTTCCCACTATGTCAAGCAAAGAGGCTCTGAGTTTTAATGTAGGCCTTGAAATACATCCACAGGTCAATTAGCCTATCAGAAGCTTCTAAAGCCATGACATCATTTTCTGGAATTTTCCAAGCTGTTTAAAAGCACAGTCAACTTAGTGTAAGTAAACTTCTGACCCACTGGAATTGTGATACAGTGAATTAAGTGAAATAACCTGTCTGTAAACAATTGTTGGAAAAATTACTTGTGTCTTGCACAAAGTAGTTGTTCTAACCGACTTACAAGAAATTTGTGGAGTGGTTGAAAAACAACTTTTAATGACTCCAACTTAAGTGTATGTAAACTTACAGCTTCAACTATACGTGATTGTAGTTCGTCTATTTTATTTACCATTGATTGTATGCTGGCTAATAGGACTGATGGAAAAGGGAGATTACCCGCTCGGCGTCAGAGCCTTAAAAGGCACCCAGATCTACGTCCCCTATAGCTCTGTCTCTTTGTCCTGCGAATGATGAGGGCCTTGTCGGGCTTCTGAAGTAAATCCTTCCCGTCTGACTCATTGAAGAAAAAGTATTCCTCCAGTACGGGCTGAGTAATAACACACAGTGGCAGAAACATTATGTACAAAATAATTGTAAAATAATGCGATAAAACACACACACAATAGGTTAGGAGATCGTAAAACCACAGCCATCACCTCCGGAGTATATTTCTACCACTGTTTTTTGGAGTAGGCCTGTACTGTAGTGTAGAAAGCCTTATGCTCTTTTTCAACCAGGCCCCTCCCATATTAGACATCCCGTTTCCCTGTGTAGCACCATTGTGATGGGATGGGGAGAGAAAATGGTTTTGGCATCACGGAACAAAGGGCCTGGTTGAGGGCCCTGGACTTTTTTGAACGCTTTGCTCTACCTCTGGGAGTGTGGAGAATGCCATAACTTTGAACAGGAGTCTCCCAGTATGCAGCACTGTTGGCCCACATCTTTTGAAAAAAACGACTGGGTTAGCGAAATCTAGGTTAGTCTCATTGAAAGATAGACCAAAACAGGGACTGGGAATGCTCCATCTAAATGTCCTACTTTGTTTTTATCATGGTTGGGCATTAGCTTATAAATGGAATTAGATCTGGAATTCATTGATATAGGCTTGGCCTTCATTGAAAAGGTCATGACTTATTCAATGAAGGCTAAGCCTACATTGGGGCAAAAAAGTATTCAGTCAGCCACCAATTGTGCAAGTTCTCCCACTTAAAAAGATGAGAGAGGCCTGTAATTTTCATCATAGGTACACTTCAACTATGACAGACCAAATGAGAAAAAAAAAATCTAGAACATCACATTGTAGGATTTTTAATGAATTTATTTGCAAATTATGGTGGAAAATAAGTATTTGGTCACCTACAAACAAGCAAGATTTCTGGCTCTCACAGACCTGTAACTTCTTCTTTAAGAGGCTCCTCTGTCCTCCACTCGTTACCTGTATTAATGGCACCTGTTTGAACTTGTTATCAGTATAAAATACACCTGTCCACAACCTCAAACAGTCAAACTCCAAACTCCACTATGGCCAAGACCAAAGAGCTGTCAAAGGACACCAGAAACAAAATTGTAGACCTGCACTAGGCTGGGAAGACTGAATCTGCAATAGGTAAGCAGCTTGGTTTGAAGAAATCAACTGTGAGAGCAATTATTAGGAAATGGAAGACATACAAGACCACTGATAATCTCCCTCGATCTGGGGCTCCATGCAAGATCTCACCCCGTGGGGTCAAAATGATCACAAGAACGGTGAGCAAAAATCCCAGAACCACACGGGGGGACCTAGTGAATGACCTGCAGAGAGCTGGGACCAAAGTAACAAAGCCTACCATCAGTAACACACTACGCCGCCAGGGTCTCAAATCCTGCAGTGCCAGACGTGTCCTCCTGCTTAAGCCAGTACATGTCCAGGCCCGTCTGAAGTTTGCTAGAGACCATTTGGATGATCCAGAAGAAGATTGGGAGAATGTCATATGGTCAGATGAAACCAAAATATAACTTTTTGGTAAAAACTCAACTCGTCGTGTTTGGAGGACAAAGAATGCTGAGTTGCATCCAAAGAACAACATACCTACTGTGAAGCATGGGGGTGGAAACATCATGATTTGGGGCTGTTTTTCTGCAAAGGGACCAGGACGACTGTAAAGGAAAGAATGAATGGGGCCATGTATCGTGAGATTTTGAGTGAAAAGCTCCTTCCATCAGCAAGGGCATTGAAGATGAAACGTGGCTGGGTCTTTTAGCATGACAATGATCCCAAACACACCGCCAGGGCAACGAAGGAGTGGCTTCGTAAGAAGCATTTCAAGGTCCTGGAGTGGCCTAGCCAGTCTCCAGATCTCAACCCCATAGAAAATCTTTGGAGGGAGTTGAAAGTCCGTGTTGCCCAGCAACAGCCCCAAAACATCACTGCTCTAGAGGAGATCTGCATGGAGGAATGGGCCAAAATACCAGCAACAGTGTGTGAAAACCTTGTGAAGACCAATAATAATTGCTCCCACAGTTGATTTCTTCAAACCAACCTGCTTACCTATTGCAGATTCAGTCTTCCCAGCCTGGTGCAGGTCTACAATTTTGTTTCTGGTGTCCTTTGACAGCTCTTTGGTCTTGGCCATAGTGGAGTTTGGAGTGTGACTGTTTGAGGTTGTGGACAGGTGTATTTTATACTGATAACAAGTTCAAACAGGTGCCATTAATACAGGTAACGAGTGGAGGACAGAGGAGCCTCTTAAAGAAGAAGTTACAGGTCTGTGAGAGCCAGAAATCTTGCTTGTTTGTAGGTGACCAAATACTTATTTTCCACCATAATTTGCAAATAAATTCATTAAAAATCCTACAATGTGATGTTCTGGATTTTTATTTCTCATTTGGTCTGTCATAGTTGAAGTGTACCTATGATGAAAATTACAGGCCTCTCTCATCTTTTTAAGTGGGACAACTTGCACAATTGGTGGTTGACTAAATACTTTTTTGCCCCTACTGTATATCACATCCCTCTATTTATTTGCAATTAAAGGCTCTGGCCTATATCATGCCCCTAAGTAACCTAAACCGGTAGAGATGAGTGGTGGTTTGAAGTGTAAGTCAAATCCACCTTATTTATATATTGAAATGGGGATGGCTGGAGTGGCAGCTATCATTGTCCTTAAGTGGCTAGAGAGGATACAATGACATTTCTCATATAGCTAAGATCCTAATGGAAGCAATACATAGATCAAGGCATGCAACGTAATAAAAAAATATATTAACATTTTTTTAAATCAGCAATTCTTATGACAATTCCTCCCCGTTTCAGGCAATTTTTCAGTTTAGTGCCTAATGAACGCAACTCAGCTGAACCCAGTAGAATTTTAGGGTCTGTCTGCCTGCCTTGGGGATTAGGGAGCCCCTGTCTCAATAATACTCAATCACTCATAAGGAGTGGATATGCTGTATATTCCCACAGCTATGAAAATCAGTCCCATGACTTAACACTGCTCCAGGCCAGAGGGGTTTAAGAGACCGGGTCAGTCATGTGAAATGATTCATTATAGTTCACTTCATTATGGTTTATGCACTGATTGATCCACGAGTCTCTGTACCCTTGTTTGAGGTCATGATTGACTGTCATGCACATTTATTTTTTTTACTACTCTTCCAATGCCTCTTGAGATGCTATACCTTTATGCAACACTTAAATCATGTCAAATATGTAGCCTAATGCATGGCAAATGTGTATTGTACACTAAAGGATGCTTAGCCTACTGCAAAAGTACTAAATATCTAATCCGTTTACATTGACTTTTGTTGGATCTTATTTGACTGTGAGCAATTTCTTTGTATGTTGTACCTCAAATTGCTTTTTTTCTCTGCCCGTCTGACTGTCCCGACTTGTGGTTTGTGTGTTACTAGTGCACAAGGAACAGGCAGTCCAGTGGTACAAACGCGGAATCGCAGAGCTCGAGAGGGGCATCGCGATCAAGGTAGCTGAAAACGGTGAGTTGACTGTGCACACTTTTGCTGTATTTTGTATTCCCTAGGACCTATAGTGCAGATTTCCTGAACAACTCTGTTCCTGGAGAGCTAGTGATATGCAGGGTTTTGTTTCAACCTAGCATTAACACACACGGTTCAGCTAGTCGCGGTCCTGATTGAAGACCATGCTCAGCTGATTATTGTAAGCACCTAGTGTGTGGCTGCTGGGCTGGAACAAAAACCTGCATATCCAGTAACTATAGGAGCGGAGTTGGCGACCTCTGCTATAGCAACAAACTAAAAATCAGTAGTGGAAAACAAGGAAGAATACAGCTATTTTACTAATAGATTTGTATTTAATCTCTCTTCTCTTCCAGGCGAGAAATATGAACGTGATAAACGTCTACAGGCCAAGATGATCACCAATCTGATCATGGCAAAGGATCGCCTGGAGCTTTTAGGTGAGAATCAAGCATTTGGACACATTTGAAGGTCTTGCCTTGCGTGTCCACATTGATACCGCATGGCACCTTCTGAACGGCTACATGCATGTTGATTGTGTGACATTTGTTGTTTTTCATCATGCTAGCTTAGATACTGTTAGCTTTGTATGGACCGATTTCAGTGCCAACAGAAATTGTATTTGAATTCCATAATTTTGAATTTGTTTTTGAATTTGAATGAAATACTTTTGAATGTGTAATGCACAAATTAAATCATTGAATTCATATATTGATCTTGAATTTCCAGATTTGAAACTGAATTGAATGAATATTGCATTCTGTTTTAATATTCAAATTCAGTATTTAAATCAAATCACATTTTAATTGTCACATGCTTCGTAAACAGGTGTAGACTAACAGTGAAATGCTTACTTACGGGCCCTTCCCAACAATGAATTGAAGAATAATAGGAAGAAAATAAAAGTTCAAGGAGGAATAAATAGACAATGAACAATGATAGCTTGGCTATGTATATGGGGTACCAGTACCAAGTGGATGTGCAGGGGTACTAGGAAATTGAGGTAGATACTGTATGTACATATAGGTACGGGTAAAGTTACTAGGCAACAGGATAAATAAGACGGTAGCAGCAGCGTATGTGATGTGTGTGGCGAATATGTGCCTGTGTGTACGTGTGTGTTGGAGTGTCAGTGGCAGTACTGTATGTGTGAGTTTGTGGTTAGAGTCCATTGTGTGTGCATAGAGTCAAGAAGAGTTAGTGCAAAAAGGGTCAATGCAGATAGTCCAGGTAGCTATTTGGTGAACTATTTAGCAGTCTTATGGCTTGGGGGTAGAAGCTCTTCAGGAGCCTTTTGGTCCCAGATTTAGCACTCTGGTACCGTTTGACGTGTGGTAGCAGAGAGAACGGTCTATGACTTGGGTGGCTGGAGTCTGGCAATTTTTAGGGCCTTCCTTTTGAAACCGCCTGGTAGCACCAGCGAAGCAGCGTTACCCATGCAGAGCAAGGGGAACAACTACTAGAAGGCTCAGAGCGAGTGACGTTAGCTAGCCATTTCACTTCGGTTACACCAGCCTCATCTCGGCAGTTGATAGGCTTGAAGTCATAAACAGCGCAGGCTTGAAGCACAACGAAGAGCTGCTGGCAAAACGCACGAAAGTGCTGTTTGAATTAATGTTTACGCGCCTGCTTCTGCCTACCACGGCTCAGTCAGATACTTAGATACTTGTATGCTTGTATGCTCGGGTGAACCGATATGGAAATTATATCGCTTTTTGTACATAGTCGCCCCATTTAAGGGGACCAAAAGTATTGGGACAAAGTAACTTATGTAAGTATTTGCTCCCATATTCATAGCACACAATGACTACAGCAAGCTTGTGACTGTACAAACTTGTTGAATGCATTGTTGTTTGTTTTGGTTGTTTCAGATTAATTTGTGCCTAAGTACCATGATGTTGTCTCTGGTTTTGAATCTGAATTTAGAGAGCTTTTAGAGAGAATTTTGAATATTCAATCACATTGAAATTGAATTTTAAAACTGAATGAAATTATTCATTCCATTTGTGGATTACAAATTCAAAATTATTTAATTAAAATTAAATATCCAAATCCAGTACAATTGCTGTTGGCACTGAAATCGCTCCATAGCTTTGTATCTCTTGGGGGGAAAATAACATGTAGGCCTTGTCTCCATTGAGTGTACAAAACATCTCCATGACAGGTGAATCCAGGTGAAAGCTATGATCCCCTATTGATGTCATCTGTTAAATCCACTTCAGTCAGTGTAAATGAAGGGAGGAGATGGGTTAAAGAAGGATTTTTCAGAGAGACATGGATTGTGTACATGTGCCTTTCAGAGGGTGAATTGGCAAGACAAAATATTGAAGTGCCTTTGATCGGGGTATTGTAGTAGGTGCCAGGCGCATCGGTTTGAGTGTGTCAAGAACTGCAACATTCCTGTGTTTTTCACTCTCAACATTCTTGTGTGTATCAAGAATGGTTCACCACCCAAGGGACATCCAGACAATTTGACACAACTGTGGGAAGCATTGGAGTCAACACGGGCTAGCATCCCTGTGGATTGCTTTCAACACCTTGTAGAGTCCATGCCCTGACAAATTGAGGCTGTTCTGAGGGCAAAAGGGGGTGCAATTCAGTGTATATTCGCATACATACTTTTTGTATTGACATCATTTCCAAACTACAATGTACTTCATGCACCAAAAGGGATTAGGCCCTAAATACTCCAGTACCTTTTTATTAAACCCGTAATGGACACCCCAAAACATGATTTACTCCTTTAAATTACAGAATTAGTCAATTAGGGTAAAAGTCCACTCCGTGGTCCCCCAAAGCTCTTTCAGAAGCTTCTCGTCATTCCACAGCTGGCTCATTATCCTGAGTCATGTTCATCAGGCACCTAACCTAAGATAACAAAGACTTGTCCAATAAGAAATGATCATTTTCCTTTTGCTTTGCAGAACGTTTTAAAACATTTCTCTAATGAACAGGACCCTACTCTTGGTGTTTTGATTCGTCCTGTTTGGAATTTTTATTAATTTATTTTTATTTAACCTTTTATTTAACTAGGCAAGTCAGTTAAGAACAAATTCTTATTTACAATGACGGCCTACCCTGGCCAAACCCGGACGGCGCTGGGCCAATTGTGCGCCGCCCTATGGGACTCCCAATCACGGCCAGATGTGATACAGCCTGGATTTGAACCAGTGACTGTAGTGACGCCTCTTGCACTGAGATGCAGTGACTTAGACTGCTGCGCCACTCAGGAGCCCATATGGCTGCTATGTTTGGCATTGCTGCCCAAGACACTGACAATCCTCTCAGCCCTACCCCATATGCCTCTTTTTTGGATGTGGCATGACAACTTCACTTAGGCACCCTCCCAAAACATTGCTGTTTGTCCCCCATTTAAAGAATCATGGCCCTTTATCTTATTTGTTTATTTTAATATAATTTCCTTTGCTTCTCCTTTTCCCTCCCTTCTCCTATTCCGTTTCCCAATTTCGTTTTGTTTTTGTTGTTGTCATTCCTGTTGTATAGCAAAGCTGTGTTCAGGGCCAGCTCAGAGAGACATCTATACAGAGAGCTCAAACCAGTCGTACCATAACGGCCATCTACGCTCAGGTGGGTGCTTACTGGGAATCTGCTTTCAGTTGTCATGACTGGTTTCTTAAAAGTGTTGTTTTCAGGGGTGTAATTGTTCCTCCTTATTCAGGAATTCCAGTTTTTCTGGCTTTATTCTCTTCATACATAATTGAAATTGATCTACGTCCAAACCTACTTTTCCTGTTTGTTCCTATTTCATCTTTGAATGCCAATGTACAGTAAGCTTCCTCCAAGTTAAGTGTTAACGATTTGATGTATTTTACTCTTTCTGCTGCTTTGTCTGTGTATTTATCAATATGTTCTTCACACTGACACTGATGGCTACCTCAAACTACAGTCATATTTCTCTTTCATAGAAACACTGGTGGGTGTTTATCCAGCTTTGTCCAGTGACTACATGGACTTGAAGTTTGAAGTCTGTTGGACCTGTTCAGATTCACACAGTCTAAGACTAAATCAGGCCTGGAGAATCATTATGCCTCTACTGAAGGGACATTAGCTCACACACAGCTTAATTAAATGTCCTAAAACTACCCTAATGATAAATCATCGATCATTAATCTTGATTGTTTTAACAGTCTCCTTGCTCTTGGCAGTAAGTGGAGCTGTACCCAAAAAGAGGGACTCCCTGACTACTCACTCCAGTCACTCCCTCCCACGACCAAAGCATACGGCAAAAAAAACATTGGCGGCAGGCCACGGGGGCCACCAGCACTCCCCCAGCTTCAGTGGGCCCTCCAGCAGTCTCACACAGCACAGACCGGCCCCCCAGTCCAACAGCAACAAGGTGAGACACAGATTGTCTTTCCTCAACATCTAGCCAAGAGTCCAGGGCCCATATTTATAGTGTCTCAGAGTAGGAATGCTGATCTGGGATCCAGTTCTGTCAATGTAAATTTGATTAATTATGCTCTGAACGGAATAACTGATCCTAGACTAGCACTACAGCCATGGACTATAAAATAGCTGGAATAAAAAAACGAATACTAAAAGAACATGTCCAGTCTATATAAATTTTTAATGAAAGGAAGACCAAATTAACAAACTTAATAAAATAGGAGAATTTCCAATCATCGTCACAAGAGATTAGCTTGTTTAAAATCGTAACCAAATCTGAATTCATGGTTATTTTGTTATAGGGTAAAGCGGGCTGTAAACCCACCACCACCACCACTCCCACATCTATGTCCCCACTGAAGAACCGGGACATGAAGAACTTGAAGAATGTAGACAGCAAGCGTGCCAACCTCATCCTCAGCGAGATCATAGACAGGTGAAAGACAATGATTTGGAGTGTTATGTATTATTCACTAGACTTAAAGCATGTGCTTTGCAAGGTGTCTCAGTTTGGAACACAATAGATGTTGACTGCTTGACCTGGGTCATGTTCAATAGGGCACACTTTTTATAACGTTTTGACACTGAAAAGATCTGCCTGCCTGTTTCAGTCTGTCTTTGCTGCCTAATTTATACAACCCAGGCAGAGTTGAGTATGTCTTTATTTCTGTATGGGAATGAGCACTCAGACCAGTCTCGTGTGTGTGTGTGTGTGTGTGTGTATGTGTGTGTTTGTGTGTGTGTGTGTGTTCCAGTGGCTCATCAGTGAGGTTCAAGGACATTGCTGGCCAGGAGCTGGCTAAGCAGGCCCTACAGGAAATAGTCATCCTGCCTGCACTGAGGCCAGAGGTGAGATTGGAGAGGAACAGCAATTCACTGGACAATGGAGTGTATATGGTAGTCTTTTTTCACAGGCTGTTATGGGCAGCCTCTTACAAAGTATCACCTCTCAGTAACATCGTCAGTAAAAATGTTGAGCAGCAACCGTTAATGTGGGCAGTCCTAACATATTGGTCTGTATTTTTTTGTTCTGTTGATTTAACTAGGCAAGTCAGTTAAGATCAAATTCTTATTTACAATGATGGCCTACAAAGGTGTCTCAGAGTATGAGTGCTAATCTAGGATCGGTTTTGACTTTTCAATCATAATGAATAAGGGGGAACCGTGGATACGAGCAAATGTGTTCAAGCTTTATAGGAGGGAATTTTTATTTTGTAGCACCAGTGCGTGCACCTAGAAAAATAATATGCCCGCTAACAATTGTTGTAATGATTAGGCTTCGTTGTACCACTTTGTTTCCGTGTGCCAAAGCCAGCGCTTCGGTTGCACCATTTCTACAAAGAAAGCGCTTGTCTCTAGCCCAAACCGTTTGAAAGTTGTGACCATATTACCGGCGCTATGTTTTTCTCCCTTCTATTGCACATTGGCGCTGCAGCTGGATGCATCTCCATCGGTGGGCTGCATTTTACATTCTTAAACCATGTCGCAAGCCATTCTAAAACTATTTGTGGGCCATTAACGCCTTGTTCAGTCATGTTACGACAACAGTGGTAGGCCTGATTACCAACAATGATGAGCCCTGGCAGAGTGGTGCCAGGATTTTTTTTTTTTTTTATGGGGTCGCAGTGGAGAAGGTCAAAAGCTTCAAGTTCCTCGGCATGCACATCACTGACAACCTGAAATGGTCCCTTCACACAGACAGTGTGGTGCGGAAAGCACGACAGCGCCTCTTCAACCTCAGGAGGCTGAAGAAATTTGTCTTGGCCCCTAGGATCCTCATAAACTTCGACAGATGGACCATTGAGAGCATCCTGTCACGCTGTATCACAGCCTGGTACGGCAATTGTGCCATCCATGGCAGTGCGATGAGCCCAACACATCACCCTGTAGCACACTGCCTGCCCTCCAAGACATCTACGCCATCTGGTGTCACAGAATGGCCAAGAAAATCAAGGAACTCAGCCATCCGAGCCACGGCTTGTTCACCCGTTACCATCTAGAAAGCAGAGACATTACAGGTGTATCAAAGCTGGGGCCGAGAGACTGAAAAACATATTTTATCTCCAGGCCATCAGACTGTTAAACAGTCACCACTAGCTGGCCTCCGCCCACTACCCTGCCCTGAACCTTAGTCACTGTTCTAGCTGGCTACCACCAGGTACTCAAGACTGCTGCCCTATGTACATAGTCATTGAACACTGGTAACTTTAGTCATGTTTATGTACTGTTTTACCCACTTCATACTGTATGCATACAGTAAATGTTAAATCAGCCTATCAGAATCAATAAATTACTATGTATTGCTCTGTAATTTTGAACTTCAGGACTATGAAAAAGTGCTGAGTAGATGTTTTTTTCCAGTTGTTCACAGGCTTGAGGGCTCCAGCACGAGGCCTTCTGCTCTTCGGTCCTCCTGGCAACGGAAAGACGATGCTGGTGAGTGTGGTGCAGTGCCATGTGGTATTGGCAAGAGACCGAATGAGAAATGATTAGGAGAGTGGGTCTTGGTTAGGCTCACAAAGATCACAAGTGATCATGATATAACATAACAACTGCCGTAGAAAATGCACAAAACGATGCATTTGTAAAATCTTTATAATACAAGACTAATATAATTAATATAGACAGTGGATATAGTCTTTTCACTGGATTAGCTGGTTGAGACATCCTCTAACTACAAGATGCTTTGTCCAAGAGTTGAGTTGGTTTAGGTCTAAGGTTGTAAGTACATTTTATATGGTAGTACTTTGACAGTAGAGTACTATGACCGATGGCACAGAATGATGTAAGGATAGGCTAAATCCGTGGAAATGTATATTTTGTGTTTTTTTTTGTCATACAACATTGCATTATCCATTATGAATGTAGTTTAGCCATCATTAATGTACTCTAGTATGTACTCAATCTCACAAAATGTGTCTGACCTGCATTAAAACAAATGGTGATTCTATAGAGCAGGAATTTGGATATGTTATCAAATTTAAAACCAAGCGAACAGGAAATTTAAGGATTATAGAGCATATCGTTGAAAATATCTCATAAGTATAATGTTCTGCATTTGACATTTTTGCTCTTTCTTTTACGGATAGGCTAAAGCAGTGGCCATGGAGTCCAACGCCACATTCTTCAACATAAGTGCAGCCAGCTTGACCTCGAAATATGTGAGTACATTATTAGCGTAGAGACCTCTTTACACTTTAATTTGTTACATTTGACATTACTTTGCATGTTTAGTTATTTAGCAGATGCTCTTATCCAGTGCAACTTAGTCAGTGCATTCAGCTGAGTTTAGCAGAAAAACAACCATATATCAGTCATTTCAAGTAGACCCTTGTAGAAAAAGAGTAAACTCACTATTCTTTTGGTCTTTCCCTGTAGGTGGGGGAGGGAGAGAAGCTGGTGCGCGCTCTGTTTGCCGTCGCCAGAGAACTGCAACCCTCGATCATCTTCATAGGTAACTTTGACTTTGTTAGATGAACCAAGATGAATGCGCAACTGCAATGAACTGGTCAAGAAAGCACATAACGATAATGATGTTTCATTACCTGCAATCTAATAATAAGCACAGATATTGTATGCAAGAAAGTTGCATTGTAGCATGTTGGCAAGACTTTTCTATTTAATAACTGATGGAAATGGAGTGTGCGACTATGCATAGAATACTAGGATAATGGGACCCTTCCATTCAGATTATGACTATAGTTACTTACCCCACACAGATGAGATTGACAGTCTACTCTGTGAGAGGAGAGAGGGAGAGCATGATGCCAGCAGACGACTCAAGACTGAGTTCTTGATTGAATTTGATGGGGTAAGGAGGTCTCTCCCTGTGTGTGTTTCTGCGTATGCATGCATGTGTGTTCCAGTGTTAATTTTGTGACCTGTTTATTTGTTTTGTTTTATGAGTTCATGAGCGTATGCACACGTGTATGCAATGTTTGTCCCTGGAGGGATTCTGTGTGTTGGCCACATCCTGCAACCAGCCATGTCTGTTTAGGAGCTAGTCACACAAGAATTTCGCTACACCTGCTATAACATCTGCTAAACTGTGTACGCGACCAATAAACTTTTGATTGGATTTTTTTGTCCATATCCTGCAGAAAGATTTTGCATCTTCCACATTAAATCTGTCCAAGAGATACATTGTCTCACTGTTTCTGCCAATAGTATTTATTTGTGTGTGTGTGTTCAGGTGCAGTCTGGTGGGGATGAGCGGGTGTTGGTGATGGGAGCCACCAACAGACCTCAGGAGCTGGACGAAGCTGTTCTTAGGTACTGTAGGCCAGTGTGGCTGGGGCAGGGGATGCCCAGTTTTTTTTTTAGTATGCCACGGTTGTTTTCAATAGGACACAGGGTATTGCAATGGAAAACATGCAAATTGTTCATGTAGTACCGCCCTACCCGTTTTTGTGTGCCTACTGAACACAACCCAGGTTTACTTTTCAGTTAAGGTCTCTCTGCCACAGCACTGTCAAAGGGCAACTCTGCCACATGTAACATTTGGTTTGTAATTATGAAGTATTTAGTGATGTCATAAACAGTTTTTTTAGTGTAATTTTGTGATTTCATGGCTAATGACTGTTTCGTGATGAGCAAAACTGGAAATTGCTTCTCTGTTTTTTTTTCAAGTAGGATCCCTTAGATGACTAATACAAATACATTATAGACAGCCATTTTCAGCTATCTATGGGGCTCCCAAGTGGCGCAGCAGTCTAAGGCACTGCAAGGGTGCAAGAGGCGTCACTACAGTCCCTAGTTTGTATCAACGCTGAAACACATCCGGCTGTGATTGGGAGTCAAAGGGCGGCGCGGCGCCTGGATTAGGCCAAACCCGGGCGTTCTTAACTGACTTGCCTAGTTAAATAAAGGTTAAATAAAAATAAAAAACTCTTTATAGAACATGATCTTATTCGAACTCCCTGCTATGTGTTGCTCTGGTTGTCTTCGTCTAATACAGCAATGTAGACCATTGGACCAATATTTATTTTCTATAAATAATATGTATTTTGAAACTCAGTCGGTGTCTCAACTTACTGTTGAGAGTTAGAATAATAGAATGGTGGTTGTGCATCGCCAGTAACTAAATTAGTACATCAGCTTAAATGTTTTAGATTGATAAGTTAGTCTAGTGGCCAGCTATCTAAACTTGTAGTAAGTATGGTCAAATTACCAACCGGGGTGGGCCCTTTGATCTTCAGTTATCATATTAAAAACTGCCAACATTTTCCTCCACCCTATGGAAAAATGTGTAGAATTGTATGAAGTGAGTTACAAAATTGCTAAATCTTCTCTCCGCCTCCAAAAAATTTACTTCAAAACATACATTTTTTGTCTTCGCTGTCATGAGGGAGGCGGTTAAAATGTTTTGCTTGCAAGGTGACGCTCAAAGAACCTATAGAATGATATTTAGTTGGCTTACTCCAATATTTTTCTGTTGTTCAAGGCTCGAACTACCATGATTCCATTTGGCAAAACCACTCCGGCCATTGCGCCCTTTTCCAAATAGCCTATATTTTTGTAGTGAATTACTTATAAATGTCATACTTTTTAGTAGTTCTAATAGGCCTACAGTGTTATTGGATGGTTACTTGGACAGGCTGTATTTGGCTGTTATTGTTGAAAACACTTTATTTCAGATGCAGCAGGGTTAGCTACTTAGCCATGAGAGACTAGGATTCCATAGTGATTTGCCTGTAAATGTCTTAATAAATGTTCTAACAGGTTGTTTGGACATTTGTTTAAGAGAGTCGCTAAGTTTAACTCGACTGTGATTGTTGGAAAAACGTATTTCTGATGTAGAAGTTGGGCTAGCTAGCATACTTGCTAACCATCAGATACGGTAACTTATGGTTAGCATTTGTTAGCATCTAACTCCTTTTTTTTGTGTGTAATGCAGTCGATTGGTTACAATGATATTAACATATATTCAGAATTCTATTCATGCAAGCATTATAATAATATTATTACAACCCAAAAGGAATGTGAAATGCACTTAACTTATGATAAGCTTCATCTGGGCTTGCTAGCGAGCTAAGCTAACTGCAGACTAGGCAGAGTATTGCATTGTGGGAGGTGAAATGCACCCCAGAAATTGTAGTTCATTTTTTACTTTTTATTTGTACTTAAGTTTATTTTTATATATTATTGCTAATATTTTCTTACTTAAATTTTTTTTTTGCATTGTTGGTTTAGGGCTTGTAAGTAAGCATTTCACGGTAAGGTCTACCTGTTGTATTCGGCACGTGACAAATAAAATGTGATTTGACTATACTGTAGATGAGGGCAATGCACAGGTTTCAAAAATGAGGAATCATGCAGTACGACTAACAAAAAATGATAAAACATCAAAATGTGTATCAAATCCTACAGTAGTTCATATACACTGTGTGCAACTTAGACCAAAGGATGTTTTGTACAAACATCCTTTGGTCTAAGTTGAACACCCCTTTTGCACTCAGAACAGCCTGAATTCGTCCGGGCATGGACTCTACAAGGTGTCAAGTGTTCCACGGGGATGCTGGCCCATGTTGTATGTCAAGTTGGCTTGATATCCTTTGGGGAAACTGGAAACTGTTGTGTGAACACGGGAAACTGTTGTGTGAAAAACCCAGCAGCGTTGCAGTTCTTGACACAGCCAAACCTGTGCGCCTGGCACTTACTACCATACCCCATTCAAAGGCACTTAAATATTTTGTAATGCCCATTCACCCTCTGAATGGCACACATTCAATTGTTTCAATTGTCTCAAGGCCTAAAAATAATTTAACCTGTATCCTTCCCTTAATCTACACTGATTGAAGTGGATTTAACAACTGACATCAATAAGGGATCAAAGCTTTCATCTGGATTCACCTGGTCAGTCTGTCATTGAAAGAGCAGGTGTTCCTAAAGTTTTGTTCACTCAGTGTATCCTAACAGCATAATAACTGGTTATAAAGTGGTGGAATTGTCATTTAAGTCTTCAAGGCATACCCAATGGTACATGTTCTCAAACTGTTTCTATTCACAGGCGATTTGCAAAACGGGTGTATGTGGCTTTACCAACAGAAGAGGTATGTTAAGAAACCTATTAATTCAATTTACAATTGTAGCCATACAGTAAACAAATCACATTCCCCCATACAATTTCCCTGCAAAAAATGTATATAATTGTGTGTTGTGTATAGACACGGCTAAAACTGGTCAAGAACCTTTTGGAGAAGCACGGAAATCCTCTCGCACAGAAAGAACTGTCACAGCTAGCCAGGTAAACTGACTTGGAAACCTACCTATATGTTATGTACTTTTAGATATCCTTTACCATGGTATGAATTAACTTTGTACAATAGGTAGTTGATAGACCATTAGATATAGCGATAGATCATGATATTTTTTATTTTATTTTTTATTTCACCTTTATTTAACCCGGTAGGCAAGTTGAGAACAAGTTCTCATTTACAATTGCGACCTGGCCAAGATAAAGCAAAGCAGTTCGACACATACAACGACACAGACTTACACATGGAGTAAAACAAACATACAGTCAATAATACAGTATAAACAAGTCTATATACGATGTGAGCAAATGAGGTGAGATAAGGGAGGTAAAGGCAAAAAGGCCATGGTGGCAAAGTAAATACAATATAGCAAGTAAAACACTGGAATGGTAGATTTGCAATGGGAGAATGTGCAAAGTAGAAATAAAAATAATGGGGTGCAAAGGAGCAAAATAAATAAATAAATTAAATACAGTAGGGAAAGAGGTAGTTGTTTGGGCTAAATTATAGGTGGGCTATGTACTGGTGCAGTAATCTGTGAGCTGCTCTGACAGTTGGTGCTTAAAGCTAGTGAGGGAGATAAGTGTTTCCAGTTTCAGAGATTTTTGTAGTTCGTTCCAGTCATTGGCAGCAGAGAACTGGAAGGAGAGGCGGCCAAAGAAAGAATTGGTTTTGGGGGTGACTAGAGAGAGATACCTGCTGGAGTGTGTGCTACAGGTGGGAGATGCAATGGTGACCAGCGAGCTGAGATAAGGGGGGACTTTACCTAGCAGGGTCTTGTAGATGACATGGAGCCAGTGGGTTTGGCGACGAGTATGAAGCGAGGGCCAGCCAACGAGAGCGTACAGGTCGCAATGGTGGGTAGTATATTTGGCTTTGGTGACAAAACGGATTGCACTGTGATAGACTGCATCCAATTTGTTGAGTAGGGTATTGGAGGCTATTTTGTAAATGACATCGCCAAAGTCGAGGATTGGTAGGATGGTCAGTTTTACAAGGGTATGTTTGGCAGCATGAGTGAAGGATGCTTTGTTGCGAAATAGGAAGCCAATTCTAGATTTAACTTTGGATTGGAGATGTTTGATATGGGTCTGGAGGGAGAGTTTACAGTCTAACCAGACACCTAAGTATTTGTAGTTGTCCACGTATTCTAAGTCAGAGCCGTCCAGAGTAGTAATGTTGGACAGGCGGGTAGGTACAGGTAGCGATCGGTTGAAGAGCATGCATTTAGTTTTACTTGTATTTAAGAGCAATTGGTGGCCACGGAAGGAGAGTTGTATGGCATTGAAGCTTGCCTGGAGGGTTGTTAACACAGTGTCCAAAGAAGGGCCAGAAGTATACAGAATGGTGTCGTCTGCGTAGAGGTGGATCAGAGACTCACCAGCAGCAAGAGCGACCTCATTGATGTATACAGAGAAGAGAGTCGGTCCAAGAATTGAACCCTGTGGCACCCCCATAGAGACTGCCAGAGGTCCGGACAGCAGACCCTCCGATTTGACACACTGAACTCTATCAGAGAAGTAGTTGGTGAACCAGGCGAGGCAATCATTTGAGAAACCAAGGCTGTCGAGTCTGCCGATGAGGATGTGGTGATTGACAGAGTCGAAAGCCTTGGCCAGATCAATGAATACGGCTGCACAGTAATGTTTCTTATCGATGGCGGTTAAGATATCATTTAGGACCTTGAGCGTGGCTGAGGTGCACCCGTGACCAGCTCTGAAACCAGATTGCAAGGTATGGTGAGATTCGAAATGGTCGGTAATCTGTTTGTTGACTTGGCTTTCGAAGACCTTAGAAAGGCATGGTAGGAAAGATATAGGTCTGTAGCAGTTTGGGTCAAGAGTGTCACCCCCTTTGAAGAGGGGGATGACCGCAGCTGCTTTCCAATCTTTGGGAATCTCAGACGACACGAAAGAGAGGTTGAACAGGCTAGTAATAGGGGTGGCAACAATTTTGGCAGATAATTTTAGAAAGAAAGGGTCCAGATTGTCTAGCCCAGCTGATTTGTAGATGTCCAGATTTTGCAGCTCATTCAGAACATCAGCTGAGCAGATTTGGGAGAAGGAAAAATGGGGAAGGCTTGGGCGAGTTGTTGTGGGGGGTGCAGTGCTGTTGACTGGGGTAGGAGTAGCCAGTTGGAAAGCATGGCCACCCGTAGAAAAATGCTTATTGAAATTCTCAATTATGGTGGATTTATCAGTGGTGACAGTGTTTCCTATCTTCAGTGCAGTGGGCAGCTGGGAGGAGGTGTTCTTATTCTCCATGGACTTTACAGTGTCCCAGAACTTTTTGGAGTTAGTGTTGCAGGAAGCAAATTTCTGCTTGAAAAAGCTAGCCTTGGCTTTTCTAACTGCCTGTGTATATCCATATATCTTTATAATATAACATGTTTTGTCCACTGTAATCCTTTCAAAATGATGGATAAATAAAGAGATTTCAATAGATATATTAATATATAGAGAAGAATAGAGACATAATGTTATATTTGAAATGTTTGCTATCTCTCTATGCTTTCAGAATGACATACAGAGATATACAGTCACGTCTAAAATTATCGGCAACCTAGATAAAGATGAGCAAAACTATATTATTGTATGCTAATACAATTGCTCAGTGAAAGATTTTCTTTAACAAGTAATTTAAAAAAGATAGTTTTCAATACTCCGGCACCCTCCGCTTTGATAATGGTATTTATTTAATTTTTTATTTATTTATTTAACTAGGCAAGTCAGTTAAAAACCAATTCTTATTTACAATGACAGCCTACCCCGGGCCAAACCTGGACGACGCTGGTCCAATTGTGCGCCGCCCTATGGGACTGAGCCTTTTTCTCAAATGTTTTATGAGATTGAAGAACACCAGTGGCGACCCTTCATTCAGCGCAGGTCCCACATTTTTAGCAATTGTTTTGAAAATATATATTATCCATATATTTTTTGTGGGGGCTTGCCTGTTTTGCCTGTTATTTTGGCATTAATACGTATCACATATCAGTTTGCAAACAATGTAAAAAATATATATAAGTCATTCAGTTAATAAAGCTGCATACACACATGGTCTCTTTTTTTGTTTTCTTGAGTAAGGCAGCTCCAAAATGCAGTTATTTCAGCCTTGCTCAGTGCTTTCTGTTGGTGGTGGGGCGAGCCAGCAGAAAATAGGAGCATTGTGCCGTGATTGGCTCAGTGTTCTGTCACTCATGGGGACACTACGCCATCGCCAAGTTCATGTCCTTAGTAAGGGTAGACATCCAAAATTTCAGCCCTTTGGGTCCTGCCGTGGAGTTATTACAAGTGCCCTTCCAAGAAGGCTCAAGGTCACTGGCCACAGATAAAATTACGTCAAATCACGTTATATGTACAGTAGCTTTGATTGGACTGATCATGTCAACATCTTAATTTCAAAGTCTTAGCTAGCAGTCATCATCATGAATCAAGTCGACAATCTACTGGCAAATCCTTTTCATATGAAGATAAATAATGAAGATAAATTATAGATAAAACGTAACGGTGCTCATCGGCCATAAAGATTACACAACAAGTTGGAAATCACAAATTCAACAATGAGTTGTTTGGAAGGAATCAGTGACTAACTGCAAGCATTGCAAAGCAACCACTAACGTTCGCCTGCTATTCAATGGAGTGGCTGTGTGTTATTTTTGTTTGAGTTCCCATCATAAATCCAGAGAATGCCAGACTTTGATGACAAAGTTTGATGACAAAATTTGCCCACAAAGGACCGCCGCGCCACCTTCACAAGGTGAGTCCAAAAATGTCTTGTATGCTGCTGCATAAATGATGCAAGGGAGATATGTATACTGTAGCTAAGAAAGTAATACTAAGTGTATGTTGTGTAGTAAGCTGTTAGTAGCCCATGTGCCTCACCCTAAAAATGTGGTATATTTTCAGCTCTTAATTTTGCCTACTGTTCTAACTTGGTGGTGCACATGAAGCCTTTAACCTGTTTTAGAGAAATGTAGTCATTGAATATTGTAAGAGCTTTCATTCTGTTTATATGCCCCCTTTGTTTATCCTACGGTTCTGACTTGTTGTACAGTACTGTAAGAACGGCCAATGTTCTGAATTCTGTCGCTGTACATTTCAAAAGTGCTGAACAAATAGTTATACTGACTACGTCCTTCGTCGCTTGCTCATTAAAGTCTTAATCAAAATTACGGATTGCCTCTTATCCGCTTCTCGCCCCCTTATGCCATAGTTTGTACATTTCAATTGTCAGTAGAAACCACATTTGTTTAAGCAAGTCAGCCATATCAGCTATGTTTTTTTAAAGGCAGTAAATGAGGCTGGATGAACTGTTTCACCGCTAGACAAGGCTCCGCTGAAAGCCAGGTGTAGCAGTGGTAAGGTGTTAGGGCCCCAACAGCAGAGTCCCAAAAGTTTGTGGGCATCGTTTGTCAGCGTTATAGTGCAATTAATGTATTGTGTAGTGGCTTTGCTGGCATGCATCCCACATTTTTTTGTTTTGTTTTCCCACCAAGATTTACATGCTAAAATCCCCACTGGAGAGCACAGAATCAACTGATTATGATTTTTCGATACCGATTATTGGAGGACAACAAAAAAAAACAATACCGATTAATCGGACGATTTTGTATTTATTTATTAAGTCATAAACAGCGCTGTGCTTCAAGCACTGCTAAGAGCTGCTCGCAAACGCAGTAATGTGCTGTTTAAATGAATGCTTACCAGCCTGCTGTCTACCACCGCTCAGTCAGACTGCTCTATCAAATATCAAATCAGAGACTTAATTATAATAAACACACAGAAATACAAGTCTTTGATCATTAATATGGTCAAATCCGGAAACTATAATTCTGAAAAAAAAACGTTTATTCTTTCAGTGAAATACGGAACCATTCCGTATTTCATCATACGGGTGGCAACCCTAAGTCTAAATATTGCTGTTACATTGCACAACCTTCAATGTTATGTCATAATTATGTAAAATTCTGGCAAATTAATTATGGCCTTTCTTAAGAAGAAAGTTCGCAACGAGACAGGCGGCCCAAACTGTTGCACATACCCTGACACTGCTTGCACTGAACGCAAGAGAAGTGACACAATTTCCCTATTGCCTGCTAACATGTATTTATTTTAACTAAATATGCAGGTTAAAAAATATATATATACTTCTGTGTATTGATTTTAAGAAGGACATTGATGTTTATGGTAAGGTACATTTGTGCAACAAATGTGCTTTTTTCGCGAATGCTCCAGTTATTTATTTATATTATTTTATACTAAAACAATTGCTCAGATTGTTTAACAAGTAATATATTATATATAATATAATATATATAATATATAATATAGCTCATAATATAGCTCAGTATTTGTATTATTTATTTTAGTCGTTTTTTGCTAATCTTTATCAAGGGTGACAATTTTGGACCTGACTGTATAGAGATGTAGATAAATAAAAAAATATCTTTAACCTTTATTTAAGTAAGAACAAATTCTTATTTACCGGGGAATAGTAGTTTAACTGCCTAGTTTAGGGGGCAGAACGACAGAATTTTACCTTGTACGCTCGGGGATTCGATCCTGCAACCTTTCGGTTACTGGCCCAATGCTCTAACTACTAGGCTATCTGTGCCCAAACTTAACTTAATATTGTGGTATAATGGAAATACTTGGTATATGTGTAATCCTTGCAGAATGACAGAAGGCTATTCTGGCAGTGACCTGACCTCGCTGGCCAAAGATGCGTCCCTCGGTCCCATCAGAGGTAAGCGGCATAATTCATTCATTTGAATCGATACAGCAATTGGTCTCTTTACAAATGTGTCTATTTGTTTCCTAATGCAATCTATTTCAATTCTCAAGAGTTGCGTCCAGAACAAGTCAGGAACATGGCCGCAAACGAGGTATGTTTACACTATTCACTGTATACATCACACTAAGGCTGAATAATAAACCAAACACTTCGACCAATCAACCACTTGTATCCCAACTGCCACTTGTCAATGTTCCAAAATTCAAAACCCATTTGCAAGCATTGTCTCCTTCTGTGACCTGTTTTGTAGCATGATACGTTATGAAGCAAAACGGCATCTCTTTACTGCAGCACAAATAGCACCAAAGCAACTCGCCAGTTGACTTAGTCTGCCTGCTCATAGTGTCTGCTAGCTAGTTCTAATGGCTAGCTTCCCTGACAAACACAAGGATGGAACATAACAAGCTAGTGACAAGCTATTGATTTTGGGCACTGATGAGCTTGTCCTTCAATTCCAGCATGCTGATAAAGTTGTAGACGTGTTCTCATAAATCAGTCTGTAGAACCGCATGTTTCTCTAAACAGTGTCGGGTCAGCTGAGCACAGCAGACTCTCTACTGCACTAACTTGTTTTCATGCACTTTTTAAAACTTAAAAAATACTACTCCTTCAAGCACAAAACACCTTAGCTAGATGTAAAATTGCAAGACTAAGACCTCGGCAAAAACTTAAACAAATGATTATCTTAGATTCATTCTGACAATTTTGAGGGCAAAATAGTAGTGGCCATGTTGTTGCTAGGTAACGGTTTAAAATTCATGGATAAAAGTTGCTGCCAAGGACACTGAATCGGCACAGTATACCCACTCAGTAAAGAGGCTGCCAAAGGTTCAGTGGAGCCCTCGTAGACTCGACAACTAGCAATTGAGATTGACACGTGAACGCGCATATTGAGTGATAGTGTTCGGTTTGAGAATCAATGGCTAGTTTTTTTTTCAAGTTTTTTTAAAACTGTAACCATTATTTAAAAAGGCAAGTCAGTTAAGAACAAATTCTTATTTACAATGACGGCCTAGGAACAGTGGGTTAACTGCCTTGTTCAGGGGCAGAACAACAGATTTTTACCTTGTTAGCGCGGGGATTCGATCTAGAAACCTTCCGGTTACTAGTCCAACGCTCTAGTTGTTGACTACCCTTCGGCAGCCTGTCTACAGAGTGGTCCTCCTGTGCCAACTTGGCGCCCTTGGCAGCAAGTTCTACCTATGAATCTTGGCGTGTTATTTATTAGGGCATGTTTGGGGTGGGCGATATTTGGGAAAATCTATTCCACGATATGCTACTCCAAATATCTGATATTAGCTCACCTATAATTCCATACTGTGCTATTTTTGTGCTTATTTATTATAGTCACATTCTCATTTTTAAAAAAGCCATATGAGTTTTTTATTAACTTTTTTTGAAAAGTGATGCAAAAAAAAGTGAATCCATTGTAAAAACACTAAACAACCTTAATGTAACATCTAGAGACATCACCTTAACCTTTCCATATAATCATTTTTGAATTAGTCATAGGGACCAGGGTTTGAGTTAATAATTGCTGGGGTTGAGTGTGCTGACTCTTTGTTAAGGTCCCTGGAAAACCAGACGCGACCAGAGCAGACTGACAAGTAACCCAAACCGGCTGCGCGCGTGCGCCATCGTGCATAAATTAAGTTAGCCCCCCCACACCAAACGCAATCACGACACGCAGGTTAAAATATCAAAACAAACATTTATGGCAATTTAGCTAGCCAGCTTGCACTTGCTAGCTAATTTGTCCTATTTAGCTAGCTTGCTGTTGCTAGCAAATTTGTCCTGGGATATAAATATTGAGTTGTTATTTTTCCTGAAATGCAGAAGGTCCTTTACTCCGACAATTAATCCACACATAAAACGGTGAACCAAATCGTTTCTAGTCATCTCTCCTCCTTCCAGGCTTTTTCTTCTCTGGACTTTATATTGCGATTGGCAACTTTCATAAATTTGGTGCATTACCGCCACTGACCTCGTTCGTCTTTCCGTCTTTCATAACCAATGAGATGGCACGTGGGTACCTGCTTCTATAAACCAATGACGAGATGGGAGAGGCAGGACTTGCAGCGCGATCTGTGTCACAAATAGAACCGACTTCTATTTTAGCCCTTGGCAACGCAGACGCTCGTTGGCGCACGCGAGCAGTGTGGGTGCAATAATTGAATAATATATTTCTACATTTATTTTGCAATGCTCGCGCACGCAACGTGAGCGGTGTAGTCAGGGTATGAACATTTGATAGATTTCCCTCAAGTCATTAGATGCAGAGGATGGGGTGGGAATTGCCCCTTCGCTAAGCCCGCCACAGAATATTTGTGCAACCAATCACAGCGCTCCGTTGGATAGCAACCGCCACTAACCAGAATCCAATCCAACCAGGTCACATTTGAAATGCAAGGAAGCCGATGACTGCAGTTGCAAAACAGAGTTTTCATCAACAAATAAATTGTTTAAATAAATGGTTTAAATGGTAAATAATTTATCAGTGCACCAGGGGTACTTACGATTGTGATTCCTGAAATGCAGAGCCTGTTGGACTAGTTTTCGAATCCAAAATTATACTTTCATTCTGTTGTTTTCTAGCTGGTTAGCTAGCTGGACTTGCCACCATTGAAAAGACTGCTAACGCTAGTTAGCTAGCCAGTTAATTATAACTTGTTTCCTCCAAATGTACGTTAGCTAGCTATATTATGAATACAGCCTTTAGTCTTCTTGGGTATGAAGCTACAAGCTTGCCACACCTATAGTTGGGGAGTTTATCACATTCTTCTCTGCAAATCCTCTCAAGCTCTGTCAGGTTGGATGGGGAGCTTTGCTGCACAGCTATTGGCTGTGTGCTTAGGGGCGTTGTCCTGATAGAAGGTTAAACTTCACCCCAGTCTAAGGTCTTGAGCGCTCTGGAGCAAGTTTTCATTAAGGATTTCTCTGTACCTTCCTCTGTTCATCTTTTCCTTGATCCTGACTGAAAAACATCCCCACACCATGATGCTGCCACCACCATGCTTCACCGTAGCAATGGTGCCAGGTTTCCTCCAGACGTGACGCTTGGCATTCAGGCCAAAGAGTTCAATCTTGGTTTCATCAGACCAGAGAATCTTGTTTCTCACTACTGTCTGAGAGTCCTTTAGGTGTCTTTTGGCAAACTCCAAGCTGGCTGTCATGTGCCTTTTACTGAGGAGTGGCTTCCGTCTGGCCACCATAAAGGCCTGATTGGTGGAGTGCAGAGATGCTTGTCCTTCTGGAAGGTTCTCCCATCGCCACAGAGGAACTCTGGAGCTGTCAGAGTGACCATTGGTTTCGTGAGAGGTGGGAGCCCATGGCGGCGGCTCTGTGTTTAATCTTTGAAAATTAATTTAATTGGAATTCTATATTTTTACATTTCCCAGTTAATGAAGTTAATGCACATAGTATACGACATGGACTGTAGGATTTGTTTTTAATAATTTCAACCTATATTATTATAATTCCAGTATAATTATTCCAGAAATTGAATTCAATTTGGAATTTGTGGAATTGAATTCTTGGAATTGACCTAACATTGGAATTCAGAGGACTGGAATTAGAATTGAATTAAATGGAATTTACTGGGAGAGAGAATTTAATTTATGTATTTGAACCCAACTGGTATTTACACCCAAAAATGAAGAAAAAAATGATCTCCTGATGTGGTTTAAGCATTGTTGTGGACTTTAGTACATTCAATTTAGTTGATTTTCTATTAAAAAAGTGAGATCAAAGGCCTGAAAGAAAAAAATGGGAAAATCCAAAACTTGTAAAAACTAAATAGAGAAAATGGAATTTGGGGGAAAAATTAACAGAATTTAGGCAAAAAATCCTCAAGTCTGTCACCTGTAAAAGGTCAAATGATTATTCCAGGATTCTCTGATTCTTTCCATAGCCACAAGGAGTAGGGGTACTAAGGGAGGGTGTTGCAGCACCCCCTGAAAAATCATAATAAAAAATATATATATATATATATTTGTCACAAAAGTAGTACTTCACTAGTCCTGTATTGGTGGACCAATATAGCTGTCTGTAGCACAGACATCTTCCCCCTAAAATCTTCCAGCGTCTATGACTCTTTCTGAGCCTCTAGATGCCTCAATACAGTGAGTCTAACATAGTTCCTCTGACATAATGGATCCTAGTCCCATCCTTCTTCAGACTAATTTCTTTGTCCTTCAAGTTGGCCCCTTCCTCCTTCAACTTGCTGGGGCTTCGGCAGTGGTGTGGCCCCTGCAGGACCTCTATTGGTTCCATTGCAACAGGCAAGCTCAAGTATTTGCAGCATTCACAATGTGCATCATTCACAAAGTTAAATATATACTTTTAATGAAAAACCCTGTGTTGTCTGTGTTGTCCATCTTGTCTTACTTAAAAAAAAAAAAAATCCCTGCACCCTTCCCCACGGGAGGCCTTTTGCCTATTGCCGGGCAATCGTTGTAAATAAGAATTTGTTCCTAATTGACGGCCTGGTAAAATAAAGGTTACATTTTTTAAATAACTCTTAATGGTTGCAAAACTTTTTTCCTACAGAAAATGAAAATGAGCGCTTCTCATTGGACAGGTTAAGGTGTTCCCTCAGTTTCATTCGGTTTTCTTACGTTTGATGTGAATGAATGAACCACCCTGCTGTTGTTGCACCCTTCATCGCTGTAGTGTTCTGTGCCTTTTGTGCAGGTGAGGAATATCAGGTTCTCTGATTTCGTGGAGTCACTGAAGAAGATCAAGAGGAGTGTCGGACCACAAACGCTGGACCTGTATGTGCGCTGGAACAAGGACTATGGGGACACCACTGGTGTATGAGCCGAGAGGGGACACAGTCTCTGTCCTAACCCTGAACCTCCATTGAGGCAGTGGATTGAAAAGTGTTTTGAACAGAGGTGTTTTTGTTATTGTTTTACTTTTAACTCTAAGGACTGTTCAAATAAACTGTTTATTGTGTGTTATGATACAGCTGTTGTCTTCCAAACTATTATAGTCGGAGTGATTTTATAAATAAATACGTATAAATATCCTTACATTTGAAATTATTAATTAAACGGTACATTGAGACAAGGCACATGTACAGTGCATTTAGAAATGTTTATGTTATTGCCTTATTTTAATTTTTTTAATTCCCTTATCAGTCTAAACACAATACCCCATTATGACAAAGTGTAAACAGGTGTTTAGAAATGTTTGCAAATTTATAAAAAATAAAGTACAAATATAACATTTATATAAGTATTCAGACCCTTTACTCAGTACTTTTTTGAAGCACCTTTGGCAGCGATTACAACCTTGTGTCTTTGTTATGACGCTACAAGCTTGGCACACCTGAGTCGTTGTCCTGTTGCAAGGTGAACCATCGCCCCAGTCTGATGCCAGGTTTCCTCTAGACGTGACGCTTGGCATTCATGCCAAACAGTTCAATCTTGGTTTCATCAGACCAGAGCATCTTGTTTCTTATGAGAGTCCTTTAGGTGCCTTTTGGCAAACTCCAAGTGGGCAGTCATGTGCCTTTTTACTGAGGAGTGGCTGCAGTCTGGCCACTACCGTAAAGGCCTGATTGGTAGAGTGCTGCAGAGAGGGTTTTCCTTCTGGAAGGTTCTCCAGTCTCCACAGAGGAACTCTGGAGCTTTTTCAGAGTGACCATCAGGTTCTTGGTCACCTCCCTGACCAAGGCCCTTCTCCCATGATTTGCTCAGTTTGACCTGCCAGCCAGCTCTAGGAAGAATCTTGGTGCTTCCAAACTTCTTCTATTTAAGAATGATGGAGGCCACTGTGTTCTTGGGGTCCTTCAATGCTGCAGACATTTATTTGGTACCCTTCCCCAGATCTGTGCCTCGACACAACCCTGTCTTGGCGCTCTACAAACAATTCCTTTGACCTCATGGCTTGGTTTTTGCTCTGACATGCAATGTTAACTGTGGGACCTTATATACAGTAGACAGGTGTGTTCTTTCCCAAATCATAATTTCCAATGAATTTAATTTACCACAGGTGGACTCCAATCAAGTTGTAGAAACATCTCAAGGGTGATCAATGGAAAAAGGACGCACCTGAGCTCAATGTCGAATCTCAAAGGGTCTGAATACTTATGTAAGTAAGGTATTTCTGTATTTATTTATTTATTTTTAATCTGTTTTCGCTTTGTCATAGGGTATTGTGTGTAGATTGAAGAAAAAATAATATTTTATCAATTTTAGAATGATGCTGTAATTGAACAAAATGTGGGAAAAGTCAAGGGGTCTGAATACTTTTGAATGCACTGTACATAGGTATCCCATTGTACATAACGTTTGTGTAACATCCCTCCAACAAGAGAGGCCTTAGTCGTGTGCATGGTAGCATGGATCTGTGCCTTTGTTTTTTGTTTTCACAACAAAATGGTGCTTCTTCCCTTTTCTCTGGCCATTCACCCTAGCGACAGCAGTCCTTATAAAAAAAATAAGATAAGTTTTGAAACTGCAGTTAAAGTGCAGTAACTGCAGTCGACTGGTATTTTGGACAAAATAATTGCTGAATTAACTGCAGTGTACTGCTGTTATTCTGCACTCTAACTGTAGTTACACTGCAAAATTACTGCAGTAAAAATAAACAGTGTTATTTTGGAAGCAGTATTTGCAGCATACTGCAGTTCTACTGCACTCTAACAACAATTATTTTTTCTTAAGGGAGGGTTTTTAAAATGGACACTGCCTTTTGACTGAGATGCATTGGAATACTGTGCCAATATGCTTGACATCAAGACTCCAATTCAATCAATGACAGATAGGGACACCACAATGTGGCTTCTCTCAGAATGTTAACAGTGTTATAGGTGTGGCATCAATATAGAACAATGTCTGTGAAAACAGCTCATTGTGGTGTTGTTTTTAAACTTGATTCACACTTCCAATATAGCATAAGCATTCTGAATGAATCCCCAATGCAGTTTAACTTCATCTGCAACTGATTAAAAGAGGTCTTGTGTTTCCTTTGGGTAAACCAGCTTAACCTGTTTTGAATATTATCCCACTGGACCACACTGGTTGAATCAGAATTGTTTCCACGTCATTTATATGAAATGACATTGAAACAGCGTGTAATAGACATTGAATTGACGTCTGTGCCCGGTGGGATACGTTTACGATGTCAAATGTAAATCAGGGCTTTTGTAATGCATTTGTGTAAAATATGAAAGGGCACTAGCTTCTCAGTAAAATAAAAATGACTTATTGTGTCATATGTTGCAACCTGTTGCTAGGCTAACTTTTTTTTTTTTTTTTTTTTTACAATGGTGGTTCAGCTTGATAGTTATGAGGCAGCACACCACTGCATTATTTGTTGCTTGTTTACACAAATATTTGATTGTTACATTTGGATTTCATGGTTTGAAGTAAATCGCCTATTCCCCTCACTCAACTCTGGACCTCGAAGCCAGTTCCACTGCTTTTTTTTTCATTGTCCCCCTCCAATCAGGGAGTGATTTAGACCTGGGACACCAGGTGTGTGTACAATTAATTATCAAGTAGAACAGAAAAGCAGCAGGGTCTGGACCTTGAAGGGTAAGAGTTGAATTACCCCTGCCCTACTCATTGAACGTAATGCTGTTGTCCCACTCCAAACCGAAAGGGGACAGCAAAAGTTAAGACGGTGTACAATAGACTATTACTTATTTATTCAAGGTAACGTTTTGCAGACATCTGCCCTGTACATTCTCAGGTTGTACAACTGATGTAGCTTATAACAAATTTGACATGATAGTGTAAAAAAAAAGGGTGTGCAGACAAACTCATAAAACATTTTTTATTTTTTATTATAGCTAACATTGTCAAATGTGTTGTACAACCTGAGTGTTTACAGGGCCATTGTGACTTATAGAGTGATTTGGGTTTCCATACTCTCAAAGTCTTAAAAAATAAGGACCTCATACTATACATGTCACATACAGGACTCATATTCAGAATTGCTTCATTCACAGCTATGCTTTACACATCTGCCACGCTGATCCTCAACACTGGGGCCCCTCAGGAGTGTGTACATAGTCCCCTCCTGTACTCCCTGTTCACCCATGACTGCATGGCCAAACACAACTCCAACACCATTATTGAGTTTTCTGACGACACAACAGTGGCCTGATCACCGACAACGATGAGACAGCCTCAATGTGAGCAAGACAAAGGAGTTTATCGTGGACTACAGGAAAATGCAGGCCGAGCAGTCCCCCATTAATCGATGGGGCTGTAGTGGAGCGGTGTCTACATCACCAACGAACTATCATGATCCAAACACACCAAGACAGTCTCCCCTCAGGAGACTGAAAAGATTTGGCATGGGTCTCCAGATCCTAAAATGTCTTCCATCTGCACCATTGAGAGCATCCTGACCGGTTGCATCACTGCCTGGTATGGTAACTGACTGTAAGGCGCTACAGAGGGTAGTGCGTACGGCCCGGTACATCACTGGGGCCAAGCTTCCTGCCATCCAGAACCTATATAATAGGCAGTGTCAGAGGAAAGCCCATAAACTTGTCAGAGACTCCAGTCACCTTAGTCATAGACTGTTTTCTCTGCTACCACACGGCAAGCAGTACCGGAGCGCCAAGTCTAGGACCAAAAGGCTCCTTAACAGCTTCTACACCCAAGCCATAACACTGCTGAACAATTAATAAAATGGCCTCCGGACTATTTACATTGACCACCCCATTTGTTTTGTACACTGCTGCTATTCGCTATTTATTATCTATGCATAGTCACTTCACCCCTGCCTACATGTACAAATTACCTCAACTAACCTGTACCCCTGCACACTGACTCGGTACCGGTAACCCCTCTATATAGCCTCGTTAGTGTGTTACTTTTTATTATTTTTTATTTTAGCTTATTCTGTAAATATTTTCTTAACCAACAGTGCAGTTCAAGAAGAGTTAAGGGCTTGTAAGTTAGCATTTCACAGTGAAGTCTACACATGTTGTGACAGTTTGTGTGTTTTGTTGTTTGCCCTGTCTTTTCAGTATATTCACCATTAACACTACCATATGTTCTTGGCGTGTCTGGGTTACCACTTCTGTCTGTGGTACAGTGCATTCGGAAAGTATTCAGACCCCTTGACTTTTTTGTGTTACAGCCTTGTGTTACAGCCTTATTCTAAAATTGATTACATAAAAAATGGCTTCATCAATCTACACACAATACCCCATAATGACAAAGTGAAAACAGTGTTTTAGAAATGTTTGCAAATGTATAAAAATTTTAAAAACTGAAAAACCTAATTTACATAAGTATTCAGACCCTTTGCTATGAGACTCGAAATTGAGATCAGGTGCAACCTTTTTCCATTGACCATTCTTGAGATGCTTCTACAAGTTGATTGGAGAACACCTGTGGTAAAATCAATAGATTAGACACGATTTCGAGTGATAAAAAGCAGTTGCTTCGCGAGCCTGAAAATGCATAAACTAAGTGACTGATAGTTGGTGTTCAGCAGTCATAAAAGTATGCCTTATTTACTTTGAAATCACTACTCAAATTGTGACACCATAGGCAGCAGCTCTACAGAGATGAGATGACTTGTAATTAAATAATAAAGTAATAAAATAAAACAAATATTTAAAGTCATGTTAATTAATAGAGTTGAAGTCGGAAGTTTACATACACCTTAGCCAAATACATTTATACTCAGTTTTTCACAATTCCTGACATTTAATCCTAGTAACAATTCCCTGCCTTAGGTCAGTTAGGATCACCTGTAACGGATCTCGTCCTCCTTTTCTGAGGAGGAGTAGCGAGAAGGATCGGAGGACCAATGCACAGCGTGGTAAGTGTCCATAATGTTTAATCGAAACACAACAGAACACTGGAACAAAACAATAAACGTGAATAAACAAAACAGTCCCGTGTGGCAACAAGCACTGACACGGAAGACAAACACCCGCAACTCAAAAGTGAAACCAGGCTAACTAAGTATGATTCTCAATCAGGGACAACAATTGACAGCTGCCTCTGATTGAGAACCATACTAGGCCTAGTATGGAACACAAAATCCAAAATGATAGAAAAACGAACATAGACAACCCACCCAACTCACGCCCTGACCATACTAGAACAAAGATATAATAACAGAACTAAGGTCAGAACGTGACAGTACCCCCCCCTCCCCCCAAAGGTGCGGACTCCGGCCGCAAAACCTGAACCTATAGGGGAGGGTCTGGGTGGGTGTCTGCCCGCGGTGGCGGCTCTTAGCCCGCCTCCGTGGCCTCTTTAGAGCGGCGACCCTCGCCGCCGACCTCGGACTGGGGACTCTAGCCACGGGTCCCGAATGGACGGGAGATTCCGGCAGCACCGGACAGGCGGGAGACTCCAGCAGCTCCGGAGTGAAGGGAGATTCTGGTAGCTGCTGGCTGGAGGACGGCTCTGGCAGCTCCTGGCTGACTGACGGCTCTGGCAGCTCCTGGCTGACTGACGGCTCTGGCCGCTCCTGGCTGACTGACGGCTCTGGCCGCTCCTGGCTGACTGACGGTTCTGGCAGCTCAGGACAGACTGGCGGCTCTGGCAGCTCAGGACAGAATGGCGACTGGCAGCTCAGGACAGACGAGAGACTCTGGCAGCTCGTGACAGATGGGAGACTCTGGCAGCTCAGGACAGACCGGAGACTCTGGCAGCGCTGGGCATGAGGAAGGCTCTGGCAGCGCTGGACAGGCGGGAGCACCTGAAAACCTGAACCTATAGGGGAGGGTCTGGGTGGGTGTCTGTCCGCGGTGGCGGCTCTGGCGTGGGACGTGGACTCCCCTTCATCATAGTCCTTGTCCGCCTTTTAGCCCGCCTCCGTGGCCTCGTTTGAGCGGCGACCCTCGCTGCCGACCTCGGACTGGGGACCCTAGCCACGGGTCCCGAATGGACGGGAGATTCCGGCAGCACCGGACGGACGGGAGATTCCGGCAGCACCGGACAGGCGGGAGACTCCGGCAGCTCCGGAGTGAAGGGCGATTCTGGTAGCTGTTGGCTGACGGACGGCTCTGGCAGCTCCTGGCTGACGGACTGCTCTGGCAGCTCAGGACAGACTGGCGGCTCTGGCAGCTCAGGACAGACTGGCGGCTCTGGCAGCTCAGGACAGACTGGCGGCTCTGGCAGCTCAGGACAGACTGGCGGCTCTGGCAGCTCAGGACAGACTGGCGGCTCTGGCAGCTCAGGACAGACTGGCGGCTCTGGCAGCTCAGGACAGAGTGGCGGCTCTGGCAGCTCAGGACAGACTGGCGGCTCTGGCAGCTCAGGACAGACTGGCGACTCTGGCAGCTCAGGACAGACTGGCGACTCTGGCAGCTCAGGACAGACTGGCGACTCTGGCAGCTCAGGACAGACTGGCGACTCTGGCAGCTCAGGACAGACTGGCGACTCTGGCAGCTCAGGACAGACTGGCGACTCTGGCAGCTCAGGACAGACTGGCGACTCTGGCAGCTCAGGACAGACTGGCGACTCTGGCAGCTCAGGAGAGACGGGAGACTGGCAGCGCTGGGCAAGAGGAAAGCTCTGGCAGCGCTGGACAGGCGGGAGCACCTGTAGGGAGAAGACTGAGAGACAGCCTGGTGCGGGGGGCTGCCACCGAAGGGCTGGTGCGTGGAGGTGGCACCGGATAGACCGGACCGTGAAGGCGCACTGGAGCTCTTGAGTACCGAGCCTGCCCAACCTTAGCTGTTTGAATGCTCACCGTACCCAGGCCAGTGCGGTGAAGTGAAATAGCCCGCACTGGGCTGTGCTGGCGAACCGGGGACACCATGCGTAAGGCTGGTGCCATGTACACCCTGGCCCGAGGAGATGCACTGGAGACCAGATGCGCTGAGCCCGCTTCATGGCACCTGGCTCGATGCCCACTCTAGCCCGGCCGATACGAGGCACTGCAATGTACCGCACCGGGCTAAGCACGCGTACTGGGGACACCGTGCGCTCCACCGCGTAACACGGTGTCTGCCCGGTCCCTCTCGCTCTACGGTAAGCACGGGAAGATGGCGCAGGTCTCCTACCTGACTTCACCACAAGAAAGTTTTGGGGCTGCCTCTCAGGCTTCCAGCCGCGCTGCCTCCTCATAACGCTGCCTCTCGACTTTCGCTGCCTCTATCCCTGCCTTGGGGCGGCGATATTCTCCCGGCTGTGCCCATGGTCCCTTGCCATCCAGAATCTCCTCCCATGTCCAGGAGTCCTGCGATCGCTTGCTGCTGCTGCCCGTTACCACACTGCTTGGTCCTTTGGTAGTGGGTGTTTCTGTAACGGATCTCATCCTCCTCTTCTGAGGAGGAGTAGCGAGAAGGATCGGAGGACCAATGCGCAGCGTGGTAAGTGTCCATAATGTTTAATCAAAACACAACAGAACACTGGAACAAAACAATAAACGTGAATAAATAAAACAGTCCCGTGTGGCAACAAGCACTGACACGGAAGACAAACACCCACAACTCAAAAGTGAAACCAGGCTAACTAAGTATGATTCTCAATCAGGGAGTCATGCACCAAGTAGATGTCCTAACCGACTTGCCAAAACTATAGTTTTGCTATCAAGAAATTTGTGGAGTGGTTGAAAAACGAGTTTTAATGACTCCAACCTAAGTGTATGTAAACTTGCGACTTCAGCTATAAGTGATAAGCAGTAATGGGCAGTCACTACCATCAATGGACTTCTATTGTTTTATTCTGTGTTACAGCATTTAACGCACATAATGCATAGTGCATTTAATGTAATTTTTTTAATAATTTGTAATAAATAAACATGACTATTTTTGACTCAGCACAAATACCAGTCTATCCCTGCCCTCTATCTACCATTCATAGTGACAATGGTAGTAAGTGGATTATTTGTCCAATTTTGCAATAGTCTAACTAGCAATCACAGGGTAACATAGGGTAAGACCCCCCCCCCCCCCCCCCCCCCCCCCCCCCCTAAGATCAATGTCTAATTGCTGACACAAAATATCAAAGGTGGATGATGGTGATTCTTAGGGTAACAAATTATAAAGGAAATAAATGGCTACATTTAACAGACTTGTAGTTATTTAATACAATAGATTTTTTTTAGCAAAGGGGCATTTTGCCCAGCTACCCTAGGTGCCGCTTCATAAAACTATAAAAGCCAGTCTATGCCTGCCAAATGCCTTCCTCTCCGCTAGGTCAAAGGTAAATTTTCACATCACATGATGTAAGTCCAAAAAGGGCTCTTTACATTTTTGGGATATGACTCATTAGGTCACATTTGAAAGAGCTAATGAAGACTGGTAACCCACCCAAATGGCTGTGGCCTGGGGTTTTGACCTGCTTGTCTTGGTGGCGCCTCAGAGTTTTGTGTGGCACATTATGTCATGCCCTGATCTGTTTCACCTGTCCCTGTGATTGTCTCCACCCCCTCCAGGTGTCACTTATTTTCCCCAGTGTATTTATCCCTGTGTTTCCTGTCTCTCTGTGCCAGTTCGTCTTGTATGTTTAGTCAAGTCAACCCAGTTTTGACCTCTGCCTGACTCCGGAATACTTCCCACCTGCCTGGTCATCCTGCCTGCCCTGATCTTGAATCTGCCTGCCCTTCGGTACATATTGGACTCTGAACTGGTTTTTACCTTTCGCCTGTACACGACCATTGTGTTGCCTACCCCTTTTTGGATGAATAAATATTGTAAGACTCCAACCATCTGTGTCCTGTCTTTGCATCTGGGTCTCACCTTGTGCTTGATACATTAAAATCACGGGTATCTACCTTAAGGGCAGACATATATGTAATAATATTTTACTAGTATTGGACTTGATAGACTACAATGAGCACACTATGGAAGATAGCTTAATTTTATTTGTAGACTTTTACAAGGCATTTGATACCGTTGAACATTACTTTATTTTTGAGACTCGTCGATTTTTTGGGTTTTGGTCAATAATTTCAAAGTGTAATTAAGACACTTTACAATAATAAAGTCTCTGTTAAATTATCCCATGGAACTTCACAAAGATTTGACATTAGACGTGGATTTAAACATGGATGCCCAATTTCTCCTTTCTTATTTTTATTGGTCACACAAGTTATTGCACCGTATATAAATAAGGACAGTTTTAGGGGTATTCAGATACAAGACAAAGAGATCAAATGTTCACAATTGGCTGACGACACCACCATTTTTTTGAAAGATCATAATGAAGTCAAGTAGGCTATTGAGTGTATTAATGCCTTCACACATGTATAAGGTTTATCTTTGAATATTAGGAAATGTGAATTATTTGCTTTGAAAAGATGTGACTTAAACCTAGTATGTAATATCCCCGTAAAAGATGTGATCACATATCTTGGTATTACAGTTAGCAAAGATCAGAAAGAAAGGGCCAACTTAAATGTCTCTCCTATTGTAGAGAAAATTGGAAAGAGATTTAACTCCTGGTTATTAAGAGATCTTTCTTTATCTGGATGTGTACTTTTATTAAAATGTGAAGGTCTGTCCAGATTAGTTTATACCTCCCTTGCCTTGGATGTTCCTGTGTCAGTAACTAAAATGGTTGATCCTAAATTATTTAACTTCATATGGAGGAATAAACATCATTATTTAAGAAAAGCGGTAATATGTAGCACCCAAGGTGAGGGAGGGTTGAATATTCTGGATTTTAAAACCTCTAATATAATATTTAAGTTTAAATGGATACAAAACTATTTAAGAGATTGTCACGACTCCTACCGAAGGTGGCTCCTCTTCCTGTTCAGGCGGTGCTCGGCGGTCGTCGTCACCGGTCTACTAGCTGCCACCGATCCCTTTTCTATTTTCTGTTTTGTGTCTTTCTGCACCTGACAGGACTGTTTCTGTTTTCGTTCATTCTCTTTGTTATTTTTGTTATTTCAGTGTTCAGTTCTAATAAAAGCATTAACATGTACCACGCTGCAACTTGGTCCTCTCCTTCCAACAGCCGTTACAGAGATAAGGTTTGCATTTGGAATATCATCCCTAATTAAATTTTCCAACAGATTGGTGGTCTAGAATTCTTACTGAAATGCAACTTTGATATGGGTAAAATCCCTATTATGCTTGCAAACTTTCATAAACAAGTACTTCTAACTTGGAACCTCATGTACAAACACAATTTTTCCCCAAATAGGTGTCACGCCCTGGCCTTAGTTATCTTTGTTTTCTTTATTATTTTTTGTTAGGCCAGGGTGTGACATGGGTGATTTATTGTGTTTGTCTTGTCTAGGGGTTTATTAGAATAATGGGGTTGTGTTCAGTTTATTTGTCTAGGTAAGTCTATGATTGCCTAGAGTGGTTCTCAATCAGAGGCAGGTGTTTATCGTTGTCTCTGATTGGGAACCATATTTAGGCAGCAATATTCTTTGGGTATTTTGTGGGTGATCGTTTCCTGTCTTTGTGTATTATGCATCAGTTAGGACTATTTCGGTTTTCACGTTTATTGTTTTGTAGTTTGTTCATGTTAATTGTATCTTATTAAAGAACCATGGAACCAGGAAGAAAGCCGTGACAGAATCACCCACCACAACAGGACCAAGCGGCGTGGTGAAAAGCAGCAGCAGCAGCAACAACAGCAACAACAGCAAGAGAAGCAGAATCTGGACTATACGACTTGGGAAGAGATAGACAGGTGGGCGGTCGACCCAGGGAGAGTCCCGGAGCCCGCCTGGGATTCACTGGAGCAGTGCGAGGAGGGTTATAGGCGAATGGAGTTGGAGAAACGAGCACGGCGGCGCGGTAGGAAGCCCGAGAGTCAGCCCCTAAAATTTATTGGGCGGGGGCACACAGGAAGTATGGCGAAGCCAGGTAGGAGATCTGCACCAACTTCCTGTGCTTACCAGAGAGCGAGAGAGACCGGGCAGGCACCGTGTTATGCTGTGGAGCGCACAGTGTCCCCAGTGCGGGTGCATAGCCCGGTGCGGTACATACCAGCTTCTCGTATCGGCCGGGTTAGAGTGGGCATCGAGCCAAGTGCCATGAAGCCGGCTCTACGCATCTGGTCTCCAGTGCGTCTCCTTGGGCCGGCGTACATGGCACCAGCCTTACGCATGGTGTCCCCGGTTCGCCTGCACAGCCCAGTGCGGGCTATTCCACCTCGCCGCACTGGCAGGGCGACCGGGAGCCTTCAACCAGGTAAGGTTGGGCAGGCTCGGTGCTCAAGAGCTCCAGTGCGCCTGCACGGTCCGGTCTATTCAGTGCCACCTCCACGCACCAGCCCTCCGGTGGCAGCCCCCCGCACCAGGCTTCCTGTGCGTGTCCAGAGCCCAGTCCAGAGCCCACCCTGTTCCTCCTCCCCACACTCGCCCTGAGGTGCATGTCCTCGGCCCAGTACCACCAGCGCCGGCACCACGCACCAGGACTACAGTGCGCCTCGTCTGTCCAGAGCCGCCAGAGTCTCCCGTCTGTCCAGAGCCGCCAGAGTCTCCCGTCTGTCCAGAGCCGCCAGAGTCTCCCGTCTGTCCAGAGCCGCCAGAGTCTCCCGTCTGTCCAGAGCCGCCAGAGTCTCCCGTCTGTCCAGAGCCGCCAGAGTCTCCCGTCTGTCCAGAGCCGCCAGAGTCTCCCGTCTGTCCAGAGCCGCCAGAGTCTCCCGTCTGTCCAGAGCCGCCAGAGTCTCCCGTCTGTCCAGAGCCTCCAGAGTCTCCCGTCTGTCCAGAGCCGCCAGAGTCTCCCGTCTGTCCAGAGCCGCCAGAGTCTCCCGTCTGTACAGAGCCGCCAGAGTCTCCCGTCTGTCCAGAGCCGCCAGAGTCTCCCGTCTGTCCAGAGCCGCCAGAGTCTCCCGTCTGTCCAGAGCCGCCAGAGTCTCCCGTCTGTCCAGAGCCGCCAGAGTCTCCCGTCTGTCCAGAGCCGCCAGAGTCTCCCGTCTGTCCAGAGCCGCCAGAGTCTCCCGTCTGTCCAGAGCCGCCAGAGTCTCCCGTCTGTCCAGAGCCGCCAGAGTCTCCCGTCTGTCCATAGCCTCCAGAGTCTCCCGTCTGTCCATAGCCTCCAGAGTCTCCCGTCTGTCCATAGCCGCCAGAGTCTCCCGTCTGTCCAGAGCCGCCAGAGTCTCCCGTCTGTCCAGAGCCGCCAGAGTCTCCCGTCTGTCCAGAGCCGCCAGAGTCTCCCGTCTGTCCAGAGCCGCCAGAGTCTCCCGTCTGTCCAGAGCCGCCAGAGTCTCCCGTCTGTCCAGAGCCGCCAGAGTCTCCCGTCTGTCCAGAGCCGCCAGAGTCTCCCGTCTGTCCAGAGCCGCCAGAGTCTCCCGTCTGTCCAGAGCCGCCAGAGTCTCCCGTCTGTCCAGAGCCGCCAGAGTCTCCCGTCTGTCCAGAGCCGCCAGAGTCTCCCGTCTGTCCAGAGCCGCCAGAGTCTCCCGTCTGTCCAGAGCCGCCAGAGTCTCCCGTCTGTCCAGAGCCGCCAGAGTCTCCCGTCTGTCCAGAGCCGCCAGAGTCTCCCGTCTGTCCAGAGCCGCCAGAGTCTCCCGTCTGTCCAGAGCCGCCAGAGTCTCCCGTCTGTCCAGAGCCGCCAGAGTCTCCCGTCTGTCCAGAGCCGCCAGAGTCTCCCGTCTGTCCAGAGCCGCCAGAGTCTCCCGTCTGTCCAGAGCCGCCAGAGTCTCCCGTCTGTCCAGAGCCGCCAGAGTCTCCCGTCTGTCCAGAGCCGCCAGAGTCTCCCGTCTGTCATGAGCCGCCAGAGTCTCCCGTCTGTCATGAGCCGCCAGAGTCTCCCGTCTGTCATGAGCCGCCAGAGTCGCCAGTCAGCATGGATCCGCCAGTCAGCCAGGATCCGCCAGAGCCGCCGGTCAGCCAGGATCCGCCAGAGCCGCCGGTCAGCCAGGATCCGCCAGAGCCGCCGGTCAGCCAGGATCCGCCAGAGCCGCCGGTCAGCCAGGATCCGCCAGAGCCGCCAGTCAGCCAGGAACCGTCAGAGCCGCCATTCAGCCAGGATCCGCCAGAGCCACCATTCAGCCAGGATCCGCCAGAGCCGTCAACCTGCCTGAGCTACCTCTTAGTCCTGAGCTACCCCTCAGTCCTGAGCTACCCCTCGGTCCTGAGCTTCCTCAGTAATGAGGCACCCCTTACTCCAGGTGGGTCCTTTGTTAGGGTTACTAGGCCAAGGTCGGCGGCGAGGGTCGCCACTCAAAGGACGCTAAAAAAGCGGACTAAGACTATGGTGGAGTGGGGTCCACGTCCCGCGCCGGTGCCGCCACAGTGGTAGGCCTGATCACCGACAATGATGAGACAGCCTCAATGTGAGCAAGACAAAGGAGTTGATCATGGACTACAGGAAAATGCCGAGCAGCCCCCCATTAATCGATGGGGTTGTAGTGGAGCGGTGTCTACATCACCAACGAACTATCATGATCCAAACACACCAAGACAGTCTCCCCTCAGGAGACTGAAAAGATTTGGCATGGGTCTCCAGATCCTCAAATGTCTTCAGCTGCACCATTGAGAGCATCCTGACCGGTTGCATCACTGCCTGGTATGGTAACTGACCGTAAGGCGCTACAGAGGGTAGTGCGTGCGGCCCAGTACATCACTGGGGCCAAGCTTCCTGCCATCCAGGACCTATATAATATGCGGTGTCAGAGGAAAGCCCATGAACTTGTCAGAGACTCCAGTCACCTTGGTCATAGACTGTTATCTCTGCTACCACACGGCAAGCAGTACCGGAGCGCCAAGTCTAGGACCAAAAGGCTCCTTAACAGCTTCTACACCCAAGCCATAACACTGCTGAACAATTAATAAAATTGCCTCCGGACCATTTACATTGACCACCCCATTTGTTTTGTACACTGCTGCTATTCGCTATTTATTATCTATGCATGGTCACTTCACCCCTGCCTACATGTACAAATTACCTCAACTAACCTGTACCCCTGCACACTGACTCGGTACCGGTAACCCCTCTATATAGCCTCGTTAGTGTGTTACTTTTTATTATTTTTTACTTTAGCTTATTCTGTAAATATTTTCTTAACCAACAGTGCAGTTCAAGAAGAGTTAAGGGCTTGTAAGTTAGCATTTCACAGTGAAGTCTACACATGTTGTGACAGTTTGTGTGTTTTGTTGTTTGCCCTGTCTTTTCAGTATATTCACCATTAACACTACCCCCCGCCCCCCTTTTGTTTTTTTAAGGTGAACTGCAAATTCCTCTATCGTGGTTATTCCTTATTGTGGCTAGCTTCACACGGGTGTTATCTAGACAACCAAAACAGCCTGGATCAAATGTGAGAAATATTGTGCCTGTTGCATTAACTATTTCAAGGCAGCTTCCTTAAAGACAGGGCATCCCTGTCAACATAAGGATGGGACTAGTTAATGTTAGATCACTCTAATAAAACTTATTCCAGAGCACAATCTAGAACTGCATGTTTCTAACTGAAACTTGTCTTATTGAAGCTTCACCGAACTATAGATTTTTTAATTATTTGAGACAAGGGAGAGAAAAAAAAGGTGGAGTGACAGTCACTATTTTTCAAATGCTCTAAATGGCAGGGACATCTGTCGGTCACCTCAGTTACTTTAAACATCATGCTGTATTGTTAAAATGACAATGATCTGTGCTTGTCGAAACCCTCTATAGACCACGAAAGCCATGTCCCACTCTGCTTAGCTGATTTCTCAGAATTTCTGTTAATCATTCATCCAAATAACAAAATTGTGATCTCAGGTGATTTCAAGTTACATATACAGTGCATCAAAAAGAAAGGAGGACCAAGGCACTCTTCATATAATTGATTTAAAATGCCTTTTAGTATGGCATGTTCAATAGAAACAAAGTTTTTCAAAAACTGACGCGATTCGGCTGCATGGCCTTCGCCAGGAAGTACAAAAAAAAGGAATACAAGGTCCTCTTTTTTAACAGCTTTTCAATTAGCCTTAATTGGAAGAGGGAGTGGTTACACAATTGATTGGACACACCTAGTAAGCAATACTATACACATTAAAATGTGAAATACTGTAGCTATGTTATCATAAAAATACAACTCCAAACTAGAAGTATCAGAACACTAAAAGGTAGTTCTAACCTTAAATATGACTGGGAGAAGTGTCAAGAATAAGAAAGCTATATATTCCATAGTACACTAGAACACAGCAAAACATGAACAACAACAGTCTAACCATAGCTGAGGCCAATTGAGCAAAATGTCCACTAGATGACAGCAAATGGATCCATCACGACCCTACAGTAAGGGTGAGAAATCCATATCTTCATTTAAACCAGGGTATTTAGTGGCCTGTAGTTTGTAAATCCCAAAACTTTCCCCATGGTTTAACTGTTTAAGATGGCCCCCTTTTCTATTAGAGGCCGGAATATGATCAATACCCATAGTTTGTAGGGAAATGTGGAAATGTCTGCTCTATCCAAAATGACAACGAACTGTTTGCAGCATTACCTATTTAAATTATTATACAAAATTCTTTGCAACTAATAGAATGTTATAGATGGGGGACACAACCATCCCAGCTCTGCACATTGTGCTTCGAAGAGATAGAATCATTAGATCACTTGTTGTGGTAATGCCCATATGCAGCTTGTTTTTGGTCGCAGGCACAGGAAAGGCAGAAAAATTGCAACATTTACTTGCAGCTAACTCTGCAAATAGCACTGCTGTGTGATTGGAAAAGTCAATCAATCATATAATACTCTGAGATTATAAAGGTTTTTGAAACATCACAGCACAGTGGAAACATATGGATGGCAGCTAGAAATTATTTTCTTTCAAATGGTACGAAATAAAAGTTTAAGAATATGCATATCCTTGCTTCAGGTCCTGAGCTACAGGCAGTTAGATTTGGATATATCATATTACATAAGAGAAAAAGTTTTAAAAAAGGAACCCGATCCTTTGAAACAACTCTAAATATATTTTATATTTGAGATTCTTCAAAGTAGCCACCCTTTGCCTTGATGACAGCTTGGCACACGCTTGGCACACTCTTGGCATAAAAACATTAAGCCATAGTCTCCTCCTCCTTTTAGCCCCGAAAGGGCCCAGAACTCTGCAGGCTATCGAGCTTTGCAAGGAGCCTGAAAATGGCCCCCAGCTCACACTATTTATTTTTAGCTTTGTCCCAATCATCTGATCTAGTTCAATTCACTCTACTGATCTGCTTTCCTTCAAGAACTATACTGACAAGAGGAAACCTGTGTGAATCCCTATAAATTTGCATCCTTGTTACAAGCCCTGCTGAATGATAAATGTAAGTATTTTAACAGGGCCATGAATTGAATAGTGTTTTTTTTACCCATCAAACCTACACAGCATATTTCTCCAGATGGAAAATAGATATTCAAGAGTACCACAGTACACAGCCAGCCAGGGATTCCTGGTGACATAGCTTGTCTCCGGAAACCAGGCCTGGACTTTCAACACTGCTGGAAATTCCACTTTAACAAATTATTAACAGATGTTGAATCAGAGTAATAGGTCAAAAACACCTAATACTGTTCATTCAACAAAGACAAGCCATGTCAGGATATGTATGTTCATGGACCTCTCAGATTCAGTAAACAGTTTAATTGCTGACCCGAGCCAAGTTCTGTTACGCTGTCTCTGCCAAGTAGATACAAAGCCATGGGAATTGTTTTCTTGTTAAGTGAGTGTATGTCTATATGGGATGAGTCTCACAGAGTCGTTAACATCCATTCACGGCTATAAAAACTGAAATGTAATGCATTTACAAAAAGGTTTCATTTATTCATAAAAAAATACATTTGAATGGAACTTCAAAAAAATCATCTTGCGTCCTTAAAACACAAAACTAAAGAAGAGCAAATAAGATCTGGTACACAGTGCTGAAGGAACATCTGTGGCGTGTGTGTATTAAAGAGATGAGCTGAAATGTATCAGGACACAATCCTAGAGATGTATAACACCTGCCAAGACTTCAAATTAAAAAAAAATTACAAAAGCAAAGACTGGATCTCCTCAGTGTGCAACTTGGTAGATGATGATACCATAGGTGATGAAGAAGAGCAGCCCGAGGATTGCCAAAGTCAGAGTCACAGTATTAAAGCAGCATGCAGTCTTCCCGTGTTTTCTTGCTCCCTCCAAGTCTCCAACCATCTTCCTATCCCTCGACTGGAAGACAAAATGTAGAATAATTTATATTATAGAATCCTTCATGTGTTGCTGATTGTGTTTATGTAGCTATGCATATTAGTTAGCAACATGCACACATGACATGTCACACTAATGAGATGACCTCAGTGATGAATTACCCTCTTAGTGGTTTAATACTCCATAAAAAAGTTATTTTGGAGTAAAGATCTATAGAGCCTATAGATGAAGTATAGGCTACACATTTTTATAACAGTCTGATAACAAGAAAACGAAACGCAAATGTAGATAATTGTTATGCTGTCCTCCTTCCATAGTTCAAAGTTGGTCGCCTATATAATAACTTGCTCAACTTCAAAATCCAGACAATACAAGCACCAACACCAGACATTGCTATAAAAAGCTATATAAGGAAAATTCCAACTCACCTTTATGGAGAAATACACCGCTAACATTCCGAGACAGAATGGGTTGCAGTACACGAGGCTGCAAAGTGACCAGATAATGTGATCCCTGGGATGAGGTACAACGGGCTGTGGCTGTCCCAAGACGACGGTATTTTGGAACTTGGGCGCTCCGTGAGTGTCTTCAAGACGCATGTACTTATTTCCTTTCATTGGGACAAACTCTGGCTGGTACGGTGGTGGTTGATCCATGGCAAGCGAATATAGCTACTTATTTAGCCTCGTGTTAAAAAAAATAATCAAAGCTTCTAGTGCAAACGAGAAATTTAGACCCAAAGAGACGTTTCTTTTGTGAGGTGAGGTGGAGGTTTTATAAGAGGAGTGGGTGGTGAATGATGGCGTCATTAGCACTGTTTCCAGTAAATGTGTATGTTTTGATTTCTGGAGGCCCTCCCCCTCTCTTGCACAATAGCATGATTGCCAAACGTTTTGTGCTGCTTTTGGGAGTGTATACCCAAAGATATTTGACTGGACTTCCTGTCACTACCATATTTGGTCATGAGATAACGTTAAGAACGGATGCTTCAGCTTTATAGCCCCTGTGACATGTCTGGGTTACCACTTCTGTCTGTGGTATACCAGTCTGTCTATCCTGCCCTCTAACTGGTTAGAATGTCTGCCAAGTTTCACCTAGTTCCATCTTCTCACACTAGACTTCCTCTCACATCTTAGCCAAATACATTTAAACTCAGTTTTTCACAATTCCTGGCATTTAATCCTAGTAACAATTCCCTGTCTTAGGTCAGTTAGGATCACCACTTTATGAATTTTGGCCCATTCCTCCTGACAGAGCTGGTGTAACCGAGTCAGGTTTGTAGGCCTCCTTGCTCACCCACGCTTTTTCAGTTCTGCCCACACATTTTCTATAGGATTGGTGGCTACTCCAATACCTTGACTTTGTAGTTCTTAAGCCATTTTGCCACAACTTTGGAAGTATGCGAAGGGTCATTGTCCAACCAAGCTTTAACTTCCTGACTGATGTCTTGAGATGTTGCTTCATTATATCCAAATAATTTTCCTACCTCATGATGCCATCTATTTTGTGAACTGCACCAGTTCCTCCTGCAGCAAAGCACCCCCATAACATGATGCTGCCACACCCGTGCTTCACGGTTGGGATGGTGTTCTTCGGCTTGTAAGCCTCCCCCTTTTTTCTCCAAACATACCAGTAGACAATGTGGCCAAACAGTTCTATTTTTGTTTCATCAGAACAGAGGACATTTCTCAAAAAGTACTATCTTTGTCCCCATGTGCAGTTGCAAACTGTAGTCTGTTTTTTTATGGCGGTTTTGGAGCAGTGGCTTCTTCCTTGCTGAGCGGCCTTTCAGGTTATGTCGATATAGAACTCCTTTTACTGTGGATATAAATACTTTTGTACCTGTTTCTTCCAGCATCTTCACAAGGTCATTTGCTGTTGTTCTGGGATTGATTTGCAATTTTTGCACCAAAGTACGTTCATCTCTAGGAGACAGAACGCTTCATGAGCGGAATGACGGCTGCGTGGTCCCATGGTGTTTATACTTGTGTACTATTGTTTGTAAAGATGAACGTGGTACCTTCAGGCATTTGGAAATTGCTCCCAAGGATGAACCAGACTTGTGGAGGTCTACACATTTTTGGCTGAATTATTTTGATTTTCCCATGATGTCAAGCAAAGATGCACTGAGTTTGAAGGTAGGCCTCGAAATACATCCACAGGTACACCTCCAATTGACTCAAATTATGTCAATTAGCCTATCAGAAGCTTCTAAAGCCTTGACATAATTTTCTGGAATTTTCCAAGCTGTTTAAAGGCACAGTAATGTAAACTTCTGACCCACTGGAATTGTGATACAGTGAATTATAAGTGAAATAATCTGTTGTAAAACAATTGTTGTAAAAATTACTTGTGTCATGCACCAAGTAGATGTCCTAACCGACTTGCCAAAACTATAGTTTGTTTAACAAGAAATTTGTGGAGTGGTTGAAAAACGAGTTTTAATGACTCCAACCTAAGTGTATGTAAACTTGTGACTTCAACTGTAAGTGATAAGCAGTAAAGGGCAGTCACTACCATCATGGGACTTCTATTGTTTTATTCTGTGTTACAGCATCTAACGCACATAATGCATAGTGCATTTAATGTAAAAATATATATAATTTGTAATAAAAAAACATGACTATTTTTGAATAATTTAACACACACCAAAACGACCTTAGAAAGCACTAATCACTAATCACTCAGCACTTATACCAGTATGTCTATCCTGCCCTCTATCTACCATTCATAGTGACAATAGTGGTAAGTGGATCATTTGTCCAGTTTTGCAATAGTCTAACTAGCAATCACAGGGTAACATGGGGTAAGACGCCCCCCCCCCCCCCCCCCCTAAGATCAATGTCTAATTGCTGACACAAAATAGCAAAGGTGGATGATGGTGATGCTTAGGGTAACAAACTATAAAGGAAATACATTTCTATATTTAACAGACTTTTAGATATTTAATAATAGTTATTTAATAATAATAGTTTCTTATAATTATAATAATCCTAAAATAATTTTTAGGAAAGGGGCATTTTGCTCAGCTACCCTAGGTGCCGCTTCATAAAACTGTAAAACCAGTCTATGCCTGCCAACTGCCTTTCTTTATTTGATGTGTTTTGTATTCCCATCCACTCCACTAGGTCAAAGGCAAGTTTTCACATCACATGATGTAAGTCCAAAAAGGCCTCTTTACATTTTTGGGATATGACTCACCAGGTCACATTTGAAAGAGATAGTAAAGACTGGTAAACCCACCCAAATGGCTGTGGCCTGGGGTTTTGGCTTGCTTGTCTCGGTGGCGCCTCAGGGCTTTGGGTGGTACATTAAAAGCATGGGCATCTATCTTAATGCCCTGCCCATTTTCAATAGCATTCAGGGCACAACGAAGCTCATCTTAGCCATAGCCACCATGATCACATATTTTCTTGTAAACTCTCATCTGAAAATATATATTTTTTAAGTATTTTAGAAACAGTGGAGGACTGACCCCTAATCTAAACCTAAACCCTATTCTGACCCTAAACTAACCCCTATTCTAATCCTAATCCTGGTCCCTATCTAACCCTAATCCTGCTAACTAGCTATGCTAGCAGACATCATTTTATGCTAACTAGCTGGCAAGCATTTATTTCATCTCAGACTTTCTGCTAGTGAGGTTGCTAGCTAGCTAAATGGGGGCTAGCTAGCTATGCTAGTGCAAACGGTTCTTCACCGGTACATTTCTGCATTGTGTTCTGGTAAGGTGTAGGTGGAAGATAAGGCTCTGGACACAATTCAGCCAGTTGTCTCTCTTTTAATGACTGCATGGAATGGATACAAATACAAAAATACTGCTGCAGTCTGGAATCCATACAAGTATATTTGCCTCTCCTCATCATGCTCGGAGCAAACTCCGTAGTAAGAGTATAAACAAACAATACATTGTACAAAATGTACATGTTCATATTTTCAAGACTCATTACATTTTCTAAATGTTGTACACCAATAATTTGCTAATAAGTGCAAAATATTTCTTAGAGAGTGTACTATTGTACCATTATACCTGAAGCATACCAATGGAGCAACAACGCCAGTTTTGACATGCCCGGGCAAGTAACAAAATGAACGACAGCTAACTAGGCATATTGAACATGAAATACAAAATCGTCACATTTGTTAAAGGTTGCGTCAATCGAATCTGGTATCAGGATAAGTATGACACTGAGTCACCGATTGTATGCTATGTATTTTTTATTAGCTAAGCAATAAGTGGTACATGCAATTTTCGTATATACGGGCTCTCTGTCACACCTCGCAGGGCAAACAGAGAACTGACTTGTTCCTGACAAAAGTATTATAATATACTCTGACAGAAGTAGTTCCTGCTTCCGAGCCGGCCTGTCAGAGTAGAGACTGGGCGTGGTTTAAACTCACTCAGCCTATCGTTGATTGTTGGTGCCCGAGCTGGTCCCAGCCCCCTAGGCGCTTCAGCGGTCAGTCGTTGTAGTTGTGTAGAATATCTATGCGCCCATGCTCGATACAGTCACGCACCTGGCTCCTGTTATCTAACAAAAGACTGTTTGTTCTCGCAACACTACGTTCTGAATGTGCCCCCACAATTCATTGCACAGTTCCTGTCTTCATGTTATTCTGTATTTTTCCATCATGAGAAAGGCCCATGGCCCTGAAACTGTTAACAATGTTTCAAGTCAACTATGTTGCATAACACATAAATACATCCACACAAGCCAACAGCAGATAATATTCAATCACATATATGGTAACGGTCTATATTGCATAACACAGAATCCTCAGAAAAGCCACAACAGCACGGGCTATAGATTTGGCATCTCCTCCCTCCAACTCAACAAGCCCCAGAAATGTTGATACAAAGTACCCAGGTACTTAGAAACACTTACATCCGTGGACTCATCGAGGAGGAGGCTGGTCACCCACATCTGCGTCCAACTTTTTCAGAAAGTATGGTGCTAGAACACCATTAATCATCTCTGTGCACTTTGTCCTGTGCATTTTGAAGTGGGTAGCAGCAGTGGAGTCTGAGAAAGCAGCTCTACATGCTTCTCCAATGTGATCACATGCCAGCATGGAACAGTGTTCAGCGATAGCTAATGCCATGGTGGCCACAGCCTTTTTGGCAGTCAATTTTTTAACCATAAATGGCAGCTTGTTTTGGGTGGAACTGTTTTGCCTTTTGAGTATGTTTTTGAGTTGTCACGTTTTTTTTTTGCATCACTAAGTTTAGTGTAGAAATCATCCTTACAATACAGGCAGTATGCCCGTGTATCATCTCCAATAAACGGCTTCAACCAGCCTTTGAATTCAGGGTTTGATTCCCACTCCTTTCTGTATTTTTGAGTGTACAGTTTAGACTGAGACATGATGAGCTAGCCAGCTAGATGTTTAGCTTATGTCACAGAGAGGCACACACACAGTGGACAAGGTGAGTAAGTGACTGAGGCTGTGTGAGTCAAATGCAGTGATTTATTTTTTGTGCAGTGATTTATTTTAGACAAAGAACATTTTACATTTATATCCCGCCCTAAATGTAAGCCAGGGCGGGATCAGCCAGCGGCGGCTTCCCGCATGCTCGATTCATTTGCAGTCTGGTCGGGGAGGGGTGAACATCTCCTGCTCTGACTGCAGCTGGGAGGGAATGCTGCGCGAGGACTGGGCCACCTGTGAGGGCTTTGGGACGGGGGCCTAAGAGTAAGAATGGTACATGCTTTCACATCAGTCTCCAAAAGTCTCCAATAACACCAGAAAAAGTTGTTAGATTTGTCACTAGTCGATTTTTTAAAAATAAGTCGCTAGAGGGGTCTGAATACTCGCTAAATATAGCGACAAAGTCTGTAAGTTGGCAACACAGAGCATGGCTTCTGTTGATGATTAACTACAGGAGAGTGAGACCAAATCATGGACGCTGGACAGAGTGGATTTCAGTTGTAACAAAAAGGCAGTTTATTGAGTCAAAAGATATCTTGTCCTGCAGTTTAACGTGCACAGACCTAGTCATATAACTCAGTAAGGAGTCAGCTGAAAAGAGGGACCTAGACAGAGGTTGCAACAGATTTGATGCACAGCAGAGTCCTCTGGTCTTGGCACCTGACCAGTAGAGGGGGAGTGAGCTGTGTGTGTTCGTGCGATGAAGTGTCTGTGTGTCCAGGAGTCGTGAGATAAGGGGAACTGAAACTGGCAGTTTATGGCTGGGGCTAGGGTGCTTCCTGTTTGGACAGGGGTGCGTGCAATGACTTGAGTCAGGCGGCTTAATATATGTGCTTGATATATGAGCTATGTATATGAATATGTGTATATATGACACTCCCGTTGATGACATCACAGCATTAACACAATTTAGAAAATAAATACAATATAATTCACTCTTGAAAGTAATGTAATACATCTTAAAATAATAAATTAAAAGGATCTGCAGAGAAGAATGGGAGAAACTACCCAAATACAGGTGTGCCAAGCCTGTAGCGCCATACCCAAGACTTGAGGCTGTTATCGCTGCCCAAGGTGCTTCAACAAAGTACTGAGTAAAGAGTCTGAATACTTGTGATCAGTTAAAGTAGAGTCTGAATATTGTAAATGTGACCAGTTAAAACAAATAATAATTAGGAAACATGTCTAAAAATCCTCTTTGCTTTGTCATTATGGGTTATTGTGTGCAGATTCATGAGAAACATTTAATCCATTTTAGAATATGGCTTTAACCTAACAAGGTGGAAAAAGTCAAGGGGTCTGAATACTTTCCGAAGGCACTGTATAACAGAGTTCAAAATACTTACATTCCTTTCCAATGAGTGTTTGCTTGAGTCTGCATGGAGTGCTAGACAGGCCTGGGTTACAGGGTTGGGACATTTCTATTGGTGTATTAAGAGAGATGGCAGGCAAGCGCTTCTTTTACTCCTGCTACGTTAGGCAAGGCAAGCTCAAACAGGAACTAAAGTTTTTTTTTTTACATATTTGAAAAATAAAGTCTGGTACCATGGCAATTGAGATGCTATGATTCATTGATACAGTGTAACCAAATACATTATAAAGAAAGGTGGGGGAAATATACAACAAAGCCAACTCATTCCCCCACATTACCTAGAAAATATTATCAACTGGTTACACTGAAGAAAATGCTGCTACCTACTTACTATTCAGACAATTTAGGCATACAGTTCAATGTATTGATGGGAACTAAGTGTGAACCTGGCTTGAGTGTTTTGTACAGTTGAAATCAGTCATTGTCAAAGTGTTTACCCTTAACTCTGTCTGTTGAGTGTCTGGTATGCTTACTTTAGTCTTAGCCACTCTCCCGTGTCTGTTTGCATATGTAAATCTTCTAATGGAGCTGAATGACTTGTTGAAATGCTGGGCACTCCAAAGGCCAAACCACCATTCACAGTTTGAACTGCATCATAGATGACAACCCCATAAACATGCTCAATGTATTCAATCCTGGTCTGAGAGACCAACAGGGTGTGCAGGCTTTTACTCCAGCCCAGTAACACACCTCAACTAATGAAGGGTTCGATATGTAGAATCAGGTGTAGTCCTGGGCTGTAACAAAAGCCTGCATACCCTGGAGTTAAGATCAGCCTGCTTTAAACCAGACAAACAGCATTACCTTTTGATTTATTACAATCTCATTTTGTAGTTAAAAAAAAGTTCACCATTTTACATTCATATAACAAATCACTTCTCTTCAGACAGGCGATATGAGTGGGAATGCTACCTAACATAGAAACATTAACAGCGATAAGGCGCAAAATAGCAAGTGAGTCTGGAGGCTTGCGAGAAGATATAACGACTAAGTTTCCTTCCCAGGAAACAGTGGTGGTTGTTAATTCTCCAGCCCCAACTCAAACATCTCTTCAGTGATTCATTCTGGTACAGAGTATCTACAGAAAACATTTAGTGAATCGCACTAAATCGATGGCCTGAAACCATTTCTGATATAACCAAGAAATATGATGTAGGCATAAGTACTGAAAAATGTTAAGAGAACTCAGAAGTTTAAACAGCTAGATATACTATAAAATTAATTATGAATCTTATTTGAAAACGTTGGTGGTTTGTTTAAATGCCATATTTCGTGCATATTTTGCATATAGGCTAGCTAAAGCATACCTGTTTATTAAGCTAACTATCAGGGCATACATGAGGCCTGGATACACAAACAATAAGTCATTGGGAAAAAGATGAAACACTATACTGACAATGGAATGAAAACTATACTATAAGCAACTGAATAAAGGCATGGCTTTTCAGATAGCGCCAGTGTATTTGACTGATTTGGGGAACAGATCTGCTCCCATAGGGCTGTGTGAACTTAGGAAAAATGGACAGGAAATTACATGTAAGAACGGACAGCAATGCTGTCTCTCGTCATCTGTGCAGCAGGTAGCCTGAGGAATTACAAAAACAATCATGACAGTTTGCCATTTAATTAGCTATAGTATTTACTGACGGCCTGTAGTAAGATCTTCTATAGCGGATGGTAAGTGCAACAGGTAGAACTGCCCCCAGGTGGAAGTTAAGGCATCACATCTTGGAGGAGGCAGCGACGGCAGAGGCACCGCCACGAGTGTACACTCTCACAGTGTCCTGGTAGAGAGGAGGAGGGAAGGAGACAAAGGGAGAGAAAGACAAAAATAAATTAGAGCCCAATGCTAAACTTCCATTCATTTAATTTGACAAGAATTCTGGAAATAAACAAGTAAAACACAATCTTGTTTATGAGGGGTCCTGAGAGAAACAGTTACAACAAAAATATACTAAATGTAAAGGAATATGAAAAAAGTAAACATGTATAAAATAAAAATACATGCTTTTCCTATTTTAACTATACCTTGATTGAAATAGGCAAATACCCTTTTAAATGACACAAGTTTTAGTGTCCGCTGACAAGAATGGACTTACCTTGGTGGGCTCAGTGTTGTGGAGTAGGGCCTGAACCCCGTTTCCATAGTCTGCATGCACAGCCATCAGGTTCTGAATCTGGAAAAACAGGGTGCAAGACCAGGGAGAGATGGTCAGAAGTGTTAGCGATTGGCAGTAAAATAGATACATTATACAATATTGCATTGCAAAGATGACCTTCGTGGTAGTGAGGAAGATGGCTGGGAAATATACAGTGCCTTCAGAAAGTATTCACACCCCTTGACTTTTTCCACATTTTGTTGTGTTATACAGCCCGAATTTAATTTTTAAAAATAATTATCCCACTGTGTCCTACACACAATACCCCATAATGTCAAAATGTATTGTTTTTCTAGATATTTATAAATTAATACAAAATGAAAAGCTGAAATGTTTTGAGTCAATAAGTATTCAACCTGTTTGTTATGGCCAGCCTTAACAAGTTCAGGAGTAAAAATGTGTTTAACAAGTCACATGGACTCACTGTGCAATATTGTTTAACGACTACCTCATCTCTGTACCCCACACATAAAAGTATCTCAGTCCCTCAGTCGAGCAGTGAATTTCAAACAGAGTAAACCACAAAGACCAGGGAGGTTGTTCAATGCCTTGCAAAGGGCACCTAATTGGTAGATAAAAAAAAAAAAAAAACAGACATTGAATATCCCTTTGAGCATGGTGAAGTTTTTAATGACACTTTGGATGGTGTATCAATACACCCAGTCACTACAGATTTACAGGCGTCCTTCCTAACTCAGTTGACAGAAAAGGAGGAAACCGCACAGGGATTTCACCATGAGGCCAATGGTGACTTTAAAACAGTTAGTTTTCTGCTATCACAGCCATTAAACTCTAAGTATGTTGGCTCGTGTAACCAGTGAAATGGCTAGCTAGTTAGCGCGCGCTAATTGTCGTTGTGTTGCTGGTTCGAGCCCAGAAAGGAGCGAGAGGGACGAAAGCTATACTGTTACACTGGCAATACTAAAGTGCCTATAAGACCATCCAATAGTCAAAGGTTAATGAAATACAAAATGGTAGAGAGGGAAATAGTCCTATAATAACCACAACCTAAAACTTCTTACCTGGGAATATTGAAGACTCATGTTAAAAGGAACCACCAGCTTTCATATGTTCTCATGTTCTGAGCAAGGAACTGAAACGTTAGCTCATAGTGCACTTTTACTTTCTTCTCCAAACACTTTGTTTTTGCATTATTTAAACCAAATTGTTTTTACAAATATACTTTTTTTTTCTTCCACAGACTTGTGTAGACCGTTGACAAAAAAAGACAATTAAAGACAATTAAATCAAATTGTAATCCCACTTTGTAACAAAATGTGTAAAAAGTCAAGGGGTGTGAATACTTTGATGACAGTGTGGTGGAGAAGAGTGAGTTCGATTTGAATAGTAATGATTAAAAAAAACATGAGGATAGAAATAACATGATTGCTGAGCCCAATGATGATGAAAATGGTGACTTAATCATAATGATGAGAACTCACCCAGCGTTTCTGGATGAAGACTTGGGCCCCCTTCAGGGCCCCAGCCATGTTCTGACAGAGCCTCTGGCGCTCCTCCTCATTCAGCACCTCAGTGAAGAAGGTACGCACCTGCAATACACACGCACGCAAGGTCATAATGACAAAGTTCATTACATTTCTAAAAAATAAAAAACAGATCTTGGACCTGTCTATATAAAAAAACATATTTTTAAAAAGGTCCCACAGTTGACAGTGCATGTCACAGAAAAAAACCAAGCCATGAGGTCGAAGGAATTGTCCGTAGAGCTCCGAGACAGGATTGTGTCGAGGCACAGAGCTAGGGAAGGGTACCAAAACATTTCTGCATCATTGAAGATTCAAGAACAGTGGCCTCCATCATTCTTAAATGGAAAACGTTTGGAACCATCAAGACTCTTCCTAAAGCTGGCCACCTGGCCAAACTGAGCAATCGGGGGAGAAGAGCCTTGGTCAGGGAGGTAACCAAGAACTCGATGGTCACTGACAGAGCTCCAGAGTTCCTCTGTGGAGATGGGAGGACCTTCCAGAAGGACAACCATCTCTGCAACACTCCACCAATCCGGCCAGACAGAAGCCACATGACAGCCCACTTGGAGTTTGCCAAAAAGGCACCTAAAGACCCTCAGACCATGAGAAACAAGATTCTCTTCTCTGATGTAACCAAGATTGAACTCTTTGGCCTGAATGTACTGGAAGACTAGTCAGGGTCGAGGCAAAGATGAACAGAGAGAGGAGACTTACGGTAGAAAAATTAACATTCAATTCTCTGGCAAGAGCTCTAGTGGACATTCCTGCAGTCAACATGCCAATTGCACTCTCCCTCAAAACTTGAAACATCTGTGGCATTGTGTTGCGTGACAAAACTGCACATTTTAGAGTGGCCTTTCATTGTCCCTTCCACAAGGTGCATCTGTGTAATGATCATGCTGTTTAAAATCAGCTTCTTGATATGCCACACTTGTCGACTGGATGGATTATCTAGGCAAATGAGAAATGATCAGTAACAAGGATGAAAGAAGAACATTTCGGGGATCTTTTATTTCAGCTCATCAAACAGGGGACCAACACTTTACATGTTGTATTTACTATGTTCAGTGTATTTCCAAAACGTTGGTTTACTTTAATGTAACTAGGGCTGACCCCATTTAGTTGACTGGTCGATAGGCTGTTGGTCGACCAAGATTTTATTTTGTCAAGCAGAAGCAAAAATATATATACTTTTTTTTTTTTTTAAATGGCACACCTGTTTGATTCGCGCCCATCTCAGTGAACTAATCCATTGTGCGCTACATAGATACATTTACCTGTGTGACATCATCGTCGTCAGCGCTGTTGTAGCGGCCCACATCTGGGGACACCTTAAACCTGGTCTCCACGTGCTGTTGCTGGGTCTCTGGAGCACTGAAGCTGTTGGGGAAGTAGTTGGGAGCGCCAGCCTGGTTGTCGAACATGCACATGGGCCCGTCTCGCTGGTAGTTGGCCACACGGGTCCTGAAGGGGCAGTTGACGGGCAGCTGCAGGTAGTTGGTTCCCAGCCGGTGGCGGTGTGTGTCTGGGTAGGAGAACAGACGCCCCTGCAGCATCTTGTCGGGGCTGGGCTCGATGCCAGGGGGCATATTGCTGGGGTCAAAGGCCAGTTGCTCGATCTCAGCAAAGTAGTTGGCAGGGTTTCTGTTGAGCACCAACCTCCCCACCGGAATGAGGGGGTACTCCTTGTGAGACCACACCTAAGGAAAAAGAGAAGTGTTGCTACTTCAGGCCACCCAAGGTGCATAGCAGTGCAAGAGAGGACAAAGATTTTGCCCCTACCCTATATTTTCACCTAATTATTATCCCGAAAAGATTGCAGCTATTCAGTCAGTTACCCATTATTCTACCATTCACAAACGCAATGATAAGAGCTCAGACCACTTTCAGAGGTTATGTGGAGTAAGTCCCCCCTCTGGTGGAAAAGTCAGAGTACTGCATTGTATGGACAATATTTTTGGGGAAATCGTGTTTAAATTGCTAACAAAGTACAATACTAAGACATTTCAGGTATTTCTGCCACATTCTTTAAAAAACAACAAAGTATTGATCAAATGTTAAGGAATGCACCTACTATAAGGGTTAGGGTCCCCACATAATTGAATAAATTAAAATTGTATCTCTATGATACCTTGGTCAGGTCAAAGGGGTTCCACTGGAACTTCTCGGCCTGGTCAAAGGTCATGACCTGGATGTAGAATGACCAGGAAGGGAATTTGCCGTTGGCGATGGAGGTGTAAAGGTCTCGAATGGCATAGTCCGGGTCGGTGGAGGCCAGGCGCTCGGCGTCCTCAGGTTTCATGTTCTTGATACCCTGGTTGGTCTGAGAGGAGAGCAGAGGAAGGATGCTATGGACACGTCCCAATTTTTCGAACTAGGTTTACTTCTTCCCACTATTACTCTTTCATCCTTCAGTTAATTAAGTATAGTCGACTCCTATATCTATTTAAGTGTAGTACATTTCACTAGTCATGTAGCATCTTTTTTTGAGGATAATACAGTGCAGTGCCACCGTTGTGGCCCGCTAACAAGGACTCAAGATGGCCACCATTGCTACTGTACACAAGAAGGCAAACTAAATGGCTACGACCCTGTAGCACTCACTTCTGTCATCATGAAGTGCTTTGAGAGACTAGTCAAGGATCATATCACCTCCACCTTACCTGCCACCCTAGACCCACTTTAATTTGCATACTACCCCAATAGGTCCACAGATGATGCAATCGCCATCACACTGCCCTATCCCATCTGGACAAGGGGAATACCTATGTAAGAATGCTGTTCATTGACTGTTCATTGTACCCTCAACACCATAGTACCCTCAAAGCTCATCATTAAGCTGGAGTCCCTGGGTCTCAACCCCGCCCTGTGCAACTGGGTCAGGGACTTTCTGACAGGCCGCCCCCAGGTGCTGAAGGTAGGAAACATTTCCACTTCGCTGACACTCAACACTGGGGCCCCACAAGTGTGCGTGCTCAGCCCCCTCCTGTACTCACTGTTCACCCATTACTGCGTGGCCATGCACGCCTCCAACTCAATCATCAAATTTGCAGACAACACAACAGTAGCCGGCTTGATTACTAACAACGACGAGACAGCCTACAGGGAGGAGGCGAGGGCAGAAAAACAACCTCTCACTCAACGAAAACAAAACAAAGGAGATGATTGTGGACTTCAGGAAACAGCAGAGGGAGCACCCCCGTATCCACATGGAAGGGACAGTAGTGGAGAAGGTGGAAAGTTTTAAGTTCCTCGGCGTACACATCACAGACAAACTGAAATGGTCCACCCACAGGCAGCATAGAGAATAAATCTCAACAGTGCCTCTTCAACCTCAGGAGGCTGAAGAAATTTGGCTTGTCACCTAAAACCCTGACAAACTTTTAAAAGTGCACAATCGAGAGCATCCTGTCAGGCTGTATCACCGCCTAGTACGGCAACTGCACCGCCCTCAACCGCAAGGCTTTCCAGAGGATGGTGTGGTCTGCACAACGCATCACGGGAGGAAAACTACCTGCCCTCCATGACACCTACAGAACCCGATGTCACAGGAAGGCCAAAAAGATCATCAAGGACAACAACCACCCGAGCCACTGACTGTTCACCCGGCTACCATCCAGAAGGCGAGGTCAGTACAGGTGCATCAAAGCTGGGACCGAGAGACTGAAAAACAGCGTCCATCTCAAGGCCATCCAATTGCTAAACCAAAATCACTAACTCAGAGGCTGCTGCCTACATAGACTCATATCACTGCCCATTTTAATAAATGGATCACTAGTCACTTTAAACAATGCCACTTTAATAAACGTTAAGATATCTTACATTACTCATATGTATATACACACTGTACCGTATACCAGCTATTGCACCATGCCTATGCCACTCGGCCATGTCTCATCCATATATGTGCATACTCTTATTCATTCCGTTACACTTGTGTGTAGTTGTTGTGAAATTGTTAGATGACTTGTTAGATATTACGGCACTGTCAGAAGCAGAAGCACAAGAATTTCGCTACCCTCGCAATAACATCTGCTAACCATGTGTCTTTGACCAATAGAATGTGATGAGATTTTTTTTAGTTATGCTCTAACCTTGTAGTGGAACTTGCAGTAGACGGGCTGACTGTCGGCGTTCACCAGCTTGAAGGTGTGGGATCCGTAGCCGTTCATGTGGCGGAAGCCGTCGGGCAGACCACGGTCACTGAACAGGAAGGACACCTTCGCAGAGATTAAGACACAATTTTGAACAAAGGCACATAGTCATAAGCAATTTAGCCATTGTGATAAGTAAATGAGATTAGAATTATATAATACTCTATTTAAATTAATGCAGCAACCACCATTTCTAGATATACTGGCACAGCTTTTAAGTTCTTACTAGAATTTGGCTTAGTGTGGGGTGAAATCAGAAAATACAATGCATTTTATGATTCTAACTATCGTGCGTGTACAGGTTTGGTGGCGAGTAGAGAGGAGCAGATGCAGTACCTGATGCATACACTCAGGCCGCAGGCTCCAGAAGTCCCACACCATGTCTGGGTCCTTCAGGTGAGTCTGGGGGTTGCGCTTCTGAGAGTGGATGAATGATGGGAACTGCACAAACAAAGGGAAATTAGAGAGATGTGGTAATGGTATTTAATATCATACAGGGAGACGGACTAATGTACTAGCCTGGTTGCCAGTCTGTTCAGCTAACATTCCAGTCCTTGTACTCCATGTCATGTGTCAGACTGAATCTAAGCAAGGCACACCCAGGCGCAATCTTGACTCACACATCTGAACTCACCAGCATTGCATCCCTGATAAAGAATATGGGGGTGTTGTTGCCAGTAAGGTCCCAGTTGCCCTCGTCAGTGTAGAACTTGACTGCAAAGCCACGTGGATCTCTCACTGTGTCCGCTGAGCCCGATTCCCCAGCTACATGAGTTAGAGACAAAAATAGGTTGATAAGAAACACACATGACAACCAGTTTAAACACAATACACTATTTGCAGACTAAAAATATGACATTGTGTATTTTCTGGTATTTATTCAATGGTGTATTGATGTAAAGTGGGGTCTGAAATGATCGACTCCCTTGATAAACACAAGCAAAAATGACTGTATACTAGGGATGCACCGATATGACATCTTTGGCCGATACCCGATATTTACCTTGCAAAAAAAAAAAAAAAAAAAAAAAAACCCTGATAATTACAATTTTTGCAGCCTTTTAAGCATTCTAGTACAGTTAAATAGTAAACACACACCATCTCAGTGCAAGAGGCGTCACTACAGTCTCTGGTTCGAATCCAGGCTGTATCACATACGGCCGTGATTGGGAGTCCCATAGGGCGGGGTAGGCTGCCATTGTAAATAGGAATTTGTTCTTAACTTGTCTTGTTAAGTAAAGGTTACACACACAAAAAATGTTACTTTGTTGGCATTTACATACAGTGGGGCAAAAAAGTATTTAGTCAGCCACCAATTGTGCAAGTTATTCTACTTAAAAAGATGAGGCCTGTAATTTCCATCAAAGGTACACTTCAACTATGACAGACAAAATGAGAAGAATTTCAGAAAATCACTGTAGGAATTTTAATGAATTTGCAAATTATGGTGGACAATAAGTATTTGGTCACCTACAAACAAGCAAGATTTCTGGCTCTCACAGACCTGTAACTTCTTTAAGAGGCTCCTCTGTCCTACACTCGTTACCTGTATTAATGGCACCTGTTTGAACTTGTTATCAGTATAAAAGACACCTGTCCACAACCTCATACAGTCACACTCCAAACTCCACTATGGCCAAGACCAAAGAGCTGTCAAAGGACACCAGAAACAAAATTGTAGACCTACACCAGGCTGGAAAGACTGAATCTGCAATAGATAAGCAGCTTGGTTTGAAGAAATCAACTGTGGGGGCAATTATTAGGAAATGGAAGACATACAAGACCACTGATAATCTCCCTCGATCTGGGGCTCCACGCAAGATCTCACCCCGTGGGGTCAAAATGATCACAAGAACTGTGAGCAAAAATCCCAGAACCACATGGGGGGACCTAATGAATGACTTGCAGAGAGCTGGGACCAAAGTAACTAAGCCTACCATCAGCAAGGGCATTGAAGATGAAACGTGGCTGGGTCTTTCAGCATGACAATGATCCCAAACACACTGCCCGGGCAAAGAAGGAGTGGCTTCGTAAGAAGCATTTCGAGGTCCTGGAGTGGCCTAGCCAGTCTCCAGATCTCAACCCCATAGAAAATCTTTGGAGGGAGTTGAAAGTCCATGCTGCCCAGCAACAGCCCCAAAACATCACTGCTCTAGAGGAGATCTGCATGGAGGAATGGGCCAAAATGAAAACCTTGTGAAGACTTACAGAAAACGTTTGACCTCTGTCATTGCCAACAAAGGGTATATAACAAACTATTGAGAAACTTTTGTTATTGACCAAATACTTATTTTCCACCATAATTTGCAAATAAATTCATTAAAAAATCCTACAATGTGATTGTCTGGAAAAAAAAATCTCATTTTGTCTGTCATAGTTGAAGTGTACCTATGATAAATTACAGGCCTCATCTTTTTAAGTGGGAGAACTTGCACAATTGGTGGCTGACTAAATACTTTTTTGCCCCACTGTATGTCCACATTACCAGTAAAACATAATCAAAACCTATTTCTTTCACTTACTTGCTGTGCTGTTTCATTGTTCAGTCATTTCATTCTCAACCAGGATTTCATCATGCAATGGAGCTTTTCAGCTTAGTCTGTCTGTGGTAGAGGTCGACCGATTATGATTTTTCAATGCCGATACGATTGGAGGACCAAAAAAAGCCGATACCGATTAAATCGGACGATTTTTTACATTTGTAATAATGACAATTACAACGATACTGAATGAACACTTATTTTAACTTAATATAATACATCAATAAAATCAATTTAACCTCAAATAAATAATGAAACATGCTCAATTTGGTTTAAATAATGCAAAAACAAAGTGATGGAGAAGAAAGTAAAAGTGCAATATGTGCCATGTAAGAAAGCTAACATTTAAGTTCCTTGCTCAGAACATGAGAACATATGAAAGCTGGTGGTTCCTTTTAACAGGAGTATTCAATATTCCCAGGTAAGAAGTTTTAGGTTATAGGACTATTTCTCTCTGTACGCACCCCGCTAACTAGCTAGCCATTTCACATCGGTTACACCAGCCTAATCTCGGGAGTTGATAGACTTCAAGTCATAAACAGGGCAATGCTTGAAGCATTGCGAAGAGCTGCTGGCAAAATGCACGAAAGTTCTGTTTGAATGAATGCTTACGAGCCTGCTGGTGCCTACCAACACTCAGTCAGACTGCTCTATCAAAACATAATTAAGTCTAACAGAACACAGAAATATTGGATTTGTTTTAGCTAAATATGCAGGTTTAAAAATATATACTTCTGATAATTGACTTTAAGAAAGGCATTGATGTTTATGGTTAGGTACAGTCGTGCAACGATTGTGCTTTTTTCGCAAATGAGCTTTTGTTAAATCAGCCCCCGTTTGGCGAAGTTGTCTGTCTTTGTTAGGAAGAAATAGTCTTCACACAGTTCGCAACGAGCCAGGCAGCCCAAACTGCTGCATATACCCTGACTCTGTTGCAAGAGAAGTGACACAATTTCCCTAGTTAAAAGAAATTCATGTTAGCAGGCAATATTAACTAAATATGCAGGTTTAAAAATATATACTTGTGTATTGATTTTCAGAAAGGTATTGATGTTTATGGTTAGGTACACGTTGGAGCAACGGCAATCCTTTTTCGCAAATGCGCATTGATTATATGCAAGTCAGGACACGCTAGATAAACTAGTAATATCAACCATTAGGGATTATGATTGATTGTTTTTTAAGATAAGTATAATGCTAGCTAGCAACTTACCTTGGCTTCTTACTGCATTCGCGTAACAGGCAGGCTCCTTCTTGCCTGCGTGGAAGTAGCGGTCCTTGTACATAGCATTGAGCATGGTGGCGACACAGTAGAGGCTCAGAGAGAACGCCACCAAATCGCTTGTTCACAGCCGAGTACTTTCGTACGTTTTAACCCCGCGGTCTGTCGGCAGTTTTGTTGAGCAGTAGTTTCAATGTCATGACAGGATATCGCGTCTGCTGCACACGCAGTTGAGCTTTTTTCTCAAGTGAGTTTTTCGAATGGAGCTAGGAGTGTTCATGTTTCCAAGTGTCAAACATGTTCTCAAATGCCAATGAAATGGCAGCAGCGGTATGAGAACCAGCACATTCTTGAGCATGCAATATGGCTTTCCTCAGCATGAAATCCTCATTGACCCACTGTGCTGTCAGACTCATAATGTTCATAGGGCTGACATTGCTTGCCCAAATGTCAGTTGTGAAGCTAATAGCAGTGACTCTCGGAGGCAAGTTTCAACAATATTGTGTAACTCCGGTAGGGCAACATCTGAAAAATAGTGTGTACCGGGGCTCGACCAGTTGGCAAAAGCCAACATCCACGACAGAGCATGGTTGATTTTCAAGGGCAATGAATTCCATTATCTTGCCGTTAATGGGTTTCGCCTTTGAGTTCACTGAAATGTTCTTACTCTTTCAAATGACTGCTCGACTTGAACTTGTTGGAAGTGTGGGCTTAATATTTTTCTGCTTTTGTTCTGTGTAGCGCTGTATTTTTCGTGGCGTCATTACGTCACCTACTTACATTATACATTCTTGTACTGGGTAAAGTTCATGATAACGTTGACCAAGAGCCCCAGGACCAGTGGAAGCAAAATAGCCCCATAACGTCAAAGATCAATATAGCAAAAACAAATTTAGACATTAATAAATGCATTTCTATATTTATTTTTTTACAATGGTTGGGAAGTGCCAAGATGGAGGCGTGTTGGCTTCAGAAAGCACCCCTCCGTCAGTCATCTAGTGTATATATTGCATTTTATACTTACAGGAGCAATAAGGGTACGTCAACAGCTTTTTCACCTAGTCGGCTCAGAATTTGAAACGGCGACCTTTTGGTTATTGGGCCAACGCGCTTAACCACTAGGCTACCTGACTGTCCAGAATTCAGATATCGGCAAACACTGCTCTTGCAGACAAGCGTGCTCATAGTCATTTCCTGTACAGTGGCAGTAGTCAAATTGGTAGCTAGCAAATCCAATAGGGTTTCTTTTTGCATGTCCTTAAGGAAACAAAAGTAACAGTTTGTAGCAGTTTTATAGAAAAACCGGAGTGAGCGGCCTCAAAATACCAGGGGAAAAAAATTGTGTTCAAAGAAAATGGAATGTAGGCTAATGTCTTACCCACGGTGGAGAAGCGAATGGCCACAGGCGTGGTCTTGCCCACATGCTCAAACACCTTGGCCTTGCAGTAGCGAGAGATGTCATGTGTCACCTCAAAGTACCCAAAAGCTCCTGTGTAGGAAGAGGCAAAAAGTTGTCAGTTAATGAGTATATAGTACCAGTAAAAAGTTTGGACACCTACTCAATGGTTTTTCTTTATTTTCACTATTTTTTACATTGTAGAAGAACAGTTAAGACATCAAAACTGTTAAATAACACATATGGATTCATGTAGTAACCAAAAAAGTTTTATTTTAGATTTTTCAAAGTAGCCACCCTTTGCCTTGATGACATCTTTGCAAACTCTTGGCACTCTCTCAACCAGCTTCATGAGGTAGTCACCTGGAATGCATTTTAATTAAACAGGTGTGCCTTGTTAAAAGTTAATTTGTGGAATGTATTTCCTTCTTAATGTGTTTGAGCCAATCATTTGTGTGGTGACATGGTACGGGTTGTACACAGAAGATAGCCCTATTTGGTAAAATACCAAGTCCATATTATGGCAAGAACAGCTCAAATAAGTGTTAAGTTCTAAATGAGTCTAGTAAAACTCATGTACGATTAGTAAAGCTTAAACCAAGTCTATTCACCCATTGGGTCATACAACTGCATAAGACAAAAGCATGGTTCCGCCAGTGGTAGTATGTGTATATACCCCAACTTGAGGTGGATTCTCCTCCTCTAAACATTACATATTTGTTGCTAGGCCGGAAATGAAGTGACGCAGGCAATAAACTGTTCCTTCTCCCTTAACGTGACCTAACAGCACCCCTTCCTCACTAATCCACATCTCGCCACCCTTATCCAGTGCCTGCCAACATGTGATCATCTTCCCTTCACTCAGTATATTCCAAGCTTAATTGCCTACACCATATACATTCATCCTACAGATAACCATTAACTTCTGGTGTAGACCTTAGACTATAGCACTCAATATTTCAATAGGTTACCTGATAATTAACACTATTCCAAGTTTAGGAGTCAGAACCCAGAATCCATCATAAGCAAAGAAAAACAACAGTCCAATATTACTTTAAGACATGAAGGTCAGTCAATCCGTAAAATTAAAACAACTTTGAAAGTTAACGGTCTTGTCTATTTAAATAAAAATGTTGCAAAAAAAAAAAGTTAAAATAAATAAACAAATAAAACAGCAAAAACCATCAAGCGCTATGATGAAACTGGCTCTCATGAGGACCGCCACAGGAAAGGAAGAGCCAGAGTTACCTCTGCTGCAGAGGATAAGTTCATTAGAGTTACCAGCCTCAGAAACTGAAGCCCAAATAAACGCTTCAGAGTTCAAGTAACAGACACGTCAACATCAACTGTTCAGAGGAGACTGTGTGAATCAGGCCTTCATGGTCGAATTGCTGCAAAGAAACCACTACTAAAAGGACACCAATAATAAAAAGAGGCTTGCTTGGGCCAAGAAACACAAGCGATGGACATTAAACCGGTAGAAATCTGTCCTTTGGTCTGATGAGTCCAAATTTGAATTTTTTTGGTTCGACCCACTGTGTCTTTGTGAGACGCAGAGTAGGTGAACGAATGATGTCTGCATGTGTGGTTCCCACCGTGAAGCACAGAGGAGGTGGTGAGATGCTTTATTTAGAATTCAAGGCACACTTAACCAGCATGGCTACCACAACTTTCTGCAGCAATACACCATCCCATCTGGTTTGCGCTTAGTGGGACTACCATTTGTTTTTCAACAGAACAATGACCCATCACACCCAGGCTGTGTATGGGCTATTTGACCAAAAAGAAGAGTGCTTGAGTGCTGCATCAGATGACCTGGCCTCCACAGTCACCCAACCTCAACCTAATTGAGATGGTTTGGGATGAGTTGAAGGAGTGAAGGAAAAGCAGCCAACAAGTGCTCAGCATATGTGGGAACTCCTTCAAGACTGTTGGAAAAGCATTCCAGGTGAAGCTGGTTGAGAGAATGCAAATCTGTCAAGGCAAAGGGTAGTTACTTTGAAGAATACATTTTGATTTGAACACTTTTTGGTTATTTCATAGTTGTGATGTCTTCACTGTTATTCTACAATGTGTAAAATAGTACACATAAAGAAAAACCCTTGAATGAGTAGGTGTGTCCAAACTTTTAACTGGTACTGTACATCTAGCTAGTTAGTAAACACCAACTTATGCCATACACATGGTGCACTTTACCCTTCTGTATAGTGGACCAACACAGAACATCACATGATCAAGTATGGTCCTATAATATTCTGCCCCGAGTAGACTAACGAGTTAGAGTTTGTATTTTGGCCTAGAGCCAGAAGTAGGCCAACACTTTAATATGTTTATTTCAAATGTGATAGGCATGTCTGGGGGAAGTATTTCCCTATACCATTACTTTGAGGGTCCACTTTTAAGAACAAATCTAGTAGCGTCTGACTCTTTCCAGCCTGTCTTCAAAACGTTTGACAAATACAGTGAGCTCCAAAATAATTCAGACAATGACCATTTTTTGTTGTTGCTTTGGCTCTGTACTCTAGCACTTTAGATTTGAAATGATACAATAACTATCAGCTTTAATTTGAGAGTATTTTCATCCATATTGGGTGAACCGTTTAGAAATGACAGCACATGGTCGGTCCCCCCCACACACATTGATTACATCAAGCTTGTGACTTTACAAAATTGTTGGATGTAATTCTTTTGGAGCTCACTGTATATTGCATAAATGCTAATCAGTGTCTGTTAAAATGTATTGGTGGACACCCACCGCCTCCCTTGGCGTGTACCACCCTCTCTGGGATGCGCTCGCGGTCGAAGTGGGCCATCTCGTCTATGAACGGGGTGTCCTGCACTAGGAGGGGCCCCCGGGGACCCGCTGTTATTATATTCAGCTTGTCCCCTATCGGGTGACCAGCCCCAGTGGTCAGGTTGTCTGGCCTCTGAAGGGGAAGCAATGACATAGACGTCATACATAAGACATTGCACTACACACTTTATTTACACAGTCATTAGGCCTACTCTCTCCATTTTCCTTTGGCAGTCCTTTCCCTGATTCCACATCAGCTACACTTACACTCTCTTAATGTACTTGTTTTCGGGAGACATAACCACACACACAATAAGACTAGTAATGTACAGGTATACTTTGTGCACCTGACACTTAATAGCCTGGGCAAAGGACTCAATGGTCCCATTAGGTATGTGTGAAATAGGCCTTGTTTACTGACAATCTTGCATAATGTTGATCCATTAAAGATGCCCTTCCTGCGCACTAATGATTAGATAACGATGATTTGACATGGCTAAAGTCCAAGCTAAACTATAGGCAAGACAATGGCCTAGCTACATTTCTTATCCCAACAAATCAAGGTCCATAATCATCCAGTTAGTGTCACTGATTATTCTATTCTCATCTTGCAATGTTTTCACGTTAAACCAGCAAATTAAAACACAAGCAGTCAACTTCTTCTTGGCATTTCATTAGGTAGGTAGTTGACGTTAGTTAGCTAATCAAAACAAATAGCTACTCTGCAGTTATGTTACCTCAACATATTACAAGAGTATGGGAGTAAACCCTAGATTTTATTTTCAAGTAAACCCTAGATAACATTGGAATTATTTTGAAATTGTATTCTACAAATGTCAAGAAAGCTCGAACTGCATGGGTTTGTTAGAAATGGGCAGGGTTTGACTTTGTGATTGTGGGTATAGCAGCTAGTAACGACCAGCTGCTAGTCCAAGCTAGCTAGTAGTAATAGGGTAACGTTAGTTGTAGGCAGCAGCCAGCTAACAATTCTTGCACGATCAAAAAAAAGACAATTCAAATACAAAATATGCATTCTTTGGTTGTGGAATTGAACAGTATAATGGTTCAGTAAATGTGTAGCTAACTACCTAACATTAGCATTATAGCTAAGTAGTCCAGGAGGCAGAAAGCGACCCTGGATGATCTCTCACTCATTTCTAAAAAGATCTGCACAACACAAACTAAGAATAAAAATTGACCAACCTTAACGCTTTGGCCCTCTTTCCATAACTTCATTTGATCGTTTGCTTTCCCTCTATCCTCGTCCATCTTAAATGAAAACGTTTAAACAACAACTGCTTGGGGGGAATGATATTTCGGAGTGCTATTTAACCCCGGTACGATTAAAGTCCTACTGCTTTCTCCCCGACTCCTATTGGCTGCTGGATCACATCTGAGCTACTTTCGGGGCAAATAAAAAGTACCCCTGGCTGCGGTCCGCATAACAGGGCGGGGTTAAACATGTGGCTCGAACCAAGACCCAACGGTGGGCGGGTTATTTCTTCGGGTTTCTACGGGTAGTCAGTTATTGGTTCACGTCTTGTCGAACTAAAAAACTTGCGATCCAATTCTCACGCGAGGCAACAGACTAAACAACGTATGTGACATATTTACATTGCTAGTTGGCTAGCTTGGCAGAGATTAAGTGTCATATTTATCAGATACTGCTGACCCCATAACTAACTGTCTCACAATTGCAGTTACAATGTAGCTGCTATGTGCTTGTGTGTGTAGTCATCATGTTGTGCTGCCACGGAAACGAATGCACACAGACGGAGAGATGGCTTTATTCCCTTTTATTAATAGTGTGCAGTCAGTCATGATGTTGTGTTGTCACGGGCACATATGTGCACAGAGGCAGGTAGTTTGATTTCCTTTAATGAATAGAAAATACAAAAATGACAGTTGTTTTATTGCTTGGTGATATTTGTTTAATTGAGCAAACACAAAGCTATTTAGCCATTTCAATTGGGAGCATAGGTCGTGATAGGCAGAAAGGGTTGACTGGATGGATATAGGTGGCTTCAAGGTAAGAATCATGGATCTTTTTATTTTAACTCAATATTCACATCCAAAGAACATCAAATAGTCAGGAGGCAGAGTTGAATGTATTAATATCTTTATTCTGTGGAAAGTGGTAAGCATAGAAGTATACTGTTATTGTAAGAATCCACTGTTCCATACACTCTTAGAAGAAATGGTTCCAAAGGGATTCTTCGGCTGTCCCCATAGCGGAAGTATTTTTGGTTCCAGGTAGATCCCTCTGTTTAAAGGGTTTTTACATGGAACCCAAATTCACTGTATGTTGTTTCTGAGATGTTACCTCTAACAAATTATCCACAAAAGCCTTTTTGAAAATGAAAGAATATATGCTAAGTGAAATCCTTGCTATGACCATAACCTCCTACCCTAACATTAACCTTACACTTTTAAATCTCAACTTCAATAGGGTGAAATCAGATTGGGTATCCCAAGCATCCCACTTAGCATTTACATCCCCCTCTGGGTGTGTCTGAGGAGATGGCTGAGCTCCATCCCCTGCACGTCTGAAGTTTGCAAAAGTGCACCTGGATGTTCCACAGCGCTACTGGCATAATATTCTGTGGACAGATGAATCTACAGTTGCGTTGTTTGGAAGGAACACACAATACTATGTGTGGAGAAAAAGAGGCACAGCACACCAACATCAGAAGCTCATCACAACTGTAAAGTATGGTGGAGGGAGCATCATGGTTTGGGACTGCTTTGCTCCCTCAGGGCCTGGACAGCTTGCTATCATCGATGGAAAAATTAATTCCCAAGTTTATCAAGACATTTTACAGGAGAATGTTAGGCTATCTGTCCACCAATTGAAGCTCAACAGAAGTCGGGTGATGCAAAAGGACAACGACCCAAAACACAGAAGTAAATCAACAACAGAATGGCTTCAACAGAAGAAAACATGCCTTCTGAAGTGGCCCAGTCTGAGTCCTGACCTCAACCCGATTGAGATGCTGTGGCATGACCTCAAGAAAGCAGTTCACACCAGACATCCCAAGAATATTTCTGAACTGAAACAGTTTTGCAAAGAGTCCAAAATTCCTCCTGACAAAACATTTGGTTGAGGTTATTGCTGCCAAAGGAGGGTCAACCAGTTATTAAATCCAAGGGTTCACATACTCTTCCCACCGTGGACTTTGAATGTTTACACGGTGTGTTCAATAAAGACACGAAAATGTATAATTGTTTGTGTGTTATTAGTTTAAGCAGACTGTGTTTGTCTATTGTTGTGACCTAGATGATCAGATCACATTTTATGACCAATTTATGCAGAAATCCAGGTATTTATAAAGGGTTCACACACTTTTTCTTTCCACTGTACATGCAAGGAAGATGAAAGGGAACCTATACACCTTACACCTTGCCTCCGAGATGAGCTTCCTGTTAACAACACTTATTACACAAAGGTACAGAAGTGCAACAACAATACTTTTTCTACTGCTGGGTGGACATTAAGTTGTCAAATATGCACAGCTGCAACTTTTGTTGACTTAGTTTTTTTTATACATTTTCAAGGAATTGGCATCTAGTAACTGGGAAAGTATAGGCCAATGTCCAACCTCCTGCACCTTCACTGGCAGCTTCTGAGAGACTGAGAAGGAATGGAGAAATATGATGGCATCATGAGGAAGGAAAATTATGTGAATATATTGAAGCAACATCTCAAGACATCAGTCCGGAAGTTAAAGCTTGGTCGCAAATGGGTCTTCCAAATGGACAATGACCCCAAGCATACTTCCAAAGTTGTGGCAAAATGGCTTAAGGTCAACAAAGTCAAGGTATTGGAGTGGCCAACACAAAGCCCCAACCTCAATCCTATAGAAAATGTGTGGGCAGAACTGAAAAAGCTTGTGCGAGCAAGGAGGCCTACAAACCTGACTCAGTTACACCAGCTCTGTCAGGAGGAATGGGCCAAAATTCACCCAACTTATTGTGGGAAGCTTGTGGAAGGCTACCCAAAACATTTGACCCAAGTTAAACTATTTAAAGACAATGTTACCAAATACTAATTGAGTGTATGTAAACTTCTGACCCACTGGGAATGTGATGAAAGAAATAAAAGCTGCAATAAATCATTCTCTCTACTATTATTCTGACATTTCATTCTTAAAACAAAGTGGTGATCCTAACTGACCTAAGACAGGGAATCTTTACTATGATTACATGTCAGGAATGATGAAAAACTGAGTTTAAATGTACTTGGCTAAGGTGTATGTAAACTTCCGACTTCAACTGTAGGTCCTGGACAGCAGGAAGCTTGGCCCAAGTGATGTACTCGGGCTGTAAGCACTACCCTCTGTAGAGCTCTACGGTCAGATGCCGAGCAGTTATAGGCGGTGATGAGCAATACCAGGCGGTGATGCAACCGGTCAGTATGCTCTCGATGGTGCAGCTGTAGAACTTTTTGAGGATATGGGGATCCATGCCAAATATTTTCAGTCTGCTGAGGGGGAAAATGTGTCTTGGTGTGTTTGGACCATGATAGTTCGTTGATGATGTGGACACCAAGGAACTTGAAACTCTCGACTCGCTCCACTACAGCCTCGTCTATGTTAATGTGGGCATGTTCGGCCCGCCTTTTCCTGTAGTCCACGATCAGCTCCTTTGTCAGATGAAAGAAAAGAGAAGACTACCTTTACCCATGTCAACTAGATTGATGCATTCTCTCTATCGATTTATGACATTATTTTGGTGAGTAAGGGTTTATTTCATCTTCTAGGGCAACAAGTAATGACGGAAGAGAAGCTGCATAGACAAGTTGGCTAACAAATAGTCTACCAAAATGTTGGAAATTTTAACATGCCTATCTAAAAAGGCCTGTCAAAACATCTGACTGAACAGTGTATTTTCTATATGTGTGTGTTAGGGTCAGATGTTCACTTTATCACATACAGTACTAGTCAAGAGTTTGGACACACCTACTCATTCCAGGGTTTTTCTACATAGTAGAATAATAGTGAAGACATCAAAACTATGAAATAACACATATGGAATCATGCAGTAACCTAAAAAGTGTTAAACAAATCAAAATATACTTTACATTTTATATTCTACGAAGTAGCCACCCTTTGCCTTGACAGCTTTGCACACTCTTGGCATTCTCTCAACCAGCTTCACGAAGAATGCTTTTCCAACAGTCTTGAAGAAGTTCTCACATATGCTGAGCACTTGCTGGCTGCTTTTCCTTCACTCTGTGGTCCAACTCATCCCAAACCATCTCAATTGGGTTGAGGTCAGGTGATTGTGGAGGCCAGGTCATCTGATGCAGCACTCCATCACCCTCCTTCTTGGTCAAATAGCCCTTACACAGCCTGGAAGTGTGTTTTGGGTCATTGTTCTGTTGAAAAACAAATGATAGTCCCACTAAGCGCAAACCAGATGGGATGGCATATCGCTGCAGAATGTTGTGGTAGCCATGCTGGTTAAGTGTGCCTTAAATTCTAATAAATCACTGACAGTGTCACCAGCAAAGAACCCCCACACCTCCTCCTCCATGCTTCACGGTGGGAACCACACATGCATAGATCATCCGTTCACTTACTCTGCATATCAGAAAGACACAGTGGTTGGAACCAAACATCTAAAATTTGGACTCATCAGACCAAAGGACAGATTTCCACTGGTCTAATGTCCATTGCTGGTGTTTCTTGGCTCAAGCAAGTCTCTTCTTCCTATTGGTGTCCTTTAGTAGTGGTTTCTTTGCAGCAATTTGACCATGAAGGACTGATTCACGCAGTCTCCTCTGAATAGTTGAGATGTGTCTGTTACTTGAAGCATTTATTTGGGCTGCAATCTGAGGTGCAGTTAACTCTAATGAATTTATCCTCTGGAGCAGAGGTAACTCTGGGCCTTTCCTGTGGCAGTCCTCATGAGAGCCAGTATCATCATAGCGCTTGATGGTTTTTGCGAATTAACTTGAAGAAACTTTCAAAGTCCTTGACATTTTCTGGATTGACTAACCTTCATGTCTTAAAGTAATGATGGACTGTTGTTTCTCTTAGCTTATTTGAGCTGTTCTTGCCATAATATGGACTTGGCCTTTTACCAAATAGGGCTATCTTCTGTATACCACCCCTACCTTGTCATAACACAACTGATTGGCTCAAACTCATTAAGAAGGAAAGAAATTCCACAAATTAACAATTAACACCTGTTAATTGAAATGCATTCCAGGTGACTACCTCATGAAGCAGGTTGAGAGAATGCCAAGAGTGTGCAAAGCTGTCATCAAGGCAAAGGGTGGCTACTTTTTTAGTTACTACATGATTCCATATGTGTTATTTCATAGTTTTGATGTCTTCACTATTATTCTACAATAAAAATTAAGCTAAAACCCTGGAAGGAGTAGGTGTCCAAACTTTTGACTGGTACTGTACACCAAACACAATATAAACACAACATGTAAAGTGTTGTTCCCATGTTTCATGAGCTCAAATAAAAGATCACAAATGTTTTATATGCACAAAAGTATTATTTCTCTCAAATATTGTGCACAAATTTGTTGGTGTTAGTGACCATTTCTCTTTTGCCAAGATAATCTATCCACCTGACAGGTGTGGCATATCAAGAAGCTGATTAAATGTTACTCACCACCTGGATTCGGTCTCATGTAGCAAAATTTGTAGTTTTTTACATTATATAAAGTAGAGACTCAGAGCTACAAAATGGTATATCATACACTGCATTTGAGGAACAATGTGAAAGTAATTATGCTTTGAAAGTTGATCAACTTTAAACTCACTTTTCAGAAAATCGCCTTCGAATGTTTTGCTATGTAGTGAAGATCTCTTCTTTGTCTACACCCATTCAGCATTGTTCACACCCTCACCCATCTCGTTTCGCTCTCGAAGCGCACACTTGACGCTCTGGCCAATGATTTGTTTACCTCTGGATAACGTGAAAACAGCCTAACCAGCTCTGCTGGCAACAATTTCATTACGCTTTTTTTGCAGATGTTTACTGACACCAGTTAAATTCAACTGGTTTCGTATATACGTCACGTAATGTTAGCTAACGAGCCAGCCAGCCAACGTTAGCTAGTTAAACAATAAACAGTGACAACAATGCCATAGTGTTGGGAGCTAACCAGCCATGTTCAATGTTAGCTAGTTAGCGGCTCTGGGAAACGAATAATAACATCAGCTAGGGAGCCAGCCAGCTAACGTTAGCTAGCTAGCTAACAGTACACTTTTAGCTAGAAATTAAACCACTTTCTGTCAAAATCTGAAAATGTGTAATATCTGAAAATGTAATGTTAGCTAGCTAGTTACAGATCATCAGAAAATTGTCGTCCCTCTAAATTTTAAATAAGTAGATCCAGCCAATCAGAATTCGTTTTCCCCACAAGGAGGAGTATTTCTGTCTGTAATAAAGCTCTTTTGTGAGGGAAAAACAAATTCTGATTGGTGGACCTGGCTCCTCAGTGGGTGGGCCTAGCGGCCAAGTGAGTGGGCACTGCACCCCTGCCCAATCATGTGAAATCTATAGATTAGGGCCTTATTTATTTATTTAAATTGACTGATTTTATTATGATCTGTAACTCAGTAACATTTTAGAAAATTGTTGCATGTTGCTTTGATATTTTTGTTCATTATATTTATTAAGCTAGAAGAGTATCATAGGTTGCTTGTTAATTTTAACTCACACATTTTATTTAACCAATGATTTTCAGTATTGACAGACGTTATAATAAGCTAACGATAGCTAGCTAGCTTACTTACTTACAATCAGTAATGACAGTTCATAATCTTTGAAAATTCCTAAACTCTATAAAACTTTGTATAACTTAATAACATTATACTACACAACTTGCGCGCTATTGTAACCAGGGGTTGGAACTGGTTCAGAGAACAGAACCGAAAACAGAAAAAGAACATCAAAAAACAAAAAAACAATCATGGGAACTGGTTCTTATTTTACATTCTAGGCATTTTTTCAGTCCCACAAAAAACGCAACCAAGCGCCTATGCAGAGCCATTGCTCTGTCACTCAGAACCTTATTCCAGTGTCTGCCTGCCAGCTGAAAATCTTTGCCAGTGTGTCTACCTGCCCCTCCCCCTCCGAAACATAGGCTACTAGAGCCTACTGATTTTACAAGCGTGATTCAGAAATTAGGGAGAGATTTTTTATTTGAAAATCATGGATTATCTTTTTCAATGCTAGTTAAGGATACTATACTACCCTTCCAAGCAAAAATGCAGTAACTGCTCATAGCATGGAACTGAGAAAACAGCTTAAAAGTTTTTTAATTATCCAGCCAAAATTATTGGGAGATCATTGGAGATGTGGTGATCTGATGTCTTACTATGAGTTAATGTTTTATCCATGTTGACCCTGACCTCTGACTTGACCTTTGACCCTTAAACGACAGTTACTGTCTTCTTCCTTGCCATGATATGTTACAAATTGCAGGGTAATACCAAAGCAAAGAGCAGTATCTGCCATTTTCATTTGTTAGTTTATTATACTTCTCATTTATGCTATTAATAAAAGAGCAGTGTAATTACTTACAGTGTAACAAGAGTTGAAACTGCGTACCAGTTGCATTTACATGGAGATGTAGGTTCTGCGTCAGTCACATTACATACTGTGTTATACAAGTAGCCCATGTCTTGTTATAAGAATAAATGTGAAAAGCAGCACTGCAATTGTTTGAATTACATTAAATGATTACCTATCTTGTAATATATAATGATGTATTGGAACATGATAAAAGTATGATGTAGGGTAATGCTAATTATAAAAAATTACCATGAGATTTTAAATAAAAAAATTTTTATATTATAATTTTTTCAAATGACACTTACATAGACTATTTTGAATAAATAACAACTTTATGTAATGGTCCTGTGTGTAGCTGGTGTAGAGAGTCAGGCGCAGGACAGCAGATATGAGTAATCAACGTACTTTTACTCAAAATTACAAAAATACAAAGCAACATAGCGAGCCCACAAAAACAGACCGGTGTACAAAGAACAATCACTCACAATCAAAACATGGGGAACAGAGGGTTAAATAAAAAAAAGTAATTGGTTGAGTGAAGCCATGTGTGAAAGACAAAGACAGAGCAAATGGAAAATTAAAAGTGGATCTGCGGGGGCTAGAAGGCCGGTGACGTTGAACACCGAACGCCGCCCGAACAAGGAGAGGGACCGACATCGGCAGAAGTCGTGACACTAAGAATTCATTTTAAACATATTTACATTTTCATAAGAGGACCAAATGACATTTAGCTACAGTTGACAACATCCAACAATAGTTACATTTCATTTTTTTGTAACATTTTCATTTTTAAGTAAAACTTCTCCAGTGCTCTTCCATGTCACTCCTCAGCAATGCTGTTCACAGCCAAGGCGTTCCAGAACTGCTTTCGATTTGCAGGCCCTTTTCTATTTACTCGGAAACATGCGTGCTATGTTCCTGTTGTCAACGTCTGTCTGCAATTGCATTAATAAAGGTTTTTGATTGATTTAATTAAAGATATTGTCTGAATGATAATTTCACCAATGAGCCAATGATTGGCAAGGAACAAGGAACTAACCCCAACAGTTGGGTAAACTGAAATTTGCTATTGTAAATGTTAGCAACACCTCTGTCTTTGCGGGATGCGGGGGGGATATGGTCACTAGTGTAACCAGGAGGAGAGGCCTCATTTACACAGTAAATTCATCAGGCTTAAGTCATGTTTCAGTCAGGCCAATCACATCAAGATTATGATCAGTGATTAGTTCATTGACGATAACTGCTATGGAAGTGAGGGATCTAACATTAAGTAGCCCTATTTTGAGATGTGAGATATCACAATCTCTTTCAACAATAGCAGGAATGGAGGAGGTCTTTATTCCAGAGAGATTGCTAAAGCGAACACCGCCATGTTTAGTTTTGCCCAACCTAGATTGAGGCACACACGGTCTCAATGGGGATAGCTGAGCTGACTACACGGACTATGCTAGTGGCAGACTCCACTAAGCTGGCAGGGTGGCTAACAGCCTGCTGCCTGGCCTGCACCCTATCTCATTGTGGAGCTAGAGTTAGAGCCCTGTCTATGTTCATAGATAAGATGAGAGCCCCCCTCCTCAGCAGGCCAGGCTTGGTCCTGTTTGTGGATGAGTCCCAGAAAGAAGGCCAATTAACTACAAATTATATATTTTGGGAGAGCTCATCACTCCCCCTAACTGGGAGGGGCCAGAGACAATTACTCGATGCCGACACATCTTTCTAGCTGATTTACACGTTGAAGATATGTTGCGCTTGGTGACCTCTGACTGTTTCAACCTAACATTGTTGGTGCTGACGTGGTTAACAGTATGCCTATACTCTCTACACATGCCAGATTTAGCCATAGCCAGCACCATCTACAGATTAGCCTTAACGTCGGTAGCCCTGCCCCCTGGTAAAAAGTGTATGATCGCTGGATGGTTATTTTTAAGTCTAATACTACGGGTAATGGAGTCGCCAATGACTAGGGTGTTCAATTTGTCAGAGCTAATGGTGGGAGGCCTCGGCGTCTCAGACCCCGTAACGGGTGGAGGAGAGACCAGAGAAGACTCAGACTCTGACTCGTTGCTTAATGGGGAGAACCGCTTGAAAGTATCTGTCAGCTGAATGAGCGACACCGTTGAGCAGCATTTCCTTCCAGAAACCATGAGAAAATTGCCCGGCTGCGGGGACTATGCGAGGGGATTTATACATACGACTGTCTGTACTTATTGGTGGCACAGACACTGTTTCATCCTTTCCTACACTTAATTTACCCTTGCCTAACGATTGCATCTGAATAAGGGGATCATTCTCCTGTATTTATTTTTTTTATTTTTTATTTCACCTTTGTTTAACCAGATAGGCCAGTTGAGAACAACTTCTCATTTACAACTGCGACCTGGCCAAGATAAAGCGAAGCAGTGCGACACAAACAACACAGAGTTACACATGGAATAAACAAACGTACAGTCAATAACACAATAGAAAATAATCTCTATACAGTGTATGCAAATGAGGTAAGATTAGGGAGGTAAGGCAATAAATAGGCCACAGTGGCGAAGTAATTACAATTTAGCAATTAAACACTGGAGTGATAGATGTGCAGAAGATGAATGTGCGAGTAGAGATATTCGGGTGCAAAGGAGCAAAAAAAATATATAACAATTTGGGGATGAGGTAGTTGGATGGGCTATTTACAGATGGGCTACGTACAGGTGCAATGATCTGTGAGCTGCTCTGACAGCTGATGCTTAAAGTTAGTGAGGGAGATATGATCTCGAGCTTCAGTGATTTTTGCAATTCGTTCCAGTCATTGGCAGCAGAGAACAGGAAAGGTGGCCAAATGAGGAATTGGCTTAGGGGGTGGCCAGTGAAATATACCTGCTGGAGTGTGTGCTATGGGTGGGTGCTGCTATGGTGACCAGTGAGCTGAGATAAGGCAGGGCTTTACCTAGCAAAGACTTACAGATGACCTGAAGCCAGTGGGTTTGGCGACGAATATGAAGTGAGTATGTTTGGCAGTATGAGTGAAGGATGCTTTGTTGCGAAATAGGAAGCCAATTCTAGATGTAATTTTGGATTGGAGATGCTTAATGTGAATCTGGAAGGAGAGTTTACAGTCTAACCAAACACCTAGGTATTTGTAATTGTCCAGAGAGTTATTCACCTCTGAATCTACAGATCCCTTGTGTATGTATGTGTGTATTCTTTTTTTATATACTCACTCACGTTGGTTATCACTTTTTGATTGTAACTTTTAGCTTTATTATGATTTATTATAATTATATAATTTTATAGAACCTCCTTTTGATAGAAGCTAAACTCTAAATGCTTACTTTAAAATTGTATTAAAGTATGGAATGTAACGGATGAAATGTACTTTGTGCATCTTATCTTTAGTGTCATAAACAATTCTTGGTTCCTGTCTGTGTCTGGTCAAGAGAGGAGTGAGAGGGCCCTCTCTGGAAGAACATCTGGCAGAATGCCCAGAATATGTTCTTTAAGTTAAGATAGATGGAGCCAGTCACATGTGAACCGATCCAATTAATCATGTTTACGTAGGTTTAGATGGCAGTATATATGGCTCTATGTAAGGAACACCCTTTTAGAGCTCACATCTGACCGGTACTTATGCATCTAAGTTTGACTGTGACCTTTCCAGCTTGCTGACAATAGAGTGATTAATTTAATATTGACTTCAAGTGTCCTATTTGAGAATATCCATAACAATATTCCAATCTGTGCTAGCAAAACAGTCAAGTAGCTTAGCATCTGCGTCATCTGACCAGTTCTTTATTGACCGAGTCACTGGTGCTTCCTGCTTTAGTTTTTGCTTGTAAGGTCAGATTTGGGAGAGGGAGAGCTTTGTACGTGTCTCTGTGTGGAGTAAAGGTGGTCTAGAGTTTTTTCCCCTCTGGTTGCATATTTAACATGCTGGTAGAAATGAGGTAAAAAAGGATTTAAGTTTTCCTGCATTAAAGTCCCCGGCCACTAGGAGCGCCGCCTCTGGATGAGCGTTTTCCTGTTTTCTTATAGCCTTATACAGCTCATTGAGTGCGGTCTTAGTGCCAGCATCGGTTTGTGGGGGTAAATAGACAGGTACGAAAAATATAGATGAAAACTCTCTTGGTAAATACTGTGGTCTACAGCTTATTATAAGATACTCTACCGTTAGAAAAAGACGCTGTGTATACAGGCTTTGAAAATGAAACATAAAAAGTGCAATGAGGATCCATTTGGACTATTTTTCTTTTCATTATATCTTATGAAGCAACATTTTAAATGGTGTTTTTCACATTGGATAAAAGTAGCGACTCAGAGCTAGAAAATGGTATATCATACACACTACAGTTGAGGAACAATGGGAAAGTAATTCTGCTTTAAAAGTTGATCAATTTGTAACATCACTTTTGAGAAAATGTCCCTTGAATGTTTTGGTACCTACTGGTGAGCTCTTCTTTGTTTACACCCATTCAGCATCGTTCACACCCTCTTAAGCTTTAGCCCAACTCATCGCTTTAAGGATTCACATGTGAGGCTATGTACTAAACAACCAAAGATTTCAAGACTAAAAGCTGGTTTATACTACGGGTTTGTTCGTAAGAGTTTGCTCTGGGCATTGGTAAACTCAGAGCGTTTCGCTCTCAGAGCGCACACTGGACACTCTGGTCGAGGTGTAGGGTTGGTCCGAGTGTTCTGACCTAACAGCAGCAGTCAAGCACCCAAGCTAACTGGCTAATGTTGGCTAGCTTGCTAGCTACTGCTAGTCACAATTGAGAGAACAGCTCACTGACCAATTACTCGCCCTATCAGAGCTGGTTAGGCTGTTTTTATGTTATCCAGAGTGTTGGGGACTGCAACTGTACTGCTGGCAACAATTTAATTATGCTTTTTTTGCCAACATTTACTGACACCGGCCATATTCAACGGTTGTTGAGCGTTAGTAAATTTGTCAGTTATTCTGCGCTCTGGCACACTCCGATGAGAGCGCTCTGAAATCAGAGTAATTTACCAGAGAGCGAATTTACTAGCTATGTCTATCGACAGTTGTCGCAGTGGCATCATAAACATTATATTTAAATAGTTACATACATAGTTGAGTCTTTTGTTTAGACATGTAGCTAACTAGCTAGCTAAACAATTACCTATAATCCCAACTCATAATGTTACTACACTGCATGAATCTGCAGTGTCCATGTTAACTAGCTAAACTAGCAATGCAAATGGCTCTGAGATACAAATAATATTACTACACCAATCATACACATAACATTAGCTAGCTAGCTAACAGTACACTTTAACTTGCAATGAAAACTACTTTGACAAAATTAGAAGCGTGTAATATCTGAAAATGTAGCTAGCTAGATTATCTTACCCGTATAACGTAAACTCAGCCCATTCTGTACAAATGTGTGCAACCGCAACATTCAAACGAGGCTGCAAAGAAAATGAATGGGACTGTAGCGACTGTGTTGACCTCAAAATCAGGGGGTGTGAACTACGTTTCTATTCAAGCGTTGATCGACATGGTAATGGCTCTATAGTATTGGAGAAAAGTTGAAAAAACTGACCCTCCGTTACATCTGGACTTGTCATGCCGTAACGTAGAGCATGCATAAAGCAACTATTTCTGTTTTACACTCTCTCTCCACCAGGTGTAGCACTTCTCTCATCCTTTAAAAACAAGAAATGGACAGTGACAGCGTCATCATTGCATGTGATCATCATTCTCAAAAGCCACTGTTTACTTCTAGCACCACCCTAAAAACCCGATTCAAATTCGACACAAACCTTCAAATAGGTATGTAGTCACACATTATATAAACTCTTTATAGTGTTTTATTTACATTTTAGAGGCGATAACGTGATAAGTTGGACAGATTGAGTGTAAAAAATGAATTTTCCCACACGACATCTCTCCTTCTCACTATCACGCATTCGTTTCGCTTTCCCCACCCGACATTTTTAAAAAGACGCGACGGGGCTCATTGCCTGCTTGAATTATGCAGAAACGGGCAGTGTTTAGGTCATGTAATTGATTCTGTTGGAAAATTGAGAAATTGTGCTTTACAATACAGTTGATATGGAAGTATTACGTTTTTGGGGTGCTAAAATAAGGGCAATTGTACGGACCAAGGCGATTACACGAGTTTACGTTCTCCCTCTCTGTCACGGATGCCATGGTATCCCTTAGTTTGAAGATGTAAAACTTGGTGCTCCAGAAAGTAAAGAGCAACACTTATGCAGTTCTACTGGAGTGGGTTTAGGGTTTCTGGGAAAATGGTGTTAATGTGAGCCATGACCAGCCTTTCAAAGCAATGCTACCGACGTGAGTGCTACAGGGCGGTAGTCATTTAGGCAGGTTACCTTCGCTTTCTTGGGCACAGGAATAACCTAATGGTTTCTGGCAAGGAACACAAGCATGTTCAACTTTTCCGTATTTAATAGACTGGAGTGTGGTAACAATATTGCCTTCTGTAGGCCTATTGAAAACACGTTCAGACGGAACTCTTTTTGCACAGATGCAGAGGTAGTGTTAGAGGGCGACGTTGGCCAAGAGCGGAAAGCGACCCTCATTCCCACTCCCCCATGCCAGTGAGTCATCATTTCCTCCGGTTACATCTTAGAGTAGGTAGGATGTGAGCTCTGCACTGGCCAGCTGTTGCACACTGAGTGTGACTGTTTGCTTAGCTCTCCCAAAAAGACTGCCCAGTGACGTCTTCGATGGTGATGCATATACATTGTCTGAAATCACTATTGAAAGGGTCTCATATCACACTGTAGGTCTACAACGTTTGGTTCCAAATCAACATTCAAAGTTATTAGTACCACATATCACCATATGATTGGTTTATAATCATTAATGTATTTGCACATAAGAAATTACAACATTGGTAAGGGGATTTCCACATTGTAGTCAAATGATTATAATTTAATCAGTGGTTTGTGCATGACACAGGCTGCATTACACATCGTTTACATCACTGATATACAATCAAATATCAACGATTTTTGGGCAGGCCAATGGGACGGTGTGTCATTCCAGACTCGCCCAACCCTAATCTACATAATGGGACAGTTCCAAGGACAGACTGGGATGGGATTAGAAGCTTTTTAATTGAGTTAAATACGAGACAGCCAGGATCAACAAACGGCCCTGTATTACCCCAAATACTTTCATCAGAGTTGTCAACTACATTTTAATAAATGGCATGCAGCTGCAGGTGCTGTATTAAAGTAAATAACAGAATACATTTGGCTGCACACTGGTTCGAGTATGTTCCCAAAACTAGAGGTCGACCGATTCATCGGCATGGCCAATTAATTTGGGCCAATTTCAAGTTTTCATAACAATCGGTAATCGGCCTTTTTGGACGCCGATTATGGCCGATTACATTGCAATCCACGAGGAGACTGCGTGGCAGGCTGACCACCTATTATGTGAGTGCAGTATCAAAAGGACATGTGGCTGCAAGGAGGAGCCAAGGTAAGTTGCTAGCTAGCATTAAACTTATCTTATAAAAACAATCAATCTTAAATCAAATCAAATGTATTTATATAGCCCTTCGTACATCAGCTGATATCTCAAAGTGCTGTACAGAAACCCAGCCTAAAACCCCAAACAGCAAGCAATGCAGGTGTAGAAGCACGGTGGCTAGGAAAAACTCCCTAGAAAGGCCAAAACCTAGGAAGAAACCTAGAGAGGAACCAGGCTATGTGGGGTGGCCAGTCCTCTTCTGGCTGTGCCGGGTGGAGATTACAACAGAACATGGCCAAGATGTTCAAATGTTCATAAATGACCAGCATGGTCAAATAATAATAATCACAGGCAGAACAGTTGAAACTGGGGCAGCAGCACGGCCATGTGGACTGGGGACAGCAAGGAGTCATCATGTCAGGTAGTCCTGAGGCATGATCCTAGGGCTCAGGTCCTCCGAGAGAGAGAAAGAAAGAGAGAATTAGAGAGAGCATACTTAAATTCACACAGGACACCGGATAGGACAGGAGAAGTACTCCAGATATAACAAACTGACCCTAGCCCCCCGACACATAAACTACTGCAGCATAAATACTGGAGGCTGAGAAAGGAGGGGTCAGGAGACACTGTGGCCCCATCCGATGACACCCCCGGACAGGGCCAAACAGGAAGGATATAACCCCACCCACTTTGCCAAAGCACAGCCCCCACACCACTAGAGGGATTTCTTCAACCACCAACTTACCATCCTGAGACAAGGCCGAGTATAGCCCATAAAGATCTCCACCACGGCACAACCCAAGGGGGGGCGCCAACCCAGACAGGAAGATCACATCAGTGACTCAACCCACTCAAGTGACGCACCCCTCCTAGCGACGGTATGAAAGAGCCCTAGTAAGCCAGTGACTCAGCCCCTGTAATAGGGTTAGAGGCAGAGAATCCCAGTGGAAAGAGGGGAACCGGCCAGGCAGAGACAGCAAGGGCCGTTCGTTGCTCCAGAGCCTTTCCGTTCACCTTCACACTCCTGGGCCAGGCTACACTCAATCATATGACCCACTGAAGAGATGAGTCTTCAGTAAAGACTTAAAGGTTGAGACCGAGTCTCTCACATGGGTAGGCAGACCATTCCATAAAAATGGAGCTCTATAGGAGAAAGCCCTGCCTCCAGCTGTTTGCCTAGAAATTCTAGGGACAATTAGGAGGCCTGCGTCTTGTGACCATAGCGTACGTGTAGGTATGTACGACAGGACCAAATCAGAGAGATAGGTAGGGACAAGCCCATGTAATGCTTTGTAGGTTAGCAGTAAAACCTTGAAATCAGCCCTCGCCTTGACAGGAAGCCAGTGTAGGGAGGCTAGCACTGGAGTAATATGATCAAATTGTTTGGTTCTAGTCAGGATTCTAGCAGCCGCATTTAGCACTAACTGAAGTTTATTTAGTGCTTTATCCGGGTAGCCGGAAAGTAGAGCATTGCAGTAGTCTAACCTAGAAGTGACAAAAGCATGGATTAATTTTTCTGCATCATTTTTGGACTCTCCATGGAGCTTTCAAAATAGAGGCCACTTCCTGGTTGAATTCTGTCACAGACAATATTTTGACAGTTTTGGAAACTTTAGAGTGTTTCCTATCCTAATCTGACAATTATATGCATATTCTAGATTCTGGGCCTGAGAAATAGGCAGTTAAATTTGGGTACGTTTTTCATCCAATGACGGCCTAGGAACAGTGGGTTAACTGCCTGTTCAGGGGCAGAACAACAGATTTTTATTGTACCTTGTCAGCTTGGGGATTTGAACTTGCAACCTTTCGGTTACTAGTCCAATTTAATATATTGTCATTATTAAATATATATATTTAATAATGACAATTACAACAATACTGAATAAACTTTTAACTTAATATAATACATTAAAAAATATATATTTTTGTCTCAAATAAATTATGTTCAATTTGGTTTAAATAATGAAAAAATAACAGTGTACATATATATATTTAATAATGACAATTACAACAATTATATATAGGAGAACAAAAAATAGCTTTTTTTGGTTCTCCAATAATCGGTATTGGGGTTGAAAAATCATAAGCGGTTGACCGCTAACCAAAACGGCTGTTTTTATTTTTTGGTCTTTGTAAAGACCAAAAAAATCCCGAAAACTTGCCATTGAGAGTAATCCTCTCCACTGCAAAAAGGCAGTGATTGTTGTTAAAGAGGTAGAGACAATCATGAGTTTCTCCTCGCTCTAAACTTCATTGAGGATTTGTTTGAGAGGGAAATTAAAAGTAATGTTTAATCACAGAGCTACAAGTCATCCATTCATAAACACTTCCTGACATTAGCATAGAGATGGTAGGCTAAACAAATAGGCCCGTGTTGACCACAGTCAAGTGGAGCACAGAGTATGTATCGTTTTAAGCTGTGTGTGTTTGTGCTAAATGCTTTCATATCTGTATATCGCAATCACGTTACAAATTTATATGAACATTAAATAACCCTGAAACAACACTTGCTAATTAAACTCCTCCTCAGACTGACAGTCCCTCACAGTAGGAAGTGTATCAGCGTTTCCCTGCAGAGGCCCAGTGTTTTCTGTCATTCATTAACAGGCATTCTGCTCATCTGATGGTGGTTAAAGTGAAACTGACAGCATTTTAACTACTTTTACAGACATGAAACAAACAGACAATCATAATAGTGAAATCCCTAGTTTATGCTACAAAACCAACTTCATAAGAGGTTTTTAAAAATAGGTTATATTTGATTCAAAATTCCATGATGTACAGTAAGGGAAAGGAAATGGAAAGAGAAAGGGGGATACCTAGTCAGTTGTACAACTGAATGCCTTCAACTGAAGATGGATGCAGTTAAAAGCATTATTAATATAATTCACCAATACATTTCTTGGTAGTACAAAAAATATTGCTATCACGTTGTAAATCACAGCTGGCCTTGCACATTGTTTGCTTCCTCCACCCATTCGCGATGCACTGAAACAGTTTGAGAGGGTTTATCTAATGTTCCCTCGTTAGATTTGAGCTCATTTCGCTCTGGCTAGCATTAGTTATTGATCTTGTTGTTGTTGATGTACATAGGCAACTGAGGGAGATAGCGTATCTTTTCATGGTTGTTTGATCAATAGGACTGTGAAGTTCCCAAATGTAAGTGGACTCACGTGATATTTACATATTTGCAGAAATCCATTCAGGTGTATTTTGTGGCTTTTGGCGAATGCGTTCAAATGATCTAAAGTTGCGATGTTGCTACTTACTGCCTGTTAACACAGTCTAGTTCAAAGTGAATGATGGCAGGGCCATGTGGAAAATGGCTTATTTGCATATAAGCCTACTGTAGCTGATTGGCTATGTCGCATCGGTCTGCGTAGACACTGGTCCTGGACAAGATATGTTTTTAGTATGTTTATTTACTGCAGTCTATTAATTGTCCAAGCGCACGGCGCTTTACCACTCTATATTGCTCTTTCCCAGATGTTCTATTAATTTATGAAAACGTTATAATTACCATATCTAAGTGCTCACTTGTCAGAAAATGATTTTAAAAAAGTGTCATATTGTTCCTGTGGGTGTATATGAACCGATTTTAATAAGATTTCATGTTGCTAAAATGCTGTCAGTTCCACTTTAAGTTCTGATCTCTTAATGCTATTTGCACCGTTAAATTGACATGGATCCCTGTCCCCTCCCCCCACCCGCCTCCCGAAACCCTCATCCTACGCTTCCTCCCCACACACGCCACAGGAGGGGAGTCATTAACACCCCTCGCTAAGGCCAAACGGCTTCCATTTGCGCCCGTCAGACGGAGAAAGAGGGGAATTCGTATACGACCGCATTAGAGGAGAGAAGAACATAAATCCTGTAGTGACACATTAAAGGTGCTACTGTAGAAATAGAAAGGAGAGAGGGAGAAAAAGAGTGAGAAAAGAGCAAGAGAGAGAGTGAAGAGAGAGACAGATGTTCACATTCAATGTGCTTTCAACTTGGAGTTGGATATAACACCTACTCTGACAATTAATTGTGTTACTTTTCTTATGTAAAAATATCTTCAATATAATTGTTTCTCAAGCAATTTCCTTTGAGTTGCTATGGTACAGTTAAACTTTGGAGGAAGCTCCCTAAATTGCTAGCCTAAATTGAGGCTTTGTACAGTAGGAAATGCTCTGTATAAGAAAACTGAAAACTCTTTTATGTATTTATGGTGTATAGTGCATTCTTTTGTGAATTTCCTTTTAGCATTTCAAGGACTTCCAACATATGTTACACAGTTCAACAAAAACATGTGGCTTCTAAGGGAGAAAGGAAGAGGGAAAGAAAAAGACCCACGAGTCCAAGAGAAAGAGACAGAAAGACAGAGAAAGAGAATCAGCGGTCAAGGCATGGGTTGGGTGCTGACGCATGTAAGAGCCCTCATTGAAAACTGCTACACAGGAATAGCGGCGTCCATTCGTCAGAACATTACTCATAAACCATGACTCATCAAATGAAGGGCCCTCTGTCTCGGATCATTACCTTAATAAAGGCGCTTGAAGCCAACACCATCATTTGACTCCCGTGCATAAGCTTGGTGCGCTCAGCTAGCTGTTACGTGCAATTAGGTGGTCTAGGAGTGCACTTAGACTGGCTGAGGTGAAAGGGAGGACTGGGCTTCCTGGTTATGGCTGACGTCTGATAGAATAACTTAATGATATTCATTTTATGAATGAACCCAGCTGCTATGAGTCTGAAAGCTACAGATGTTAACATGCAGGGACAATGGCTATCAAGAGCTGGCTGGTGTGTGTGTGTGTGCGTGTAACAATGGATATCAAGACACAGCTGATGTGTGTGTTCAGCTCATGAGGTCCATTTCCACGTCACACCTTAAATTTTACTAGTGTCAAATTTGTTCTGAGATTGCACACCGCTCTACTCCAGGTAGAAAGTATGTAGCCCCAAGGCACAGTTCTGTGATCTGTTCACCGTGCCAAAGTTCAACATTAAACATTACTCTACAGCAATCAGTTTAAGCAGTATGTCTCTTTGAGGTCACATTAGCTCAGTAAGCTCCTAATGGGCCTAACCCTAGCAGAGAGGCCATGACAGTAAAGGGATGACCTATGTACACAGTTTGGCTTTTCCCTTTGCAGTTCACAAGGCAAAGAATTCGGAGCATCTTCCACTATACAAAATGTCTACCAGCTACTGCATGTATCAATCCACAAACCGGGTCTTAAATACAGTTGGCATCTTATATTCACACAAGTCAGAATCAACACAACATAGGCTATTCATTATGGTTTTGTTATTGCACTGCGGATACCAAAGGAAGGTCAAACTAAACAAAAGATCTGCAGATTGTTTCAAAAAAAAAAAAAATTCAACGATATTCTTACAAGGGCCAGATGTAAAAAAGGTTAATTGCAGGGGTCCGCGGACAGTTTCCACATGCGATTATTCTTTGGATGAACAGTATTTTTTTTAAAAGCAACGCACACACACCAATAAAGCACTTTTCTACAAATTAAATGTTGATAAAAGTCATTAGGAAAGAAGTGGAGAGTGCTCAACCAATGAGATTCGAGGTGGAACCGAAACATTTGATCATCATTGAAAAGGAAAAGGCACATCGAGCGCCCACCATTTTTATTTTATTTAAATAACTATTAAAAGCTTTTTAACTAAAAGTAATTTGGTCATTTTAAAATCATCTGAAAGCTAAGTATCTCAAATCAGGTAATGCCAAATTCCAATCTGAAGGAAGTATGCTTTGAATTAATTTCCCTCACACTCCCTTTCAACTAGTCCTTGTGAGCATCGGAAGGAAATATAGGAAAATAGAAAGCATGTACAGGTTCCTGAGAGTCGTAGCTTTCAGGAATGGGGTCATAGGTTTTTGTAACTTAAACCGTTCAAACGCTAGAGCCAAATTCATGTGAAGAAAAAATAATCAACATGCCACATAGGCGCTAGAAGCCACACAACAGATAACCACAATAGTGCTTGTCATTTTGAAACAGAACATAAGAAGAAAAAAATGTTTCACCTTTATTTAACCAGGTAGGCCAGCTGAGAACAAGTTCTCATTTACAACTGCCATGCAGTGCGACACAAACATCACAGAGTTAAACATGGAGTAAACAAACGTACAGTCAATAACACGATAGAAAAGTCTATATACAGTGTGTGCAAATTAAGTAAGATTAGGGAGGTAAGGCAATAAATAGGCCATAGGGGCGAAATAATTACAATTTAGCAATTAAATACTGGAGTGATAGATGTGCAGAAGATGAATGTGCAAGTTGAGATACTCCGGTGCAAAGGAGCAAAAAAAACAACAATATAGGGATGAGATAGTTGGGTGGACTATTTACAGATGGGCTATGTACAGGTGCAATGATCTGTAAGCTGCTCTGACAGCTGATGCTTAAAGTTAGTGAGGGAGATATGAGTCTCCAGCTTCAGCGATTTTTGCAATTTGTTCAGTCATTGGCAGCAGAGAACTGGAAGGACAGGCGGCCAAAGGAGGAGTTGGCTTTGGGGGTGACCAGTGAAAAATACCTGCTGGAGCGCTGGGCTGAGATAAGGCGGGGCTTTACCTAGCAAAGACTTATAGATGACCTGGAGCCAGTGGGTTTGGCGATGAATATGAAGCGAGGGCCAGCCAACGAGAGCATACAGGTCGCAGTGGTGGGTAGAATATGGGGCTTTGGTGACAAAAAAGATGGCACTGTGATAGACTGCATCCAGTTTGCTGAGTAGTGTTGGAGGCTATTTTGTAAATGACATCGTCGAAGTCAAGGATCAGTAGGATAGTCAGTTTTACGAGGGTATGTTTGGCAGCATGAGTGAATGCTGCTTTGTTGTGAAATAGGAAGCCGATTCTGGGTTTAATTTTTGGATTGGGTATGCTTAATGTGAGTCTGGAAGGAGAGTTTACAGTCTAACCAGACACCTAGGTATTTGTAGTTATCCACATATTCTAAGTCAGAACCGTCCAGAGTGTAGTGATGCTGGACGGATGGGCAGGTGCGGGCAGCTATCGGTTGAAGAGCATGCAGTTAGTTTTACTTGCATTTGGAGGAGTTGGAGGCCAAGGAAGGAGAGTTGTATGGCATTGAAGCTCGTTTGGAGGTTTGTTAACACAGTGTCCAAAGAAGGGCCAGAAGTATACAGAATGGTGTTGTCTGCGTAGAGGTGGATCAAAGTATCAACAGCAGCAAGAGCAACATCATTGATGTATACAGAGAAAAGAGTTGCCCGAGAATTGAACCCTGTGGCACCCTCATAGAGACTGCCAGAGGTCCTGACACACTGAACTCTGTCTGAGAAGTAGTTGGTGAACCAGGCGAGGCAGTCATAGGATAGATATAGGTCTGTAACAGTTTGGGAGGCTTGGGCAAGTTGCTGTGGGGGGTGCAGAGCTGTTTACTGGTGTAGGGGTAGCCAGGGGGAAAGCATGGCCAGCCATAGAAAAATGCTTATTGAAAATCTCGATTATCGTAGATTTATCGGTGGTGACAGTGTTTCCTAGCCTCAGTGCAGTGGGCAGCTGGGAGGAGGTGCTCTTATTCTCCATGGACTCTACAGTGTATCAGAACTTTTTGGAGTTTGTGCTACAGGATGCAAATTTCTGTTTGAAAAAAATTGCTTTTGCTTTCCTAACTGCCTGTGTATATTGGTTCCTAACTTCCCTGAAAAGTTGCATATCACAGGGGCTATTCGATGCTAATGCAATACGCCACAGGATGTTTTTGTGCTGGTCAAGGGCAGTCAGGTCTGGAGTGAACCAAGGGCTATATCTGTTCTTAGTTCAACATTTTTTGAATGTGGCATGCTTATTTAAGATGGTGAGGAAAACACTTTTAAAGAATAACCAGGCATCCTCTACTTATGGAATGAGGTCCATATCCTTCCAGGATACCTGGGCCAGGTCGATTTGAAAGGCCTGCTCGCTGAAGTGTTTTAGGGAGCATTTGACAGTGATGAGGGGTGGTCGTTTGACCGCGGAGCTATTACGGACGCAGGATCGCTGAGATCCTGGTTGAAGACAGCAGCCGTGTATTTAGAGTAAGTTTTAAGTTCCTCGGCGTACACATCACAGACAAACTGAATTGGTCCACCCACACAGACAGCATCGTGAAGAAGGCTGAAGAAATTCGGCTTGTCACTAAAAGCACTCACAAACTTCTACAGATGCACAATCGAGAGCATCCTGTCGGGCTGTATCACCGCCTGGTACGGCAACTGCTCCGCCCACAACCGTAAGGCTCTCTAGAGGGTAGTGAGGTCTGCACAACGCATCACCGGGGGCAAACTACCTGCCCTCCAGGACACCTACACCACCCGATGTCACAGGAAGGCCATAAAGATCATCAAGGACAACAACCACCCGAGCCACTGCCTGTTCACCCCGCTATCATCCAGAAGGCGAGGTCAGTACAGGTGCATCAAAGCTGGGACCGAGAGACTGAAAAACAGCTTCTATCTCAAGGCCATCAGACTGTTAAACAGCCACCACTAACATTGAGTGGCTGCTGCCAACACACTGACTCAACTCCAGCCACTTTAATAATGGGAATTGATGGGAAATGTAAAATATATCAGTAGCCACTTTAAACACTGCTACCTAATACAATGTTTACATACCCTACATTATTCATCTCATATGTATATACTGTACTCTATATCATCTACTGCATCTTTATGTAATACATGTATCACTAGCCACTTTAACTATGCCACTTTGTTTACATACTCATCTCATATATATATACTGTACTCAATACCATCTACTGTATCTTGCCTATGCCGCTCTGTACCATCACTCATTCATATATCTTTATGTACATATTCTTTATCCCCTTACACTTGTGTCTATAAGGTAGTAGTTTTGGAATTGTTAGCTAGATTACTTGTTGGTTATTACTGCATTGTCGGAACTAGAAGCACAAGCATTTCGCTACACTCGCATTAACATCTGCTAACCATGTGTATGTGACAAATCAAATTTGATTTGATTTAGAGGGTAGGTTGGTCATCATGATATCTACGAGGGTACCTGTGTTTACTGATTTAGGGTTGTACCTGGTAGGTTCCATGATAATTTGTGTGAGATTGAGGGCATCTAGCTTAGATTGAAGGACGGCAGGGATGTTAAGCATATCCCAGTTTAGGTCACCTAACAGTACAAACTCTGAAGATAAATGGGTGGTAATTAATTCACATATGGTGTCCAGGGCACAGCTGGGTGCTGAGGGGGTCCATAACAAGCGGCAACAGTGGGAGACATATTTATGGAAAGGTGGATTCTTAAAAGTAGAAGCTCGAACTGTTTGGGCACAGACCTGGATAGCATGACAGAACTCTGCAGGCTGTCTCTGCAGTAGATTGCAACTCCACCCCCTTTGGCATTTCTATCTTTTTTGTTTAGATTTTGGAGGGGATTTTTTTTGCAGATCTTTTATTCATGTTCAAAATGGATCAAAGGGCCAGTCAAAATGAATAAACGGTCCGGATCTGGCCCGCGGGCCCTCAGTTGAATAGCCCTGCTTTATGTCTACCATGTTCAATTTAGCTTTTGAGGATACAATATCTACTAAGCAAAAATATAAACGCAACATGTAAAGTGTTGGTCCTATGTTTCATGAGCAGAAACGAAAAATCCCAGACATTTATCCCAGACATCCTTACATACAAAATGCTTATTTCTCTAAAATGTTGTGCACACATTTGTTTTACATCCCTGTTAGTGAGCATTTCTCCTTTGACAAGATAATCTATTTACCTGACTGACAGCTGTGGCATATCAAAAAGCTGATTAATTAAACAGCATGATAATTACACAAAATCTGCAGTTTTGTCTCACAGCCCAATGCCATAGATGTCTCAAGTTTTGTTGGAGCGTGCAATTGGCATGCTGACTGCAGGAATATTCACCAGAGCTGTTGCCAGAAAATTGAATGTTAATTTCTCTACCGTAAGCTGGTTCCAATGTCGTTTTAGAGAACTTGGCAATACGTCCAACCGGCCTCACAACCTCACAACCACGTGTAACCATGCCAGCCCAGGACCTCCATATCCGGCTTCTTCACTTGCGGGATCATCTGAGGAGGGGTGCCGAGGAGTATTTTTGTCTGTAATAAAGCAATTTTTTGGTAAAAACTCATTCTGATTGATGGGGCCTGGCTCCCCAGTGGGTATTTTTGGCCTGGCTGCCAAGTGGATGGGCCTATGACCTCCAAGGCCCATGCATGGCTGCACCCCTGCCCATAGATTAATGCCTAATTAATTTATTTCAATTGACTGTTTTCCTTATATGAACTGTAACTCAGTAAAGTCCTTGAAATTGTTGCATGTTGCGTTTATATTTTTGTTCAGTATAATTTATTGTCCATTTACATGGAAATTCAGCACACAAATACACAAATGTAACACACTATATTACATGCAGCACGGAAAACTGGAACGTTAGCATAAAAGTTGAAAATTAAACCTTTAAGAGCACTGAACTAACACAGTTAACACAACATCTAGCAACAAAATTAGGGTAGCACTATCTGTGCATTATAAGGCATTATAATAGCCTATCATCATCTCCTATAGATAGCCTACCGTTTGGGATAGGAGGCAGCATTTTCACGTTTGGATGAAAAGCGTGCCCAGAGTAAACTGCCTGCTACTCAGTCCCAGTTGCTATATATGCATATCATTAGTAGATTTGGAAAGGAAACACTCTGAAGTTTCTAAAACTGTTTGAATGATGTCTGTGAGTATAACAGGACTCATATGGCAGGCGAAAACCTGAGAAAAATCCAACCAGGAAGTGGGAAATCTGAGATTTGTAGTTTTTCAACTCTTGGCCTATCGAAAACAGTGTCTATGGGGTCAAATTGCACTTCCTAAGGCTTCCACTAGATGTCAACAGTCTTTAGAACCTTGTTTCAGGCTTCTACTGTGAAGGAGGGGGGAATGAGGGCTGAATGAGTCAGTGGTCTGGCAGAGTGCCATGAACTCGTGACACACGTTCACGTGAGAGTTAGCTCGAGTTCAATTGCATTTCTGAAGACAATGGAATTCTCCGGTTGGAACATTATTGAAGATTAATGATAAAAACATCCTAAAGATTGATTCTATACTTCGTTTGACATGTTTCTACAGACTGTTTTGACTTTTCGTCTGCTCGTGCGTCATGAATTTGGATTACTGGGCTGAATGCGCTAACAACAAGGAGGTATTTGGACATAAAGATTAACTTTATTGAAGAAATCAAACATTTATTGTGGAACTGGGATTCCTGGGAGTGCATTCTGATGAAGATCATCAAAGATAAGTGAATATTTATAATTTTATTTCTGACTTCTGTTGACTCCAACATGGCGGATATATGTTTGGGTTGTTTTGGTCTCTGAGCGCCGTACTCAGATTATTGCATGGTTTGCTTTTTCCGTAAAGTTTAAAAAAAAATCTGACACAGCGGTTGCATTAAGGAGAAGTATATCTTTAATTCTGTGAATAACAGTTGTATCTTTTATCAATGTTTATTATGAGTATTTCTGTAAATTGATGTGGCTCTCTGCAAAATCACCAGATGTTTTGGAAGCAAAACATTAACTGAACGTAACGCGCCAATGTAAACTGAGATTTTTGGATATAAATATGGACTTTATCGAACAAAACATACATGTATTGTGTAACATGATGTCCTATGATTGCCATCTGATGAAGATCATCAAAGGTTAGTGATTAATTTTATCTATATTTCTGCTTTTTGTGACTCCTCTCTTTGTCTGGAAAAATGGCTGTGTGTTTTTGTGACTTGGCTCTGACCTAACATAATCATATGTTGTGCTTTCACTGTAAAGCCTTTTTGAAATCGGACATGATGGGTAGATTAACAAGAAGTTTCTTTCATTTGATGTATTGCACTTGTTAATGTTTGAAAGTTACATATTTCTAAAAAATATTTTTGAATTTCACACGCTGCCTTTTCAGCGGAATGTTGTGAGGGGTCCTGCTAGCGGAACCCCTAGCCGTTAATCTTAAAAAATATTATTGGTAGCCTTAATAATTTTTTTAAGATTGAAGCATTTACTTTGAAATACATTTTCTAAAAGCGAAAAGGTAAATTACACAGACTATTTTAGGACCAAGCCATCGTGAATTTAAGATGCCTAAAATAATTTTGTCCATAAGAAATGTAGGTCTAATTGATCTGATATCATTGATTTGACTCAGTCACTGCAACAACGTATTTAGACTATCAAGACAAGTAAAAGCCTAATTTATTGCAAGCGCTCTCATTTTCAGCACCTTGGACAGCGGTTTTAGGCTACATGGGAGTCCTTCTCTGCAGTCGCTGACTTGCTCTCAATTTGACGGCAGCGCGTCCCTGTAAAACGTGTAGGCTGGCTACTCGACTAATATTTTTCATTATACACTGGGCTTTATTAAATTGAGTTAATCATGTAGTAAATGAAACCCACAACAACTTGTGCTTAGCCTACAACTTCACCCAAATACAATAACACACGGACGTTTCCTTAGTTGCAAATCAAATTCCTCGAAGACAAAACAACATAGATCAAGTCAGAAACAACAAGTGATTTTCCCCCGCAGGCTATCAACCTCGGGGTATAATTGGGATTAGCTAAATACACGTCATCCCTCTCAGACAACACACTGTGCGCCGAAGAATATTTTTAGACTGGATTTAGAGAAAGAGGAGCCGGTCAAGTGTTTTCTCAGAGGAAGCACCTTTGTGTCTTAGCAAGTAGAGAGCGCGCAGCTCCGTGTATGTCTCGGCAGCTGGAACGTTCGGACAACAAAATGTCAGCCAATAATGCTTTTCAAGTGGCTAACATTCCATGGAAGAATAACAATTTTACCATGTCGAATAAAGACCCACCTTTCTCGGATCAAGGGGAGACCATTATAGGAGTATACCTGCTGGTGCTAGGTGGGAGAACTTGCTTATGTAGTTGTTGGAATGTAATTTCGTTTTTAAAATGTAGCTTTGCTTTTATGATGCAAATACTTTATTTAGTTTTGCTTTCATGGCAAAAAAATCTGGAAATATGTCACTAATGGCTAGTTACTACTTCATAATTGTTATTTTATTACCTAAACGTTAGGGTAGGATGAATGACAGTAGTTTTTACTAATTTACAACAACAAAAAAGAATCCAGAGAGTAGTCTACATTTATCTTGTTCTTTTTTTACTCTACCATATTTTGATATCGCAATAAACAACGATTGGATGAAGAGTTCGACTGCACTGAAGAATACAAATCACCAATAACAGAAACCGTTGTTAATGCAGTTGTTATACTACTGTTACTGTCAGTGTAGTGTATGGGCAACGGTTAGTGGGTTTGGTGCTATAAGTAGCCCAGGACAAAGAGGGGTGACTCCTGCAACCATTCAGATCCTATCTAAACCGTGGAAATCGTCAATCAAGAAAGAATGGCAGCCAGCTAATCTGACGTTCTTTAAGAGAGGGCAGAAAGACGTGTAATTTACCTGTTAATTGGTGCAAATGTATTTGCATTTATTTAATTTGATCCTGATTTTTGAAATCAATAGTGTGACTGTCATTTTATTTACAGGATAGGTAGGCTACCTATCCTGTAAATACCTACTACTAGCCCTAAAGGAAATTTCATGAAGGAAGGTTTATGCTAATTTTAGTATTTAAATATGCAGTGTTTGAAGAGAGGTCAGTAGGGTTAAAATCACAGATGAGGCACTTTGTCACCTCAATGCATCATGCTGCTTTATGAGCTGCATTTTGTATGGTGTGACTACAATTCCATTACATTTCACAAAACGGACAAGGCCTTTGCTCGTAGGCACTTTGGGACACACTGGTAATAGATGTGGTGAGTTTCCCTCTATGTAATGTTTTTAGCTCCTGGAAAAGAGCTATATAAAGCCAATCAGTTAGTATGTCAATGTTTTATTTCCTCATCAGGTTGGCTGTCGTGGTTTGGCAACAGTATTGTGATCTTCGTCCTGTACAAGCAGCGTGCGTCGCTGCAGCCCACGGACTATCTCACCTTTAACCTGGCCATCTCTGATGCCAGTATTTCCGTCTTCGGCTACTCCCGAGGGATCCTGGAGATATTCAATGTGTTCCGGGACAACGGATACCTGGTTACCTCGATCTGGACATGTCAGGTAGGCAATGAGGGTATCTGGTTGGAGGGGGAAAAGTTGTTTTGAGAATTGAGATGCTTCAAATTTGTATTGTATGTGAATGGTAATGTGTTGCATCTGTAGCATGTGCCATCCTACTGCAGGATCTGATACTATACTCACTCACTGCAATACTCACAAGACACAGACATTACCGCCATCCCATAAAACATGGCATGATTGGACAGGACTTTAGTAGTTCAGGTCTCCTGGAAGGTGATGTCACTGTGAGATGCTAACTTCGCCATCCTCTACACAAATGTCAAATACACAAACAAGACAACTTACATTTACGATTTGCAAAAACACTGCTCTATGGCTTAGTTCCTATTGCCAGTTCTTTATCATTTCCTGCTAATTGCCTAGTTAAGAATATCAATGGTCCACTCCAAATGGAGACTAAGTAAAAATAACACAATGAATAAAGCATAGAAATGTGTTGCAACAGATCATTATATTCACTACACTACAATGGTTCTTTGGGGGGGATGGTCCTTTCTATAATTAGCTTGGTTACGAATAGAATATTAACAATGGGTGCTTCGGACAGTTGATCGTTAATTCAATAAAAAAGTAGCGTGTTGGCACATTCATCACTTTAAGTGATGATGACGAGTTACCTGGAAGAAGCGAGAGGGTGGTTTTACAAGGTGTCACAAAGGCATTATATTGCTAACTACAGCACAAGAGGAAAGGTCTGTAGGCTTTACCTGAAGTGATATAATTTTAACACTATCTTAGGGGGGAATAAGAATGCTTTTGCCACACCAACAGCCAAACATAGATGGATGGTTAAGGTTTGGTACATGCTTATAGCATTTGGTTAAAGAGGAAGCGTGATTTGCACAAGGGCTAATATCAATCAATTTACCACATGGGTTTTTGTTTTAGTGCATAATGTGAGAAAATGCCACCTTAAAAAAAATGAATGCAATGTCTGTGAAATTACAACGTTATCCCTGTTCTATTTGTATCAAACTTGTTAACACAACAACAGTGTGTGTGTGTTTTAATGTTAGTTACAGTTATTTCCCCAAGCAGGTGTTGCTGCTTGTTTGGGACAAACCGTAGTTGAATAATGTCCAACTAACACTGAACAAGAATCTTTTCATTCACTATTGGCCAATGCTAAAAACAATAAGAAAATATCCAAATGAAAACGAACTAAGAGGAGAGACAGAAATGATTTTTAAAAAGACTGAGATAAAAAAAATATATATATATTAAGTAATAGGGGGCAGAGAGGACAGATGAGGAGAGTTTCTTCTGATAAAGAAAAGTGGTCCTGAGGTCAGCAGACATTGAATGCTTGATTATAGAATGGCTGGGTCAGAGTAAGGTGAGAGAGTTGTCAAAGATGAGATTCCGGACTATAGGAAAAGTGTACCTATTAAGCCCACCAAAATCTTAAGTTTAGACATTTCTAACATCTACGTGCCCTAATTGTTGTAAGAAAAGTGGAGATTAATATGAAAGATGAATCTCTCATGTGAAATTGTATGACTTGATTTATACCGTTTGTTAATATAAGAGAAAAATGTTTGATAAAATATGTGGAAAGTCCGGACTGGGTTTAATGGGTACTAAATGTACCCTTTAAACCCATGGGTGTTCCAAATAAGCCCACCTCTAAAAGAATCCATTTAAATATATTTCCTAATGCTGAAAAACTTACAAACTGATATATCTTATGTAAACTTAAATGATAGTAATCTCCCCTAAAGTTATTCAAATCAACTGATCATTACTATTCATCATGGGTGTAGCACTCATAAAAGTGGGTGTCCAACAGTATCCGTAGAGAACAATGTGTGCGCAGGCTTTTGTTCATGTCAACACACCTGATTCGACTAATCAACTAATCATAGACTTCAACCAAGACTTGATAAGTTGAGTCAGTGATACTGCTTGGTTAGAACAAAAACAGGCACCCTCACCGGCCCTCTGTGGATAAGACGCCATGCACAAAGACCATAATACAAACAACTTTTAATGAATTACCTGACAGTTTCAAATTCCCCTCTCTACTGTTCTATTAAAAAGGTACATGTGGTGAACCCAAATATATAAAAACCTGGATGAATGATGGACAATATGTCTGTTTTTTTCTACTGTATTTGTTTTGAGATTCTCTTCCCTACACCTTCCCCCTCTAAGCATCCCTAACAGTATTGTTGGTCTTTCCCAGGTGGACGGCTTCTTCACCTTGGTCTTCGGCCTCAGCAGCATCAATACTTTGACTGTCATCAGTGTCACAAGATACATCAAGGGATGCCATCCGAGTAAAGGTAAGACACTGTGACACGACCTTAACCTTTAATGGTCATCTCAATAATTCCAATAAAGTTGGAAGAAAAATGGCTAGATGTTCTGGTCAGATACAATGTTCTTGTGGGAGCCTTTCTTTGAACTTTGAACTCTTTTCCTTTACCTAGCTCACTGCATAACCAACACAACCATAGGCATGTGCCTAATATTTATCTGGTTGGGGGCTGTGTTCTGGTCGGGAGCACCCCTTCTGGGCTGGGGGAGTTACACAGGTGAGATAAACATGGCTAGTAATCATGTGACATGCTATTTGATACAGGGGCACTTACTTGTGTTAGGTTCTTGTAACATTCTGGTTGGGCAACATTTTCAAGATTTGTATGTGCACAATGACGACAAAAAAAGAATAGCACTAAAGCAAGTTGCTATCTAAAATATTAGTAGAAGACAATCTTTAAACAAGAACTGACCACATTTTGACATATGTGGACCTTTTTTCACACTTACCCTGAGTTTTTAAAGGGCCAAAATAGAGGAAATTCTTACATTTTAAACTATCTTCACCTGAACAAATATTTTTTTAAATGCCAACAAAGAAAAAAAAGATGCATCTCAAACTCCTCCTTCTTTTAGATCGTGGATATGGAACGTGTGAAATCGACTGGGCCAAAGCCAACTACTCCACCGTCTACAAGTCCTACATCATTTCCATCCTCATCTTCTGCTTCTTCGTCCCCGTGCTGGTCATGCTCTTCACCTACGTGTCCATCATCAACACAGTGAAGAGAGGCAACGCCATGGCCGCTGAGGGAGACCTAACCGAAAGGCAGAGAAAGATTGAAAGGGACGTCACTATTGTGAGTAGGATTCAAATCAAATCAGCACATTGGTGCTTCCGGGTTAAGTGGTCATCGCAGTCATTGTGTCAAGAAGCAGTGTAGCTTGGCTGGGTTGTGTTTCGGAGGACGTATGGCTCTCAACCTTCGCCTCTCCCGAGTCCGTACGGGAGTTGCAGCGATGGGACAAGACTGTAACTATCAACTGGGTACCACGCAATTGGGGAGGAAAAAGGTGTAAAAAGAAATATATTAAAAAGAATGTCTCGCAGATACAATTCAAAAATCTAAACAAGAAATCAAGAAATGACAGAGTGAGTCCAATAAACAATCCAGAGTAGATATTAGATATTATATTAGAGTGTGCATGTGTCAGAGTCCAAAAAAATTGCAGATATACAAACAATACTACATATAGACCAAGCGTTAAACGATGGGTATGGATATAACGGTCATCCTAACTTTTGTTTTTTCCCAGGTATCCATTGTCATCTGCACAGCATTCATCTTGGCGTGGTCGCCGTACGCCGTGGTCTCCATGTGGTCGGCCTGTGGCTTCCACGTACCCAGCCTCACCAGCATCTTCACCCGCCTCTTTGCCAAGTCGGCCAGCTTCTACAACCCGCTCATCTACTTCGGCCTCAGCTCCAAGTTCCGCAAGGACGTCGCCATCTTGCTGCCCTGCACTGGCGACGGCAAGGACACGGTCAAGCTCAAGCGTTTTAAGCCGAAAGGCGATGCTCACCAGGGCTCTGGAAGAGGCAATGGACTCAAAGCACCTCCTCATCACCCGAAGGAGATGAAGTATGCCCCTGGAAATCCGTATCCAAACATAGGAGAAGACATTACAGAAATGTAAGTGTATTTCTTATGAAAATGCTCTGAGATGCTCAGCTCACACATAGGCGACTTTACTTGAGGCAGGCACGTCTTCATGGGCTGACTTGTTTTTATCCAAAAATGATCTTTCTCTTCCCCCCTCATTCCAAAGAACTCCACACAAACCAACTTTACCTCAGATAGAACATGTACCATAAGAAACAGTTGAAGTGAATTAAAGTGCCATTAAACTTTGATAGGCTACAATAATAAGCTACAATACCCAAAGAGAACTCTACTAATAGAAGAAAAAAAAGAGGATACTTCTAAAGCCCCTGCTCTACGCTCACGCGTGGGACACCTATCGGTTTAGAACGAAGCAATCCATTCCACTCGCGCAATCTACTATCAAAGGCTGCAAGGTTGATTGTGCCGACGAGGAAGTTGTAGACTGCTTTATTAAGGAGTCTAAATCAAGTCGAACGTTGGAGAAAAATTAATTGAAAGGGTCTTTGATACTCCACAGGACAACAGGTTGGCAGATTTAATTTTTGTTTTCTTTATCGTCATGCTTCCTTCAACTTATTTCATGATGCATCATATGGGGATGATTTCTGTATTTTCCTTTAAGGAGCCTACCGTTACTCCTTAAGGTCCAAGGACCCTGTACACTGCACTAAAATATAAACACTACATAGAGCAATTTATACAATTATACTGAGTTACAGTTCATATAAGGAAATCAGTCTATTGAAATTAATAAATTAGGCCTTAATCTATTGATTTCACGTGACTGGGAATACAGATCTGTTGGTCACAGATCACTTTAAAAAAGGTAGGGGCGTGGATCAGAAAACCAGTCAGTATCTGGTGTGACCACGATTTGCCTCATGCAACGCATTTCCTTCTCATAGAGTTGATCAGGCTGTTGATTGTGGCCTGTGGAATGTTGTCCCACCAGTCTTCAATGGCAGTGTGAAGTTGCTGGATATTGACGGAAACTGGAACACTCAATGGGTGACATGTCTGGTGAGTATGTAGGCCATGTGTAACGGTTTTCCGTATGAGAAGGAGAGTCGGACCAAAATGCAGCGTGTCGATTGCGATCCATGTTTTAATAAACAAACGTAAAACACGAATCAATACAAACACTACAAAATAAAGAACGTAACGAAAACCTAAACAGCCTATCTGGTGAAAACACATAGACAGGAACAATCACCCATCAACACACAGTGAAACCCAGGCTACCTAAATATGGTTCCCAATCAGAGACAATGACGAACACCTGCCTCTGATTGAGAACCATATCAGGCCGAACATAGAACTAGACAAACTAGACATGTAACATAGAATGCCCACTCAGATCACACCCTGACCAACCAAAACATAGAAATATACAAAGTAAACTATGGTCAGGGTGTGACACCATGGAGGAACGGGGACATTTTTAGCTTCCAGGAATTGTGTACGACATGGGGCCTTGCGACATGGAGCCGTGCATTATCATGCTGAAACATGAGGTGATGGTGGCAGATGAATGGCTCGACAATGGACCTCAGGATCTCATCACGGTATCCCAGCGCGTTCAAATTTCCATCAATAAAATGAAATTGTGTATGTTGTGCGTAGCTTATGCCTGCCCATACCACAACTCCACCGCCACCATGGGGCTCTCTGTTCACAATGTTGACATCAGCAAACCACTCGCTCACACGACGCCATATACGTGGTTTGCAGTTGTGAGGCTGGTTGGACAGACTGCCAATTTCTCTAAAACAACATTTGAGGCATTCAAGTTCTCTGCCAACAGCTCTCGTGGACATTCCTGCAGTCAGCATGCCAATTGCACGCTCACTCAAAACTTGAGACATCTGTGGCATTGTGTTGTGTGACAAAACTGCACATTTTAGAGTGGCCTTTTATTGTCCCCAGCACAAGGTGCACCTGTGTAATGATCATGCTGTTTCATCAGCTTCTTTATATTTCACACCTGTCTTGTGGATGGATAATCTTGGCAAAGGAGAAATACTCAGTAACAGGGATGTAAACATGTTTGTGCACAACATTTTTGTGCGTATGGAACATTTCTAGGATCTTTTATTACAACTCATGGAATATGGGACCAACATTTTACATGTGGAGTTTATATTTTTGTTCGGTTTACGATATCTTCAGAGGTAGGTTCTGGCAGCCAAAACAGTCAAAATACTCCTTCTAAACGTGAATCGATTTAAATTGCGATACGGTTCTAGAAACATAAAACCCTTTACTTTCATATCACATCTAAATGCAAAATATACAGTAACTGTATACTGTTTTAACCGGCTTTATCACAGTTGAAGCCTATAGTATTTTTCAATGACCACACGTTTCTGGCAACCTTCATCCTTTACACATAGGTGTTCGGCGCATACTAGATAGCTAATTAGTACAGGTGGTACCTCTGTCTGTCGTCTGTCTTCCGTAATCACGCGCTGTAACATGGATATGCAGTATGGCGTGTGGGATTAATAAGTCTAACCCTATAAAGGTGTGTATCAATGTATCCTTTTGTTTTGAGATTTTATTTTCTCGTAGATATGAAAGATTATGTTTCCAAAACCTTACTGCAAGCGATGCCTGTTAACAGAACTCCCCCATACATACTCCCCCGTCCAATGACTCTTATGTGTAATGAAATGGAACTGAGAGTCATGTTCAAAGTCATGTGAGACAAGTGCGGACTATGAAAGCATTGCATTACCTACTAAAAGCACTATAGGTGCTTTTCCTGTTTTTCCATGTTGATTCCAACATGGCGCCGCCTGAGATGGTCACCTCGCATCGCGTTCTTAGGAAACTATGCAGTATTTAGCTTTTTTTAATGTATTATTTCTTACACTGTTACCCCAGGAAATCGTATTACATACAGCCGGGAAGAACTATTGGATATAAGAGCAACATCAACTTACCAACATTATGACCAGGAATACGACTTTCCCGAAGCGAATCCTCTGTTTGGACCACCACCCAGGACAATGGATAGGATCCCAGTAGGCGACCCAAAACAACGGCGCCGCAGAAGGGGCAGACGGAGCGGTGTTCTGGTCAGGCTCTGTAGACAGGCACATCACTCACGAGTTTACTACTCTCTGTTTCACGGAAACATGGCTCACTCAGGATACATTATCAGAGTCGGTACAGCCACCTGCTTGGGGTCCATTTGTAAGACCCATTTGCGACCAAGCTTTAACTTCCTGACTGATGTCTTCAGATGTTGCTTCAGTATATCCACATAATGTTCCTTCCTCATGATACCATCTATTTTGTGAAGTGCACCAGTCCCTCCTGCAGCAAAGCACCCCCACAACATGATGCTGCCACCCCCGTGCTTCAAGGTTGGGATGGTGTTCTTCAGCTTGCAAGCCTCCCCCTTTTTCCTCCAAACATAACGATGGTCATTATGGCCAAACAGTTCTATTTTTGTTTTATCAGACCAGAGGACATTTCTCCAAAAAGTACTATCTTTGTCCCCATGTGCAGTTGCAAACCGTAGTCTGGCTTTTTATGGAGGTTTAGGAGCAGTGGCTTCTTCCTTGCTGAGCGGCCTTTCAGGTTATGTCAATATAGGACTAGTTTTACTGTGGATTTAGATACTTTTGTACCTGTTTCCTCCAGCATCTTCACAAGGTCCTTTGCTGTTGTTCTGGGATTGATTTGCACTTTTCGCATCAAGGTACGTTCATCTCTAGGAGACAGAACATGTCTCTTTCCTGAGCGGTGTGATGGCTGCGTGTTCCCGTGGTGTTTATACTTGCCTACTATTGTTTGTACCGAGGAACATGGCGTTTGGAAATTTGGTCCCAAGGATGAACCAGACTTGTGGAGGTCTACAATTTTTTTCTGAGGTCTTGGCTGAATTCTTTTGATTTTCCCATGATGTCAAGCCAAGAGGCACTGAGTTTGAAGTTAGGTCTTGAAATACATCCGCAGGTACACCTCCAATTGACTCAAATGATGTCAATTAGCCTATCAGAAGCTTCTAAAGCCATGACATCATTTTCTGGAATTTTCCAAGCTGTTTAAAGGCACAGTAAACTTAGTGTATGTAAACTTCTGACCCACTGGAATTGTGATACAGTGAATTATAAGTGAAATAATCTGTCTGTAAACAATTGTTGGAGAAATTACTTGTGTCATTCACAAAGTAGATGTCCTAACCGACTTGCCAAAACTATAGTTTGTTAATAAGAAATTTGTGGAGGTGTTGCAAAACTAGTTTTCATGACTCCAACCTACGTGTATGTAAACTTCTGAATTCAACTGTACGTCACAGTAGTGACAAATAGTACCTGCCACCTAGAATAACAGTCAGTGTTATCAACAATTTGTGTACTTATCCTCCATTGGACATGAATATTCTTCTATAGGATGGATGCTAAAGTGTATAGTCTGGCTGGGGTCATACATTTGAACAAACTCCCCTATACCAGGGTTTAAATATACTGTTTTTTGTGTGCTAAAAAAAACAGTGGGCTCACCCTGCAGACACACTAGACTGTTCCTGCTTTCTGTGATTCCTCAAATGGGTAAAGAAGAGAGTCATTACTACAATTCTTCAAAACTTTCCAATTGTTAATACACGCAATGTACGTAAACCTGTATACGCTTTCTGCCATAATTCAGTAGAATGCAAACAGACTCCAGTACACCTCAGGTCTTCAAGGATTATTAGCCTGATATTGGAGCTTGCTGCAATGTCTGCAACAAACAGTTTACTAGTCTAGACCACGGTTAAGTTAAGATTGTTTCTTTCTGTGGGGATATTACATCACTTGCGTCGTGAGTAGTCGTGACATGTTCTTTCTCCCACATATTGGTTCAACTGAAGAGGTTCCAAACCGCCTTGGACCTGTTTCAACTCTGCAGTGGTGATGTACAGGACAGTCCTCAGCTCTGTTTGTGTCTGTCGGTGTCCTTTCGGAAATCACATTACCCTTTTAATCTCCTCCATCACCATACATTACAGATTACAGGACCACACACAGAAGGCTTTGAACCAAATGCGGCCGGTTGAATTGAATTTAGCCTGATCTGTTGGGGGTTCAGTGGGAGTTGAAGCAGGTGATCAACCTGTTTAAACTTATATTAGAGAGAAGAAAAATAGAGCTTATATTGAAGGGTTGTACATTAACCAGCTGTCACTTAGCATTTTGGGTGAAGTGTCGCTGCCACCTTAGCCATAAATCGACATATTTCACACACAGCATATGATTATAGTGGAATTTGCCTTAAAACTCGGTGACAACAGCAGTAATGTGCACATTTGATTGATTTCCAACACATATAAATACTCATTGTACATATTCATTATGGCCCTTAAAGCTCCACAAGTGTTTAAACAAAGTTTACTCACAAATATTCCATTGACATTGGTTGATTAAACTGAAATTGCAACCAACTTCTATGGCTTGTTTTAGAAATAGCGATATTTTGGAGAGGATTTAATTTTCAAATAACCAAAAGTGAGAGGTTGTGATCTGAATAAAGGGAAAAAGACATTATTGAACATGGGGTGAGACATTCATAGTTCGGATTTAAGTGTAACTTTTGTATGACTGACGACTTTAGTGAGAGGTATAATGCTTTAATATTTAATACTTTCTGCCCACCAAATTCATATACATTATATAAATTGGTCCATTTAATTTTGCCTGCCTTGCTGTTCCAAATAAAATTGAATATTTTTTGCTCATATCATTTAGACACAAATAGGTAAAGTAGGATATGGCTAAAGAGTTAATCAGGGAAATTTTTCCACAAATAGACATATTTTCCTTTCCATGGTAGCAAGATCTTATCTATTCTTGCTAACTTTCTATTAACATGCATTGTAGTGAGATCATTTCTTTCTCTCGGGAAATGTATACCGAGTATGTCCACATCACCGTTAGACCATTTTACTGGTAATCTACACGGTAATGTAAAAGTTTTTTTTTTTTTTTTGATCCAATGCATAATATCGTACAATTACCATAATTTGGTTGTAATCCAGAGAAGTTAGAAAAAGTATCTAGTTCCTATATAAACCTGTGGAGGTATCCAAGTTGTGGATTCAAAAGAAAACAATCATCAGCGTACAATGACACCTTTTGTTTTTAAGCCCTGGATTTGAACACCTTGATATTATTGTTGGATCTGATTTTAATAGCTAACATTTTGATGACCATAATAAATCCATATGACTACAGTGGATAACCTTGTTTTTTCCTCTTGACAGTGGAACTCTTTCTGAGAAGTAACCATTATTTACTATTTTACAGTTAGGGTTACTGTAAAATAACTTTAACCTGCTATTTTATAAGAGATTCTCCAAAGTTGAAATATTCGAGGCATTTATATATAAATTCCAGTCGTACTTTATCTAAAGCCTTTTCAAATAAATACCAGACCTGGTTTCCCAGATCTTTCATAGTGTTCTATTGTTTTCAGTACTTGTTTTTAGTACTTGTCGTATATTATCTCCACTTTATCATCCATGTAAAAAACCTGTTTGATTAGGATGAATAATATCCGACAATACCTTTTTAATTCAATGCGCTATGGATTTTGCAATTTTTTTTGCATTACATGCAATCATAATTGACTGTAGCGCATATAAAGCGTCGGTGGCTGAAAACACAATCCTCGCGGGATGAACGAGTGACGAATTTCCGGGCAAGGGTCGGTCCATCATTCCTTCCTCCCTCGACCACTGCGCCACCCGGGAGGCCTTTGAAATGTTCTTACTCTTTCAAATGACTGCTCGACTTGTTGACTGCTCGATTCACACAGCAGACATTGGCTGCAGACCAAACACTTAAAATACATACCCTATCCCCTCAGCCCTCAAATTAAGTGGACAATTCTGATGACGTATCATGACGTCTTGCAAGGCGAGGGAGGAAGGAATGATGGACCGACCCTTGCCCTCCCTCCCATATTTGTGCAATATACAACTGATTGTTGTCCTATGGACAGAGTCTCCCACCTCAGCTGTAGATCTCTGCAATTCATCCAGAGTGATCATGGGCCTCTTGGCTGCATCTCTGATCAGTCTTCTCCTTGTATGAGCTGAAAGTTTAGAAGGACGGCCAGGTCTTGGTAGATTTGCAGTGGTCTGATACTCCTTCCATTTCAATATTATCGCTTGCACAGTGCTCCTTGGGATGTTTAAAGCTTGGGAAATCTTTTTGTGTCCAAATCCGGCTTTAAACTTCTTCACAACAGTATCTCGGACCTGCCTGGTGTGTTCCTTGTTCTTCATGATGCTCTCTGCGCTTTTAACGGACCTCTGAGACTATCACAGTGCAGGTGCATTTATACGAAGACTTGATTACACACAGGTGGATTGTATTTATCATCATTAGTCATTTAGGTCAACATTGGAACATTCAGAGATCCTCACTGAACTTCTGGAGAGAGTTTGCTGCACTGAAAGTAAAGGGGCTGAATAATTTTGCACGCCCAATTTTTCAGTTTTTGATTTGTTAAAAAAGTTTGAAATATCCAATAAATGTCGTTCCACTTCATGATTGTGTCCCACTTGTTGTTGATTCTTCACAAAAAAATACAGTTTTATATCTTTATGTTTGAAGCCTGAAATGTGGCAAAAGGTCACAAAGTTCAAGGGGGCCGAATACTTTCGCAAGGCACTGTAGATATTCCATAAACAATCAGCTGTTGATAGGAAGGAACGGGGCCATTGTCTCAAATGTTATGTCGTCATTTGTTTATTGGTAAAATGATTTGGCCTTGGGTTGTCTCCAGGCTGCATGGTGGACTTCGCCTTTCTGATTGACGGCAGCAGGAACGTGGGTGGGCGATGCTTCATATCAAGAAATACTTCCTGTTCGAGGTGTTACGGGTTATCAATGTGGGCGTGTCTGGAGCCATAATGGGCGTCGTTCAGTACGGGTAACTGAAATACCCAGCTTCGCGCAACTGAACTCGATTACAGGGCTGCAATCACTATAATTACTACAGTATTAGGCTGTAGGTATAAGTCACAGTGGCATCTATACAGGAAAATCGGGAGAGAAATGTTAAGTATCTCAAAATATTCTTTGTCCCCCCACCCACTGGGCTGATTACAAACAGTATTTTGAACTCTAAATGGATATATCTGACTAGCCACTGTTATAAGTACAGTATAAACCTATTACCTTTATGAGGTATAAGAGAGAGAAATGGAGCCTGATGGGCAGAAAGGAGAAGAAAAAGAGGGAAGAAAAAGGAATTGGACAAAATACTGGGATAGAGGGCAAGAGGGGGGATTGCTAAAGTGGTTGGAGAAAGGAGGACAGGAAAATAACAGAATAAGATGGGGCAGAAGAAAGACTAAAAGAGGTAGTGCTGGTTTGCAGCTGACAGACAGGCACTACTAATGCATCCCAAATGGCACCTTATTCTTTACATAACGTTAGTGCACTGCTTTTGACCAGAGCCCTATGTGCCCTGGTCAAAAGTAGTGCACTACGTAGTGAATAGGGTGCCTTTTGGGAAGCACACTAGGCCACTCATCCATCTCCTAGGCTTTGATTGGGTGTCAACGTGTCAAAGCTAACCGAAAATGGACTAAGGTGAGGTGCTCCCATGTAGTCTACAAACTTCTCGTAATCACCACAGCACTACTCCCCTTAGGGCTGTCAAACAGACTTCAAACAGACCCATATGGGCCCTGGTCAAAAGTAGAGCACTACACAGGGAATAGGGTGCCATTTGGGACACACTCCGGGCCTCCTCCTTCACCGTCATGTTTAATGAACATCCTGTGAGAGAGAGACATTTTTGACAGATGTAGTGATGGATAATGATGGAGAGAGGGGGGGAGAGATAAATGATCTTTTGTTGTCACCACCAGACCTACTGCGCTGCCTCCCTTTTCCCCTCTACTAGAAGAGAACAAGAGAAATGTAAGAACAAGATATTGGTTGACGTGGTCATTAGGACATGCGTTCATGTAAACAAAGTAACTTACCCATCTGTAGTCCTGTGTGGCTCAGTTGGTAGAGCATGGCGCTTGCAACGCCAGGGTTGTGGGTTTGATTCCCACGGGGGACCAGTATGAAAAATGTAAATGTCAACACTGACAGTGATCCATTTTTTTCAATAACATCCTGGTGTTGCCAGCACCATGGTCTAACCTACTCAGCCATCGTGCAATGTAAGACACAGTATTTTAATTGATTCATTATTATAGGTAGGCGTTATTAGCTCGGTTCAAATACAGTACAGGTGTGTTTTCCCCAGTGTCAGTTTGGACTGAAGGCACATCTCAACCCCAGGGATCTTCAATCGGGCTCCCGAGTGACGCAGCGGTCTAAGGCACTGCATCTCAGTGCTTGAGGTGTCACTACAGACACCCTGGTTTGAATCCAGACTGCATCACAACTGGCTGTGATTGGGAGTCCCATAGGGTGGCGCACAATTGGCCCAGCAGCGTCCGGGTTTGGCCGGTGTAGGCCGTTATTGTAAATAAGAATCTGTTCTTAACTGACTTAGTTAAAAGGTTAAATAAAGGTTAAATAAATACAAATTTAAAAAATGTAAAGGCGCTATAGAGCGTATCATCCAAAAAGGGGGTCACTCCAATGTGGGTGAGTTGCCACATACAGGATTTTAAATGACTTATTTGTCAATTAAAATATATAAAGCTGCTCCAGGCAGAGACAACAATACATGCATAAAAATGATCGAAGATAACCTTGATAAAGCTGAAAGGCATATTTTCCTTGTGTGCAACAGGATGGCAGGCTGGCAAGGTTGACACTCATTGCAATTTAGAAAAACAACAACATAAATAGTATGGTTTGGGTGGGATGACTTTCCAGGGATTAGACACCATATGTTTCTTGCAGGAATGCCTTGTAAGATTTGTGTAATCCTCCAAACGTTGTTTACTTTGTGAAACAGAGATGGTTGACTTATCAGAGAAACCTTCGATTAAATAACAGCCTTAATCTAAACAAAGAGGCCTCCTTCATCTGCACTTACCGGGAAAAAAACACATGAGAATCGCTTAAAAACATATTGAAAACAAAACATTGAAAAACGACAATCAAAAGGAATGTACATAACACTATTGTAGATCTACATAAAAATCATATAATACACATTCACACATTAAGATCCATGAGTGACACCAAGCCGGGAGCCGGGGGAGTTGAATTGTCTTCAAGCTCATCCCTTCACAGTATTGCGTTTACATTTTTGTTGCCTCTCCAACACTCCCTGCTGTTTTAGCTAATGACTGAACTAAGATTCCTTCCAAGATAAGCAGCCGCATTAAATTGAAAATTGGAGCAAAAATACTTGTTGCTCCTGTACTGCTTGCCGTGTGGTAGCAGAGAGAACAATCTATGGGTGACTGGAGTATTTGACAATTTATTGGGCATTTCTCTGACACCGCCTAGTATATAGTTCCCAGATGGCAGGAAGCTTGGCCCCAGGCTGCACACGCACTACCCTCTGTAGCACCTTACAGTCGGATGCCCAGCAGTTGCCAAACCAAGCCGTTATGCAACCGGTCAGGACGCTCTCGATGGGTGCAGCTGTAGCAATGTTTGAGGATCTGGGGACACATGACAAATCTTTTCAGTCTCCTGAGGGGGAAAAGGTGTTGTCGTGCCCTCTTCACGACTTTCTTGGTTTGTTTGGACCATGAAATATTGTTGGTGATGTGGACACTAAGGAACGTGAAACTCTTGACCCGCTCCACTACAGCTCTGTCAATGTGAATGGCGGCGTGTTCCTGCCTCCTTTTCCTGTAGTTCATGATCAAATCCTGTGTCTTGCACACGTTGAGGAAGAGGTTGTTGTCCTGGTACCACAATTCCAGGTCTCTGACCTCGTCTCTATAGGCTGCATCATTGTTGTCGGTCACTGTTGTGTCAACAGCAAACTTAATGTTGGTGTTAGAGTGAGGGGCTGAGGGGCTCCCGTGTTGAGGATTAGCTTGGCAGATGTGTTGTTGCCTACCCTTGCCAACTGGGGCGGCCCGTCAGGAAGTCCAGGATCCAGTTGCAGAGGGAGGTGTTTAGTCCCAGGGTCCTTAGCTTAGTGATAAGCTTTGTGGGCACTATGGTGTTGAACGCTGAGCTGTAGTCAATAAACAGCATTCTCAAATAGGTCTTCCTTTTGTCCAGGTGGGAAAGGGCAGTGTGGAGTGCCGTTGAGATTGCGTCATCTGTGGATTTGTTGGGGCGGTATGCGAATTGGAGTGGGTCTAGGGTTTCCAGGATGATGGTGTTGATGTGAGCTATGACCAGCCTTTCAAAGCACTTCATGGCTACCGACGTGAGATCTACGGGGTGGTAGTGATTTAGGCAGGTTATTTTTGCTTTAATGGGCACAGGGACTATGGTGATCTGCTTGAAACATGTAGGTATTACAGACTTGGTCAGGAAGAGGTTAAAAATGTCAGTGAAGGCACTTGCCAGTTGGTCCGCGCATGCTCTGATTACACGTCCTGGTAATTCGTCTGGCCGCGCTGCCTTGTGAATGTTGACCTGTTTAAAGGTCTTGCTCACATCAGCTACGGAGAGTGTGATCACACAGTCTTCCGGAACAGCTGGTGCTCTCATGTATGCTTCTGTGTTGCTTTCCTCAAAGCGAGCATCAAAGGCATTTAGCTTGTCTGGTAGGCTTGTGTCACTGGGAGGCTCGGTGGGTTTCCCTTTGTAGTCCGTAATAGTTTTCAAGACCTGCCACATCCGACGAGCGTCGGAGCCGATGTAGTAGGTTTCAAACTTAGTCTTGTATTGACACTGCCTGTTTGATGGTTCATCTGAAGACATAGCGGGATTTCTTATAAGTGTCTGGATTAGTGTCCCGCTCCTTGAAAGCGGCAGCTCTAGCCTTTAGTTCAGTGCACTTATTGATGAAGCAGGTGACTGAGGTGGTATACTACTCAATATCATTGGATGAATCCCAGAACACACTCCAGTCTGCGCTAGCAAAATAGTCCTGTAGCATAGCATCCTCGTCATCTGACCACTTCCGTATTGAGTGAGTCACTTGTTCTTTCTGGTTTAGTTTTTGCTTGTAAGCAGGAATCTGGAGAATATAATTATGGTCAGATTTGCCAAATGGAGGGTGGGGGAGAGCTTTGTATGTGTCTCTGTGTGTAGAGTAAAGGTGGTTAAAAAATGTTTCCCTCTGGTTGCACGTGACAGGCTGGTAGAAATGAGGTAAAACAGATTGAATTTTTCCTGCATTAAATTTCCATGCCACTAGGAGTGCCACTTCTAAATGTGCATTTTCTTGTTTGCTTTTGGACTTATACAGCTCATTGAGTGTGGTCTTAGTGCCAGCATCGGTTTGTGGTGGTAAATAGACGGCTACGAAAAGTATAGATGAAAACTCTCTTGGTAGATAGTGTGGTTTACAGCTTACCATGAGGTACTCTACCTTAGGCGAGCAATACCTCAAGACTTCCTTAATATTAGACATTGCGTACCAGTTGTTATTTACAAAGACACACACCCCAGCCCTTGTTTTACCAGACGTAGCTGTTCTGTCCTGCCGATGTATATATTCCGTTGTCGCCGTTCAGCCACGACTAAGGGGGAAACATACGACATTACAGTTTTTAATGCTCCATCGGTAGGAGTCTCGAATGGAGATCATCCAGTTTATTCTCCAGTGATTGCACGTTGTCCAATAAATTACCAATATTAACAGAATACTCGCTCATTGACTGTTCCTGGGACTACCTGAAACAGGGAGGGACTACCTGGACTTGTTCAATAAGAAACGCACATTTTCGTTTTCCCGTAGATAAAAAAACAGTTTTATCGTATCCTAATAAACAAGTCAATGTTGTCCCAGGCAAGGCCTTGGCCCACATTAATGAGCGCTACTTTACATACAGCAATGGTAATCGGGGACACCTGGAGGAAGGCTTGCCTGGGAGTCAGGTGTCAATGCGTTCCTGGGAATCGTGGCTGGACGACTGCGAGAGACCGGACATGGCAGAGGCTGTCCTTCAGGTCAAGGTAAGACGTCAAAATGGGTCACAGGCTCTGTTCCAATGCTTTTATAACTTCCTAAACCTTTTTGAGGTTGCCACTGATCTCTATAGGGTTGGGTCAATGAAGCAAGGCAACAGTGTCATTGCTTTCACCAATCCAACTGTGCACTCCATTAATCTCTACACAATTTTCCATCATTTTTGATGAGGAATCTTTCAGTTTATGATTTCAAACATCAGTTAAACACACTTTAACTGACAACCTCCGTGTTCTCCTTTATCCTCCTTTGTATTTTTCCCATCCTCAGGTGGTGTCGGCCCGGCGTCTTCTCCCTGCCCGTTGTCAGTTGGTTATCCTTAGTCTCCACCGCGCTGCCCCTAGTGGAATGCGTGTTCCACACCTTGCCTGGTGAGCGGCCACACCTGCCTCAGTGCCCACGACCTCATCTCCTATTGGATGACTCCAGCAGTATGGGCACCGCCCACTTCGACACCCTACTCAAGTTTGTCACCAATATTACGTCGACGTTCGACATCTACCATGGACACACGTGTGTCGTTAGTGTAGTATACATATGAGCAGAGGTTGGAGATAGGCCTTGGGGCATATGGTGGAAAGGAGGAGCTGTTGGACACCATTTTGGGGATAAGCTACTGGAGCGGGGGGACCATGGTAGTTATCACTGACGGCGTTCATATGACAACGTCAGGTCCCCTGCTCTGGCCACTCAACAGTTAGGTAAGCAAGGTGGGGAGGGAGGGTCAAGAGGGGATTGGCTGAGAGGGAACAATGGGGGGTGGAAAATAATTGTAGCAGGGCAGAGAGGCCCTATTTGAAGACTTTGAAAATACACCTCTCCTTCATTTTTAAGGTTGAGTGAATGAAAGCAAGGTTTCACTTTCCACATTATTGCTTTCATCTATTTAAATCAGGTCAGGGACTACCTTGACGGAGAATGGATTCATTTGAATGGAAGTACTTGAATGGAGAAAGAAACTGATATATGGTGTGTGTATTGTGTGTGTGAACAGGTGTAATTGCCTACTCCATTGGTTTTGCTTGTGCTTCCCAGGAGCAGCTAGAAGACATAGCCAGCGAGCCAGTCAAGGAGCACTTGTTCTTCATGGAGGACTTTGATGACCTCCATAAGCTGGTGCCCAATATCGTACAGAACATCTGTTAAGAGTTCAACTCACAGCCTCAAAACTGAACCCTTAAATAGAACACACAAAAACAACAGTCAGCCGAGTGCCTCTGACCAGAATATCAGACCAGGTAGCATTTTCTGGTCATCTTCTAATGACTCTACATGTTAATTTGCTTAGAAAACAGGCACTGTTGATTGATTGATGGAACGGCCCCTAATGCGCTCGGCTGAGCATCCTTCTGGTGTGTGTGGTCTCTTACACACTGGGAGAAGTACTACATTGTCAACAAATGATACTTATGCACATACCAGTTTATGTATTTAAAAAATATACATCTTAGATTTATTTATAAAATACTGTATGTTAAAAAAAATATTGTTAGGACTTTTGCAAGGTATAAACATTGCAATTGGATTACAATTAATATGTAATATGGGGTACATTAAATATTAATCAAATACAAATATATTTTCCTATACACTTGAATGGAAAATGTGTGATAATGTTGAATCAATGAAATGCATTATTCTACAGGTGGGAAACAAATACTACATTACCAGTATGATATACAACATATTCCTTTATTGTTGTTATTGATAAATCTGTCAATCTCCCATCTGAGAAAAAATACAATACATCATGAAAAAAGAATAAACTATAACGACAATAATTATATGTACTGTATGTACAGTCCAATTAGCATATTTATCAAATTCACATCTTAAAAGAATTCTCTATACAACTGGAGGTTAAAAGGGGAATTACTTTTGATTTACAATTGGCAAACTTGGTTTCGCCCAGGACTTGTTTATTTTCCCATTGGTTATTAATAGGTTCTTTGTTTTGTGTGATCTCTTCTCATTCACTTTGTATTGCTCGTAAGCAACACCCCCTGCTGCTCAGAATGGACAAGTGAATTTGACGCATATATGAGTCACTATTTAGACTAGAGCATTCTGCTTTAACACTATCACAGTACAATAATTCTTTGTTCAAATCCTAGTTCTTGTCCGACTCCTGGTTCTGGAGGACCACTGTTTGCTTGGTTATTATTATTATTCCAATTGACGACAGTATGCAGTCATGATAGACACACCGTCTCAAAAACGACAGCTCAATCAAACTGATTTGGAGAAGACTAGTATTTAAAAGTTGTTCTCTACGACCAAAAACATACAAACAAAACACTAGCCTATGGTCAGCCCTCATTATTCTGTCATGGACATACCCATTAAAAGACATGAAATGAGAGCCAACCTTCTGAAATATGGTTCTTCCACATTGTGAGCAGCAGGGGGCCCTATACCAACTCCTCTTTTGTTCAACTACTCAGTGTTGTGATGAGACTACTGTACGTTTACCACGACAAGGGCACCATACATACTGACACCATTTCACATCACCATGTTTAGCCACTCAATATACTGTGTTAATAAATATATTTTTTTTATACTTTAACTGTACACGTTTTTGTTCTCTCCCTTACATTGTCTAAAATTACCTGACACCAAAGTAAATAAAAAAAGATCTTTGTACAACGCAAGCACACCAAATTCCCCACAGATTTTGATCCATCCTCGTCATTCAACAGTCCTTATTTTAGACCAAAGCATTTGGTAGATAGCGAAATCCTAATCTCTCACTGTTCAACTGCAGATGAGACAACTTGGAGAATAAATGACTAAATCTGTCTTGTTTTGTAGTGCTCACAACCAAAGGCATCACTTTTGATAAGACCGGCAAATCTCCAACCATTCCACTACAAAAAAAACAAAGTACACAAATCCCAAGGAATAACTCCTAAATGTTCAAGTAAAACAGAAAATATTATTTAAAAAAATATCTACCTGTATTTAACAAGGATTTACCTTTTTCACCAACCATGTATAGTAAATAAAAAAACTAGTAATTGCTCAAAATAATTAGACAAAATTCTATTTTCAAACAGTTATTACATAAAGCATTTACCCTGCTTTCTGACCAGTGCTGGTCATATCGCCTAAACACAGTTGAGTACTAAGAGACCTCAGTTCTGCAGTCAAAATGGGAGCCAAGGGGCTAACTCAGCACAGTGGCAAGCAGGATATCTATGAAGAATCTACCTTAGCAGTCATAGCTAACTTGGCATTAGCATTAACTTAGCATTAGAAAAAGAGCTAACTTAGCATTCATTATAAGCTGAAAGAGCCAATTTAGCAGTTGCAGGAAACTTCACATCTGCAGGCTCTCTGTGAAGCATCTTGTCATTGTAAGACAATACTTGGTTGATTATTTTGGCTTAAATGACACAGAGGCATAAATACACAGCTCAAATGAAAAAAACAATCAAATGAATAATTGTTTCACTGCAAACCATTTTCAGTGCAGTTTGTCTGGTTCAACTATAAATGCATGATAAAGCAGCATGTATTCAAATTAGGTCAAACCACAAAATTGATCAATCAATTCTGTTAAATTGTGAAACAAAGTTTGAGAAATTGATCTACTGCTAGCAAACTGTCACAGGCCAGTTCTTGTTAAGAGTTAACGCTTCTACTTATATTGCTACAGTACATTACAATGTTGCTGTCCTATTTACGTAAAGAATGGAACATCCAAACACCAAATAGGCACTCCTTGTACCTAGGAGAACTGAAGCATAAAAGCATTTACAATTTAATTGGAAACTAAATTAAGTTTAAGAAAGGATGTGGCCTGGTTAAGTCAGTGTTTTGGCTGTGTACAGGCAATTCAGATCTGGACACTGATTCAACACCGAAGCAAAGCAAGCTGGAATACAAGGACGGCTTCTCACTTAGGTGACAGATTTATATGGGCTAATATGTAGGAATTTTGTTAGCACAGTTTCATTAAACAATTCAATTATTTTCATGGGGTTGGCTTTTCAAGATAACGCAAAACAAGTATGTGGACAATAGGCACTACTTAAAAAGCTACATTTGTACTTGTTTAAGAGATGAAATAATGGAGTAATTTCCAATTGGTTGTGATTACATACAAAACCACATTGACATGTAAAAAGAAAGGCTATAATAAATCACACACCAAGGAAATGCAGCCTCTTGGCCTTTACTTCAACTTCAAACTGACTTTCAGGTTACTTTAAACTTCTTTTCAATTTTTCTTTTTTAGGGGGACTCCAGTTCTGCACACTACTGTATATTTCAGTGGATTGGAGGGCATTGTGGATCCCAACTCCCTCGTTCAATAATTGAAACAGTACTGTGACATTGACCACTAGCCATACATATGCTGTGTACATCCGATTAAAATAATTATTTTCAAACATAGTTTTATGGATCAAATGGAATAGACAATGTCCAGTGCTATGTTGGACAATAAATTATAACTTGTTGTTGAACGCCCTGCCCACTCCTACACTGCACACAAACTGTAAAATCTCCTACGTTGCACACAAACTGTAAAATAACGTTGTTTGCAAGACTGACAAAAAAGGCACATTTTCATGAAATCTTTGAAAATGATGACATTGAAGACACAGGCAGTCTTTAGGGGTGGCTGGGGTGGGGTGGGGGTGCAGAATATGAGTCTTGTGTTTCTGTTAGTTAGGAAACAAATGCAATGTTTCTAAATGAGAGTACAGGTCTTGAGAATTTCCTGGATATCCACTTGGTCTTTGACCACTGGTCTCCTCCTGGTTTGGCTGTAGCACCCAGGCCCGCCCGGGTTAGCTGGGGAGTGTGTGTGTAGGACAGGAAGTATATGGTGGAAGGATAGTAGCCGCCTTCTCTCAAAACGTTCACCCCTTTCAGCCTTCAAACCATCAGGTGTCTAACCTTCACTCTAGACTGCCACTGGTTGAGACTCAGACACCAGTGGCTAGTTACCCATTCACCTCACTACATTTCCTTCCACACTGCCTTGGAGTTGGGCTCCAACTTCCATCTCTCCCTTCAGTTACACCACACCTAATCCCCTTTTTTATGGTCCTTCGAGCCGGACGCAGCTGTTAGCCATTGGGATTTGCAGTCATACGAAGACCTTGGCAAGCGCGTCGGCCCCGGCGCTGCCGATGTAGCACTTGGTGGGGTGGAACGCCACGTCGTGGATGGCCTCGTCCGACTTCTTGCGGTGCGCTGTGAACTCCTGGATGCACGTCTTGCTCTCCATGTTCCACAGGCGGATGGAGCAGTCGTGGCCTAACACGGTGGAGGATGGCGAGAATAAAAATGTAAAGAAATAGGGAGGTAGAGTGAGAGAAAGATAGAGAGATGTTACAATTATACAACTGCCTTTTAGTGAAAGTTTCCACAAGAAAGATCCAAGGGGGCTTCCGTTTCCGTACTCAGATATTATATTTGCCACACTGTCAGTTTGTATCTCCAGTTATGCAAGGAACAATATTGCTGTAATTACATGAAACGCTAACCAACAAAACACTAGTACTTCTCTGTTTCCAGATAAATACTTACTGCCAGACATCAGGTACAAGCCGTTGGGATCCACAGCTAAACTGGTGACTGCGTCCAGGTGGGCTACCATGGAGTGAATACATTTCCCTGTAATAGGAACCCAGAATGAGTACAAAATCAATGTCCTCAATGTTGTATTTATACCAACTGTTATAAGTACACTTTATACTGTGACAAAATGTGTTTGTCTTACTATGTGTACATTTAATTTTCATTCTAGCTGGAATGTCGATTCAAACTGGCCGCTGTCTATCTCACCTGTGTTGTTGTCGAAGAACTGGATGTGTCGGTCCTCCTGGGCCGTGATGGTGATGGGCAGAGTGGGGTGACTCAGCACCTTGTTGATCTTGCACGGGGCTTCTGTGTGTTCGGGGTGGATGTGAAAAGACAGGAAACTCAACTGAACATTGCCGATTAGCCTTTCTCATTTACATGTAGTCATTTGTCAGAACAACATGATAAATGGGAGTTATAACTCAAGACAAAATTATTCAAAAGTAGGGAGTTGAACATCCACAGAGCTATAATATAATTGGTGGGTACTAGGGTTATATTGCAGACTGTGCTGATATACCAGCTGCTCTGCCCTGTTGCTAATAAAACAAAGAAATATGCTAAGGAAGCTTTCTGAAGCGAGTACACCAACAAAATAAGAGTATGACTTTTAATGCATAAAAATAAAACATTTATGTTGTGACAAGAGGGGTAAAGGGAGTTGACAGGGAGAATACAAGAAAATAGGTAGTGAGCGCATATCGCACTCAAATACTGTCTTTCGAGTTACAAATCCATATAGTCACGGTGTAGAAATGGCAGCGGAATTTACCGGGCTCTCCAGTCTGGTCCAGCTTGAGGATCAGCTGCCGCGTCTCCATGTTGAAGAGTCCGATCTCCCCCGTGCTGAACGACGTCACCATGTGGGCCGACTCACTGCACACCAGGTCCACTGACGTGGGGACGCCCAGTTCTGAAACAGACAGAGTTGAAAAGGTTATGAGCTGATCCTAGAGCAGTGGTTCTGCTGCAGGGGGCAGGATTTGCTTGTGGTGACCACAGTCCTAGGTCAGACATTCTTTTGCATTGAGTAACTCTTTATGGAGCTAATTCTTGATCAGTTTTACCTCTGAATCCAATAAAGGTAGAGGTGGAGAGGTTAGGGTTTGGCTGTGGGTCACCTGGTCTGTCCTAGGTCAGACCTCTTTTTGGGGCAGGTAGTGTTCTGAATTGACTCAGAGGTTCCCAAACTTTATTGACCCACGACCACATATTGACATCAAAAATGTTTTGCGACCCCCACAATGTAAAAAAAGTTATGCAATCAATGGCCAATGCTTACTTTTAAAAATTGGGACTATGACAGTCTAATTACAAATCAGTCACAGTATTTTTGACAGTATTTCAATACGAAGACAGTATGGTTTGACGTAACTGAAATGCATCAGAAATGTATTGGGAAGTTCAGAAGACCATCAAGCAATAATGTTGTATGATCTTCTGTGTAGAAAGGTCTCTGACCTCCCTATAGGCTGTCTCATCGTTGTCGGTGATTTAGGCCTACCACTGTTGTGTCTTCGGCAAATGATGGTGTTGGAGTCGTGCCTGGCCATGCAGTCATGACTGAACAGGGAGTACAGGAGGGGACTGAGCACGCACCACTGGGGTGTTGAGGATCAGCGTGGAGGATGTGTTGTTACCTACCCTTACCACCTGGGGGCGACCCGTCAGGAAGTCCAGGATCTAGTTGCAGAGGGGGGTGTATGGTCCCAGGGTCCTTAGCTTAGTGATGAACTTTAAGTGCATTATGGTGTTGAACGGTGAGCTGTAGTCAATGAATAGCATTCTCACATAGATGTTCCTTTTGTCCAGGTGTGAAAGGGCTGTGTGGATCTGTTGGGGCGGTATGCAAATTGGAGTGAGTCTAGGGATAATGGTGTTGATGTGAGCAGCCTTTCAAAGCACTTCATGGCTACAGACGTGAGTGCTACAGGTCGGTAGTCATTTAGGCAGGTTACCTTAGTGTTCTTGGGCACATGGACTATGGTGGTCTGCTTGAAACATGTTGGTTTTACAGACTCAGTCAGGGAGAGGTTGAAAATGTTAGTGAAGACACTTGCCAGTTGGTCAGCGCATGCTCGGAGTCCTGGAAATCCGTCTGGACCTGCGGCCTTGTGAATGCTGACCTGTTTAAAGGACTTACATCGGCTACGGTGTGCGTGATCACACAGTCATCCAGAACAGCTGATGCTCTCATGCATGTTTCAATGTTACTTTCCTCGAAGCAAGAGTAGAAGTAATTTAGCTCGTCTGGTAGGCTCGTGTCATTGGGCAGTTCGCGGCTGTGCTTCCGTTTGTAGTCTGTAATATTTCGCAAGCCCTGCCACATCCGACAAGTGTCGGAGCTGGTGTAGTATGATTCAATCTTAGTCCTGCATTGACGCTTTGCCTGTTTGATAGTTCGTCGGAAGGCATAGCGGGAGTTCTTATAAACTTCCGGGTTAAAGTCCTGCTCCTTGAAAGTGGCTGCTCTACCATTTAGCTCATTGCGAATGTTGCCTGTAAGCTACGGCTTCTGGTTGGGGTATGTACGTACAGTCACTGTGGGGACGACGACATCTATGCACTGATTGATGAAGCCAGTGACTGATGTGGTGTACTCCTCAATGCCATCGGAAGAATCCCGGAACATATTCCAGTCTGTGCAAGCAAAACAGTCCTGTAGCTTAGCATCTGCTTCATCTGACCACTTTCTTACGGACCGGGTCACTGGTGCTTCCTGCTTTAGTTTTTGCTTGTAAGCATGAATCAGAAGGATAGAATTATGGTCAGATGTGTCAATTGGAGGGCGAGGGAGAGCTTTGTACACATCTCTTAGTGTGGAGTAAAGGTGGTCTAGAGTTTTTTCCCCTCTGGTTGCACATTTAACATGCTGATAGAAATGAGGTAAAATGGATTTAAGTTTCCCTGCATTAAAGTCCCCGGCCACTAGGAGTGCCGCCTCTGAATGAGCATTTTCCTGTTTGCTTATGGCCGTATGCAGCTCAATGAGTGCGGTCTTAGTGCCAGCATCGGTTTGTGGTGGTAAATAGACAGCTACAAAGAATATAGATGTAAACTCTCTCGGTAGATAGTGTGGTCTACACCTTATCATGAGATACTCTACCTCAGGCGCGCAAAACCTTGCGATATCATGCATCAGCTGTTGTTTACAAATATACATAGACCGCCACCCCTTGTCTTACCAGAGGCTGCTGTTCTATCCTGCCGATACACTGTATAACTCCCCAGCTATATGTTATTAATTTCATTGTTCAGCCACGACTCGATGAAACATAAGATATTACAGTTTTTAATGTCCCGTTGGTAGGATATACGTGCTTGTAGTTCATCCTCTTTATTATCTGGCCAATAGTACCAATGGCAAAGGCAGATTAGCTACTCGTAGCCGGATCCTTACAAAGCACCCCGATCTCCTTCTGCGATATCTCCGTCTCTTTCTCCTGTGAATGACGGGGATGAGGGCCTTGTCGGGTGTCTGGAGTAAATCCCTCTCGTCCGACTCATTCAAGAAAAATGATTTGTCCAGTTCAAGGTGAGTAATCACTGTTCTGATGTCCAGAAGCTCTTTCCAGTCATAAGAGTCGGTAGCAGCAACATTGGGTACAAAATAAGTTACAAACAATGTGAAATATATTTTTTAAATAGCACGGTTGGTTAAGAGCCCATAAAACGGCAGCCATCCCCTCCGGTGCCATCTTCATCATGGTGTCGCGACCCCCAGTTTGGGAAACCCTGGAGTAACTCTATGGGGCAGATTTTAGGTCATTGTATATTTTATGAGCTGATCCTAGAGCAGTGGTTATGTGGGACAGTCCGTGTAAGAGGGTGAATTTGGTGTTTTGTAAGCTGATCCTAGAGCAGACGTTGTGGAACATTAAGTAAAATATGTGGCATCTGTTTTATGAACTGATCTTAGTGCAGTGTTTGTGTGGGACAGCCAATGTAAGTCTATTAGGGGATCATGTCGTCGATCTGATCTGCGTTCGGCACCTCACCTCCTTTCTCGTTGAAGATGGCGAGTGCGGGGGAGGTGTTGGCAGCGTTCCACAGGCGCACAGTGCCATCCCCGGAGCAGGAGAGCAGGCGCTGGTGGGCCGAGCTGTAGACCACTCCCCACACTGAGTCAGTGTGACCCAGCAGCGCACCCCGCAGCACCGAGGGCTCTATTGCAGGAAAGAGAGAGGGAGAGTTAAGAGAGAGAAGGAAGGAGAGTTATGAAGAGGAAGAGGTGGAGAATTAAGAGGTGGGGAGAGTTAAAAGGAGGGAGGGGAAAAGGAGAGAGGGAATGGTAGAGAACGAAAGATCATGTGGAGACAGGAAAAAAAAGAGTGAAAGAGGAGGATTAAAGGAATGTCAGATAGAGAGTTAGAAGAGCGATGTAGTGAAAGGGAAAATAGAGGTGGAGAGAGGAAGAGTAAAGTGATGAGAACAGTGAAGAAATGAAGAGATGAAGAGAATATGAAAAAAGAGAAAGAAGAGAGATGTACTAATAATCAGGGGTGTAGCTAAAGCAACTGGGGGAATACCATATGAGTCATAGGGGTCAATATTGGGGTTAGGGGTGTTCCAGCTCTGAATGGTTCCATCCACCCCCCCACTGAAGCACTGCTCCCCTGTGGAGCTCATGGTCACACACAACACAGCACCCCTACAGAAGACAGGAAAACTCATCTCATTATTAACTTCAACTTGTTTTGGGAAAACAAAACACTGCACTCCTACAGAAGAAAGTGGCAATACCTGTTACTACAAAATTCAACACTTGTTATTTTTCTCATTGCACTTTAGTAGCGTTTTACTTATGCAAAGATACAAAGTATGTGAATATGTACATTTGATGGTTTGTATGGAATACATTTGATAGAACAAATTATTCATGTCTACAAGAGTATCAGTCCAGCTGTCCAGTTATTAAAAAGGTTGGGTTATAGTGGATAGGGAAGATTACTCACCGATGGGCCCTGAAAGTATAGATGGGTTCCACATCTAGGGCAGCACACCTAGGAAGACAGACAGGGGACATAACTATCTTTGATGTACATATCCAACGAGCATACACAAACTAAAACCAAATGTCCCATAACAGCCATCAGAAATGTATAAGAAAAAGGCATACATTAGCTATCGATTGCCTTTTTACTATAGTGCTCTTAACAATTCCACATGACTCTTACCCCATTGAAAGTGACCAAGTTATCCACTTTCACTACTTAAGTACCTGCTTAAAAGCATAATGGTCTTTGACTGGGTCATATTCATTAGTGCACACCGAGAGTTTCTTTATTACTATGTATTGCTCTCATCTTGGTCAGGTCGTTATTGTAAAAGATAATGTGTTCTCAATTACTTACCTGGTTAAATGAAGGCAAACATTTTAATTGTTTGGGGTCTAGTAAATATGATCCAGGTGTTTGACTGACAGCAGGGTAGGCCTATGTGAACTCTTACTTCTTGGCGGGGGCGGTCTTCTGGAGGTTCCACAGTTTGAGGGTGTGGTCCTCGGAGGCAGTGACCAGGACGGGCTCCACGGGGTGGAAGGCCAGGCCCCGGATGGAGTCAAAGTGGCTCCGCAGCGTGAACTTGGGGTTCCACGTCTTCCGCAGCGCATCCTGACTGTTGGTCACCTGAGTAAAATGGCAAAGAGTATTGATGTCAGTTGGAGATTTGCAGACAGTTGTCCCCCATATGACAAACTCCTCCCTCTGCTCAAGCCATGTGGTTCCCTCTTGATTGTCGCTCCATCTGTTGGATGCTTGAAAGCCTCAAAATCACAGTCCCAACCTACTCTGTCATATAGCTGTTATTTGATTGTTTTTGTTTAGCTTTTTCAAGCAAGCAATATAGAAGATCTGAAAAATATTATTATTAGTATTCAAGCCTTAGTCCTGTACAATAATGTTTCAGAAGGTATAGCAAGCTAGGAGTCACTAGTTTCGTCTTATTTATTTCAATTTACAAAAAGACACTTACGTAGTCACAGCTGACTTAAGGTTGGTTCCTGTTTGTTATGCAAGTTCAGTGGTGCTATGCTCTTTACCAAGCCTCTAAATACAGTTGAAGTCCGAAGTTTACATTCACCTTAGCCAAATACATTTAAACCCAGTTTTTCCACAATTCCTGACATTTAATCTTAGTAAACCCCCGTCTTAGGTCAGTTAGGATCACCACATTTTAAAAATGTGAAATGTCAGAATAATAGTAGAGATAATGATTTATTTAAGCTTTTATTTCTTTCATCACATTCCCAGTGGGTCAGAAGTTTACATACACTCAATTAGTATTTGGTTGTATTGCCTTTAAAATGTTTACCTTGGGTCAAATAATTCAGGTAGCCTTCCATAAGCTTCCTACAAAACGGTGGGTGAATTTTGGCCCATTCCTCCAAACAGAGCTGGTGTAACTGAGACAAGTTTCTAGGCCTCCTTCCTTGTGCACGCCTTTTCAGTTCTGGCCACTCCAATACCTTGACTTTGTTGTCCTTAAGTCATTTTGCCACAACTTTGGAAGTATGCTTGGGGTCATTGTCCATTTGGAAGACCCATATGCGACCAAGCTTTAACTTCCTGACTGATGTCTTGAAATGTTGCTTCAATATATCCACATTATTTTCCTGCCTTATGATGCCATCTATGTTGTGAAGTATACCAGTCCCTCCTGCAGCAAAGCACCCCCACAACATGATGCTGCCACCCTCGTGCTTCACGGTTGGGATGGTGTTCTTCAGCTTGCTAGCCTCCCCCTTTTCCTCCAAACATAACGATGGTCATTATAGCCAAACAGCTATTTTTGTTTCATCAGACCAGAGTACATTTCTACAAAAAGTTCCATCTTTGTCCCCATGTGCATTTGCAAACTGTAGTCTGGCTTTTTTATGGCGGTTTTGGAGCAGTGGCTTTTTCCTTGCTGAGCGGCCTTTCAGGTTATGTCGATATAGGACTTGTTTTACTGTGGATATAGATACATTTGTAACTGTTTCCTCCAGCATCTTCACAAGGTCCTTTGCTGTCGTTCTGGGATTGATTTGCACTTTTCGCACCAATGTACGTTCATCTCTAGGAGACAGAACGTGTCTCCTTCCTGAGAGGTATGACGGCTGCGTGGTCCCATGGTGTTTATACTTGCGTACTATTGTTTGTACAGATGAACGTGGTACCTTCAAGCGTTTGGAAATAGCTCCCAAGGATGAACCAGACTTGTGGAGAACTACAATTTCTTGGCTGATTTCTTTTGATTTTCCCATGATGTCAAGCAAAGAGGCACTGAGTTTGAAGGTAGACCTTGAAATACATCCACAGGTACACCTCCAATTGACTCAAATTATGTCAATTAGCCTATCAGAAGCTTCTAAAGCCATCATTTTTGGGAATTTTCGAGCTGTTTAAATGCACAGTCAACCTAGCGTATGCAAACTTCTGACCCACTGCAATTGTGATACAGTGAATTATAAGTGAAATAATCTGTCTGTAAACAATTGTTGGAAAAATTACTTGTGTCATGCACAAAGTAGATGTCCTAACAGACTTGCCAAAACTAATTTGTTAACAAGAAATTTGTGGAGTGGTTGAAAAACGTGTTTTAATGACTCCAACCTAAGTGTATGTAAATTCCAACTTCAACTGTATGTACGCAAAGTGTCCCTTGTGCTTGACCACAGTAGATAGTCACTGCATATCCATTTCATTTCCTGCTTGTTAGAGCTGCAATATCTTAGTATGAAAGTTACCATACAAACTTTAAATGTTATCTAATGCACACAAATCCATGCCTATTTTGAGATCAGTGTCCATCCTAGAAATATAATTAGAACATTATGGTGTCCTCCCACACAGGGTCCAACTGAGGAATATAACAGTCTCTTCAATCCCAACCTCATTCTGCATGCTAGCTCTCTACAGCAATACAACAGCAGAGTTCATTTCGCATTCAATTGATCTGGAGTGTGTGTATGTGCACGCATGTGCCTCTGTGTGTGCACTCTTGCAGTAATGTGTATGCGTCTAGGCGGGTGTTTGTGTGTGTGTGTCAATAAACGCGAAAGTCAAAGCACATGCTAAATCAGACTAGCCTGTTTAAATATTGACATTTTGAAAGCTGGGGACCAGCCTCTTACATAAGCTTGGTTCAATTCTGTGGATTATTATTGACTTCAAGGCTTCTGTTTGCAGTTACACTCATTAGCTCAAAGCCTATGTATATAAGCACAGAGTTAATAAAGTAGGATAATGTATTATGCTCATAAACCTACACTACCAATCAGCTTGATCCCAATTTTTACGCATATTCCAGCACTCCGGGGTGAAGTTCCCTAGGATCAGTTTCTCTTCCCCCAATCCTAACCTTCATCATGACCAGGGAAAATGCTAAACTGAACCAAGATCAGTATAAACTTCACTCTCCTCCTACTCACTCACCTGGGGTTCATACAATACAGTAAACCTAGGGTTTTCTCACAGTGTACACTTCGTACGAGTCTTATCTGTCAATAACTGGCTCAGGCTTTGAAAAATAGGTTGGATCTTTAGATAAATACAGTGCATTCAGATCTCTTGACTTGTCCACATATTGTTACGTTACAACCTTATTCTAAATATATATATTTTTTTAATTCCATCAATCTACACACAATAGCCCATGATGACAATGCAAATTTTAGCAAATGTATAAAATAAAAAAACGAAATATACATTTACATAAGCATTCAAACCCTTTACTTGAAGCACCTTCGACAGCGATTACAGCATTGAGTCATCTTGGGTATGACGCTACAAGCTTGGCACACCTGTATTTGTGGGGTTTCTCCCATTCTTCTCTGCAGATCCTCTTTAGCTCTGTCAAGTTGGATGGGGAGCATCGCTGCACAGCTATTTTCAGGTCTCTCCAGAGATGTTTGATCGGGTTTAAGTCCGGGCTCTGGATGGGCCACTCAAGGACATTGAGGCTTGTCTCGAAGCCACTCCTGCATTGTCTTGGCTGTGTGCTTAAGGTCGTTGTTCTGTTGGAAGGTGAACCTGAGCACTCTGGAGCAGGTTTTCATCAAGGATCTCTCTGTACTTTGCTCCGTTCATCTTTCCCTTGATCCTGAATAGTCTCCCAGTCTCTGCCACATGATGCAATAATGTCTGAAAACCTGTTTTTGCTTTGTCATTATGGGGTAATGTGTAGATTGATGAGGACAAGTTATTTAATCCATTTTAGAAAAAGGCTGTAACGTAACAAAATGTGTAAAAAGTCAAGGTGTCTGAATACTTTCCGAATGCACTGTATATGCCATTCTACTTTGTGTTCCAGTTTGGAAGCTCAAAGTTTCTAAATCTAGCTAATCAATCAATCTTCTGCTACACGGCAATGTAAAGCAGTAGATGTTTGCTGCCCCGAGGGACCTAAGTGCTGAAAGAGTTGTCCGTGGGGCTCCACACTAGAGGTCGACCAATTAATCAGAACGGACGATTAATTCGGGCTGATTTCAAGTTTTCATAACAGTCGGAAATCTGTATTTTTGGGCGCCGATTTTTAAAATATTTATTTGTATACCTTTACTAGGCAAGTCAGTTAAGAACACATTCTTATTTTCAATGACGGCCTAGGAACGGTGGGTTAACTGCCTTGTTCAGGGGCAGATCGACAGATTTTCACCTCGTCAGCTCCGGGGATCCAATCTTACAGTTAACTAGTCCAACGCTCTAACCACCTGCCTCTCATTGCACTCCACGAGGAGCCTGCCTGTTACGCGAATGCAGTAGAAGCCAAGGTAAGTTGCTAGCTAGCATTAAACTTATCTTATAAAAAACTAATCACGCAGAGTCAGGGTATATGCAAACAGTTTGGGCTGCCTGGCTCATAGCAAACTAATTTGCCAGAATTTTACGGAATTATGACATAACATTGAAGGTTGTGCAATGTAACAAGAATATTTAGACTTAGGGATGCCACCCATTAGATAAAAAAAACAAATGGTTCCGTATTTCACTGAAATAAAGGTTTTCGAAATGATAGTTTCCGGATTCGACCATATTAATGACCAAAGGCTCGTATTTCTGTGTGTTATGTTATAATTAAGTCTATGATATGATAGAGCGGTCTGACTGAGCGATGGTAGGCAGCAGCAAGCTCGTAAGCATTCATTCAAACAGCACTTTTGTGCGTTTTACCAGCAGCTCTTCGTAAGCACAGCGCTGTTTATGACTTCAAGCCTATCAGCCTAATGGCTGGTGTAACCGATGTGAAATGGCTAGCTAGTTAGCTGGGTGTGCGCTAATAGCGTTTCAAACCACTCGCTCTGAGACTTGGAGTAGTTATTCCCCTTGCTCTGCAAGGGCCGCGGCTTTTGTGGAGTGATGTGTAACGCTGCTTTGAGTGTGGCTGTTGTCGATGTGTTCCTGGTTTGAGCCCAGGAAGGGACGAGGAGAGGGACGGAAGCTATACTGTTACACTGGCAATACTATAGTGCATAGGCAAGAACATCCAATAGTCAAAGGTATATGAAATACAAATGGTATAGAGAAATAGTCCTATAAATACTACATTGACTACAACCTAAAACCTCTTACCTTGGAATATTTAAGTCCCATGTTAAAAGGAACCACCAACTTTCGTTAGCTTTTTAACATAGCACATATTGCACGCTTTCTTCTCCAACACTTCGTTTTTGCATTATTTAAACCAAATTGAACATGTTTCATTATTTATTTGAGGCTAAATTGATTTTATTGATGTATTATATTAAGTTAAAATAAGTGTTCATTCAGTATTGTTGTAATTGTCATTATTACAAATATTTAGTTTATTTTTCTTTTTAAATCGGCATCGGCTTTTTTGGTCCTCCAATAATCGGTATCGGCGTTGAAAAATCATAATCAGTCGACCTCTACTCCACACACACACACACAGCAGAAAATGTAATATGTGAATGCTGATGCCCACTGTACGCACGCACACACACACACACCAGAAAATGTAATATGTGAATGCTTCTGCCCACTGTTTGGTGGTGGTGCCTTTGATGTGATTAGCTGAATGTTGTTGATTGCTATGTCCATTTTACTTAATTTTTTAATGATTGCTGTGGTCATGAAATGTAAATAAAATTCCCTTTGGGGCAAAAATGTGTGTTGTTTTTGTCATAATAAAAGGTTTTCATTCATTACTAGCTGCCTTGCCATTGCATCTGGCAGTGTTTGTTGGCCCGTGTAAGGAAGGACTGATGCCACACATGGTAGACCAGGCTGTCGGCTTTGTTGGCCACGGTCATGCTGCCAGCTCGCCCCCCTTACCCTCCCCTTCCTTCCTCATCCTCCGTTCCCCGCAGAGGTAGGTAATCATGTCGTAGGCCAGGCTGTCTGCCTCGTTGGTCACAGTGAGGTCTGCCAGCTTGCCCAGCCTCAGCTCACTCTCCCCTCAACCTCCCCATCCTCCCATAATCCCCCCAGAGGTGCTTACGTCGTAGGCCAGGCTGTCCGCCTCGTTGGCCACAGTGAGGCCGGCCAGCTCGCCCAGGCCTAGCTCGCTCTCCGCCGCCTCGTCCGGCCCCATGATGAACGACTTCCCTGACGTGGGCGGAAACGTCATGGCCTCCACTGGGATGGATGGATGGACAGTGAGATAGACGGACAGATAGACAGACAGACCAGGCAGAGGGACAGAGCCAGACAAACAAATTAAACAGGCAAATATACCAGACAAGTAAGTAGGGAAACATTTACAGACGGACAAAGGGACAAACAGAGAAGTCAAAACACTAAACGACTTCTACTGAAACATAACCATCATTGGTATTTGGGCCTATTAGATATTGTTCTGTCAATTTGTCAATTCAATTATTTACAGTCAATTATATATATTTGGAAACTGTGCATTCTGTAAATTCAAACCCTTTGGGGACAATTAAGCTCTCGTCTTACCTTCTTCGGGGTGGCCCACTTCGTGCTCGTTGAGCCTGGGGACGCTGGGCCGGGATGGCGGTGTCACGGGGGGCTGCATGGAGGGGAGATCCTCGGCGTCTCGCAGGTTGGCCAGCATATCCTGCAGTTTGGACCGATTAGGCCCTGGGATGAGAATGAGGAAGATGAGAAGAGGATCATGGAGAAGGAGTAGAGACAAAGAAGGAAAGGAGAGGGAGGAAGAGGAGAAGTAGTAGTGTACAGAGAGGATCAGGAAGAAACTGAGAAACTTTATAAGATTGAAGTTTAGTTTAGTTTATTAATTCAACCATTTCAAAAAATGGTTTCCATTGTGGTCCTCGAGACAAGATGGCTAGACAAGATCAAACACAGTATGGCAGTGAAATAATAAAACAAAAACAGAGAAGAAAAACATTATTTCATCATTCCAGTTACATCATAGGGGTTATTCATACAGGCACAGAAGATATCAAACATATTTTTACTTTATTTTTAAAGCTGCCCAGAGAGGACGTTGTTTTTATGGACAGAGGCAACTCATTCCAATCTGAGGCTCCGGTACACAAGAAAGTACCTTTCCCAGCATTACTCCTGAACCTGTATAAGCACACATCAGCAACACCTGATCTGGTGCTGTGATTATGTGCATTCCTAACACGGGGAAAGTAATCACTTAAATATCTGGGTGCAGAACCATAAATACTCCTGTAAACCAAACCTAGTCTAATCTGGGACACCCTAGCCTCAACAGGCAGCCAGTTTAGTTCCTGAAAGCAGCTCCTGCCTATGTGAGTACGTGGACTCACCTTCAATACTACCCCGATCAGCTTATTCTGGGCTATCTGGAGCTCCCCCTTCATAAGTTTAGATAAGCCCCCAAACCAGGAAGTACTAGCATAGTCAAAATGGCATTGAATGAGGGAAGTAGCTAGCACTTTCATGGAGTCCTTATCAAGCAGCTTTGACTTTCTAGCCAAAAATGTAGTCTTGGCATTAACCTTCCCTAGCACTTTATTGGCCATGCTCACACCTCCAAAGCTTCCATCAACGATACATCCCAAGTAGCTAACAGAGGTTTTAGTAGTCAGCACCTCACCCCCTAATTCCACACTTTCAGACGATTTCAGAGGACCTACTCAATTTAGGTCTGGATCAAATAATAATTGCTTCAGTTTTCCCTAAGTGCAGAGATAGCTTATTATCTCCAAGCCATTTGCTAATGTTAGTAAGCTCTGTGCTAAGTACGCTCTCCAACATAGTTTTACTTTTGTGAGACACCAGTCATTCGCATAAAGAAAAAGACAGCAAGAACAAGCATCTTTCATATTGTTAATATACAATAAAAACAGCAGAGGCCCAAGCACGCTCCCCTGCGGAATGCCACAACTTGCATGAGACAGTGAACCATTAACCTCTACTACTTGCTCCCTTCCTGATAAATAGGACTTTACCCAGCCTAGAGGGATACTGCTTAACCCCAGTGCTTCTAGTTTGGAGATTAGGAGACAGTGGTTAACTGTATCAAAGGCATTCTGTAGGTCAAGCAGTACCATTCCACAGAAATATCCCTCATCAATCTCTTTCCTGATGAAGTCAGTCAAGTAAAGTAGACATGAATTAGTGGAGTATGTCTTTCTAAAACCCGACTGAAAATCATACATTAGACCCTGTTTGTTAACATATTCATACATTTGCTCATGTACAACTCTCTCCAGGAACGTTGATGTTACACAGAGGATAGATACAGGCCTATAATTCCCAGGGTCAGACTTTATCCCCTTCTTATACAGAGGTATAACTTTAGCTTGTTTCATGTCCCTGTGAAAGGTACAGTGTTCAAGAGAGAGATTAACGATATACGTAATACAAGGGCCAATTTGCTCAGCAGAATCTATAAGAAACCTTGCAGGAATATTATCCAGGCCTGTGGCTTTGGAGCATTTAAGCTCTGCCGGCATACTGACTATGTTGGCTGTTGCTACCTTTGCAAAAGAAAAAGAGTTTGGCTGAACCCCTAACTCTACATAATACTTCTGGACTTGGTTGCTTCCATACAAACCAGAACTGGTGGGCAGCAGGCTAACCAGCTTGCAGAAAAAAAAAAAAAATTGAGTTGAATTCATTGGCAACCTCTGCTTTTTCATATACCATCTTACCCCTGATGTTCAGTCCAATACTGTTTAATTTGTTTATGGTAGTACTACTATAGCCTAGATCCTTAAATGATTTCCAAAGCTTTTTAGGGTCATTTTGGTTCTCAATTATTTTCTCAGCAAAGTAACCCCTCTTAGCTTCATCCATCCTGCTCTGTGCTTCATTTCTGTGACATTTATATTGGACAAAATCATGCTGCTCTTGAGAGTTCTTAAATATTTTAAAGGCCTTATTACTTGCTTGGATAGATTCTAGAATCTCATGATTAAACCAAGGGCTAGATCTCTGCTTTACCCCGACCCGTTTAATGGGAGCCATCACATTCACCACATCAAGGAATCTACATTTAAAGACTTCCCAGGCACCGTCTACCCCTACGCTATCTAGCACAGGTGACCAGTCAATTTTACCCACTTCCTTCCTAAACTTTTCAACAGAGTATTTTTTGAGACCTCTGACTCTAATGTTTTTGTGACACTTAAATATATCTTTAAAAATCCTCCTTGTGCAAAATGTAATAACATGATCACTGATTCCATATACTATTACTCCAATCTGCAATATTTTAGATATATCAGACACCAATATTAAGTCAATCATACTTTGCACTGTTTCACATATCCTGGTGGGATCTTTTATCATTTGGGTCAGAGCAAGTGATCTACAAAAGTGCATAAATATATTGTGGGTTGGGCTATTCTTTTTGCAGACATCAGTATTGAAATCCCCGAACAAAATTATTTCCTTCAACAGGGAATTATTACAATTTGACAACACAATTTCAAGACCTTCATAGAATGCATTCTTCTTGGGCGGCCTATAACACAGCCCCAACAAAATCTTCTTGGTTTTGGGAAGGCAGATATCCAGCCAGGCAATCTCCAGATCAGCGCTTAAATCCGATCTGACGTTAAAAGCAGATTGAAAAGCAGGTCCATGGCCGATGCTTGGTGAATGAGGACTTCGTAGCTAGAACATAGAAATAACTAATAGAAAAATGAAGGCAATTGAAGTTGGGAGGAAAGGAGAGTTAAGTCACTGACACTGACATACTTTCACAGAAAATAAGAAGTTGGAATGGTTGAAAAATACAGAGAAATAAAAAAGGAACCAGCACACAGACAAAGACACAGGTGCAGCTGATAACCTATGACATAATAAAGACAGGTACAAACATGACGAAGCTGGGATGGAATGTCTCAAAAGTAGAATGGTGCAATCATAGACAGAATTACTAGAAGGGGCGCGCCCATTCCTAGAAAACGAGGCCATAATGGGTGAGCCATGTCACCTATGAGTGTACACACGAGGGTGTAGTCAAATTGCTGTGGTCTGATGGGCTATGCTCTTTTTAGTAATTATATTTCTATGGGTGCAACTTAAAACAGCAATGAGTAATGTCGACACAGTGAGAGGGTTAGGAATGCAGTACAGTGCACTTTTCTTATAGTGAATGTGGTTATAGTGATCGACCACTTACAATAGTGATCAAATTATCCTGCACCGGTCTGATCACTGTGAGGGGAGGCAGTGTATTGCAATCCCATTGAAATGTTAAAACACAAACATGTACGCACAGAGCCACACACAAGCAAAGACAAACATGGAGAAGGGGTACTAGATGGCAGAAAAGGTGCGCCAAAACGAAGCGATGGGAGGAAGAGAGTGTCTCTAACGTGCTTAACGTGTCTGTTAAATATCATTTTTGAATGACATAGTTCACCTCAACCTGAGAGAGGAGCTCTTATCGCCAGAACAAGGAGAAAGAATGAAAGATAGAACGCAATGGAGAGAAAGAAAGAGAAGGGAAGGCCTGATAGACTTACTCTTCACCCCCTTTTTGCCCTTGCGCTCCTTCCTGTACTGCTCCTTGAGTTGGGCTATGAGGCCCTGGTCCACGTCCCAGGCCTCAGGCATGGGGCACTGCTCTTCCTTCTCTACACCCGAGGGAAGGGGTTGGGGGGAAAGGGGGGGGGGGGGGACAGAAACCCGAGAAGCCGGTCAGTGTCCAGAACTTTCTTCTGAACCAGACCAAACGAAACTCAAATCCAAAGTGTAATGAAATTAAAAGGTGGTTCAAGTGAAGATGGATTCTTTAATCCTAATATCGCCTGTAAAATGTATTGCAGAGACACTTGCCTAAGATCCCCCCCCCCTCCCCCCCCCCTATCGGAGCAGTGGTTAGCAAGTTTGCCTACGGGCTGGGAGATCTTGGTTTGAGACCCGCAATGTACAGTATGTTGCATTATCGCCATTTGCTGCGGTATGTAAAAAAAAAAGTGTGTGATGGAAATTCTTCCTGATACACTTTTTTTCTCCCACCGAGAGCCCCAAGTTCATGTTTTCTACAGGCATTTGGGCCTCTCTTAAAGCAACTATAAGGAGTTTGATGATGTCAACACATTGGGGTCAGTCAGGAAGAGAACCGGTCAAATTCTCTTCTCATACGACAACAGACAGGGATGGAAAGGGAGAATTGAGTCATGCCTGAGGGTTACAGTTTTTGCACCACTCGACATGGAAACATAAAAACACAAACGTACAAAACACAAAAATTGCCATTAAACAAAGGGTTTAACAAAGAACAAAAAAATACAGCTGACATCAAATGTTTAATTTGATGGCTGGCAGCAATCCTGAAAATGTTTGCGTTAATGTATTCAAAAATATTAAATGTCAAAGAAAGCTGTGTCCTGCCAAATTAGGTGACAACAAAGCATATGGTGGAACAGCCGCCATGCCTCACTCAGTCTCTGCAAGGCTTTGTCCTTTGTGCCGCAACATCAATAGCAGCAAACAGCATACCAACGACATGCTAATGTTAAAATAATGCAAATAACATTCAATACCCCCCCAAAATGAAGTGTCATTCAATAACTCTGTCATGTTTTGAAGTGTTCTATATATCAAAAGCAATAACAATGTAGGTTTTATAGCGTAAGCTGGCTAAAGAACAAAAAAAATCCCCCAAATAATGAATTTCAACAACAAAAAAGTCTAATAATGTGCGGAGTTATCTGTATCTATACCTATAAGCATATTAATATTTCTAATTTCAGATGCAGGCATGATCATATAATATATGGTAAACAGAACGGATATTCTATTTTCCCTTCTATTTTCCCCATTGCAGCCCTCAGCGACAGATGTTTTCCTGTTCTATCCAAAATGGCACGCTATTCCCTATATAGTGCACTACTTTTGACCACTACTTTTGGTGCCACTACTTTTGGTGCCATTTGGGACACATCATTGGTCTGTAGCGGCAGTGTGGGATCAAGAGGAGGTGGTGAACACAGAGCTGCTGATGACAACTCTGTTTCATAACTGATCAGCTAGGCGCCTCGCTGCCTCTGGACCTTTAATACCATCCATCCATCCATCCATCCTTTGCTGTGTGTTCAGCTCATGGCTTCTTCAGTTATTGTTAACAAAGAAATGCGAACAACTCAGTTTCCCACGCAAGTTGACCTAATTATCCCAATAATACAAGATGTCTTTTTTTTTTTTTAATAGTCACCATTATTTATATGAACTACTATTGAATTAATGTATTTATAAAAATAACTGGATTGTCAATGCATCAGACAATTTGTCATTTGCTGTGTTCTAATGTCTACACTAGCATACTACTTAGTATTTACTTTGAACATAGGCTGTCTTCAACTGGATCCCTCTGGCTTCCTCTGTCACACAACCAGTGACGCCACAGCACCCTTCCTCTTTGGCTGAAAACTGACTGCTGCCTGACCTGTGACACGCTGACTCACTCATTGCGTGGGAATGCCCTTTGTCATAGAGTCGAGATAAACACATGGCGTTGCTAGGTGACGGGAGTGAAGGGGGTTCTCTGTTAGCTGAAGGGGATAATGGAGCTAGCTACAAGTAGTAGGCAGGTGGCCAGCTGTGTCTTTGTGTGAAGACTAGGTTCGAGAATACAGGGTCCTGTCTGAGTGGGCAACTGAGGAAAGGGTAGGTCCCCTCAGTGGAGACTGTTCTGTGGCCCTAGAGCTGGAAACCGAGTTACACTCAATGTTCCTGCTATGGCCCACTGGTCCTCCCTTTGGTCTACAGTCCTCTTTCTATGGCCCTCCTGTCCTTTTTATGCTTTAGTGTCCTGAGAATACATGACTGTCCCACACTTACTTGGCCACTGTCCTAATTATGATCCGCGGTCAAAACGTCCCCTTCACTGTTGACTAGGCCTACTAGTTGACCCACTTTGGTCCACATGTAAACTTTTACTATTCTAGTTTGAGTGTTCACCCACCAACAGACCAACCAACCAACGCCCCTCCCTCCCTCACCCCAGTCACCGCTGTCTTCGACACTCCGGACATCGGGCGATCCTTCCATCTCATCTGGGCTGGCCAGGAAGTCAAAGCCCTTCAGGGCCTCCTCTGTGTCCGGGTCGTCACTCATGTCCGAGGATGAGGAGGGGGAAGAAGACGTCTTCTTCCTCACCATCTGTGGAAGACAGAGGGTTGAAGAGACAGAGAGGGGGTCTGAGTGACTGAATGAATTGAGTGTTAAACTGTAAGTCTGAATGAGTAGGGTGGTCCAATCAAAAACGTGGTTAAATAAATAAATAAATAGGGAAAATTGCATTGCGTAAACTAGGCTGGATTCTGTGCAAGAATGAAGACTACCTGCTACCTGACAGGCTCACTTTCCCGCTGAACTTGTCATCTTTCTTCTTGAATCCACAGGACATAAAACAATATATAGGTAAGATGGATATCGATTTTGAGACATGACATGTAGTATTTTCATATTGTATTATACGCTTTTCATATTAATTCAAAATTCCTGTTATTTTTCAAAGATTTCTCACAAAAACAAACTTCTCTGAAATGTCATTAGAGCACTGAGCATTTTATTTTAAAAGCCTTTTACATTTAATTCAGCTCGTGTCATGCAAATGTAGCTTTTTGTGACCCACGGAAACAACTTTGGAGACAACGACCACAAAAGGTAAAATCCTCAAAAGTTAAGAGAAACCTGCATCACCACGTCAATACCGATTGGTGCTTATTATCGGATGCACTCGGTTACAAAATTGGACTTTTTAGATATAATGTTAATGATATGTTACAGAAAGACCCCACTGAACAATTCAGAACATGAATAATCATATTTGTCTTGCTAAAATGTCTTTTGTAACATAAAATGTAGTTACACAATTTCACTTATCACCACCCTAGAATGAAGTATGAGGAATTCGGTAACATGGCTTGTGACTGGTACTGGCTCTCCTTGAGTGTTATTGATGCCTGTCGCTAATTCAATCTGCTACTGTTGTTACTCTATTGTTGTAGCCATTGCGCCATGAAGAAGCCCAAGTCCGATCATGAATGTGTGTGTGTGTGTGTCCTTGCTTACAGTGGCCAAGTTCATAATGGTCTTGTCCCTCCCGTCGCTGTCTTCGTCGTCATCTTCGTCGCTAAACTCGGCGGCGGCGCTTTCTATGAACTTGAAGGCCTCAAGGACAGTGGCCGAGTCAGACATGTCAGGTTTACTGACGGACAGAAGAGAGAGAAAACGAGACAGATGTTAGTGACAACACAAAAACAATGCAGGGCTCCTACACATGCAGCCCTATACTGTTTGTCACTGGACTTCCTTGACGAATGCTAGTTATCCATTAGTGATAGCATTAGCAATGGCTACAACAATAGCATTAGCGATGGCAAAATGCAATAGCATTAGCAATAGCTAGAGCAATAGCATTAGCTACAACAATAGCATTAGCTACAACAGCAGCATTAGCAACAGCATTAATGATCGCAATAACAATAGGATTTAGCCTTAACCATAGCAAAATCTTTAGCGCCAACCACAACAACAGCATTTAGCACAGCAATAACCATAACAGCAGCAATAGCATATCATATATCATTAGCAGTTAGCGGTAGCTCACCTGATCATGCCGCTGTCCTTCTGAAAAGATGGCTCGGTGCCGTTGACCATGGGTTCCGGTTTCCTGACCGACGGCCTCTCTCCAGAGTCTCCAGCCAGGCCCAGCAGCGCCCTGACCCTCTGGGACTTTACATCCAAGATGGTGTCCGTGTAGCCCACCTCCTGAAGGTACCTGGAAAGTAAGGCCCGATTGAAAGTTACGGGAACGATCGCCTAATAATTTCAAGATTTTGTACGTAGAGTGAGAAGTGTCTTTAAATCCTATCCTAATCCCCCAATCCTAACCGTAACCATAAGGGGGGTGGGGGTCTAGGTGCAACTTCCATCTACTCCTGTTTTTTCATCATAACATTGCAGAAGCGACACGACTATATATTAGTCATATTTTTTAAGACAGCTTATGATATTTGGTGTCACGCTAAATCACTGTGTAAATTAGGTTTCAAAAGAGACGATTGGAGTCAAGGTTAAAATTACACTTGAAAGTTATTCTAAAACCATTGCCATTTATATTTAAGCAGAGTTCTTTGGAGTTAACTGTATTTGAGTTCCTGGTGTGTTAGTCTGACAGGATAGAGCAGGACGTTGACCATTTCAGGAGCAAGATTAGATACCAAAGACAAAGTCCTATCAAAGCTACAAATATTAAATATGGCCTACTCTATATAGGATACAGTTTCTGAAGAAAACAAACATGTTCCTTTATATACCATAGGGTCCAAAGAAAGCAATTGTGTGAAAAACTATTTCTCTCAGAGCGGAAAACATCAGTTTTCAGTCACTGCACAACAAGGGAATGAAACAACACAACAAACTATCTATACAGTATTGCATAACTGAACCAATTAAAACCAATCTTATGCTGATTTACAAACTACTTAACGAGATCGAATGCAAAATTTCGCTAAAGCCCTCCAAAACCCCCAACATACCTCACTCGGTAGGTAAAACCAAAATGATCCTATCCTTATTCCTTCAAGACGCGCTTAAGTTCAGATGCTGATGCTCCAAGGTCGGAGGTTTTGATAAAACAGCATCTTGTGCAAGCTTTAACAGACGAGGGAAGGGAGAAAAATATATATAGAAAAAAAAGTTCCTCTCCGTCTCTTGCTGTACCAGCCTCTCCAGTCGCAGGAGCCCTGAATGCCCAGACACAATCCTCCATTCATGGGCTAACACCATCTCAGAGTCTGTTCTTCGTTACACAGACACACACACACACCAGAGACAATACACACACACACACACACACACTTCCTCTCAATGAGATGCTGCATTCGCATTCCTTCATCCAAGGACGTCATCCAAGGATAATACAATTTAGTGCCCAGATGTATTGCTTGATCTATTTTGCCAACAAGTACATATTCTGCATAACATAAGGCCCTGTATGCTGTGGGTATTGGAGCTACGTGCAACATTAAAATGTTGAGTTCTTAACTTCAATGGGCAAAACTGCGCATAACATGCACAAATTAGCCAATAACTAGTATTTATATATAAAACAAGTTTAACTTCAATTGTTGATAAAAAAAAGTCAAGTATTTTAGAATTAGAAGTCAAGAATAGGGGTAACTATGAATGTTGGATTCTGATCAAGTATCTAGCTGCATTCCATGATTCTCTGCTCTGCTCTCTTCCCATCTCCCGCTTCTCTATCCCCCCCCCCCCCCTTCACTTTTCCTCTCTCTCTTTGTCAGGTCCGGTTCAGTGAGTTCATGGTTCTTCATGGTTCCCTTGAGTGGTTCAGTGCCTGCCTGTAGCTGCCGCTACACACAAGTAGACAGATACAACATACACACAAATATATATATACACACAAATATAAATAAATAAATAAAAATTAAAAAATATATATATATATATATATATATATATATATATATATATATATATATATATATATATATATATATACACACACACACACACACCACACAGACCCTCTCTCTTATCACATTTGAAGGCTTGGGTGCCATTTTGAAACACACTCTCACACACACACGTACTTTCTTTTAATCACATGCTGACTGGAGTAATATCGACAAGAAGAACCTTGTTCCATAGTGTAGGCTGGCGAGATGAAATTAGGGTTGGGGATATGTGGACAATCTACTGTGCTGTGTGTGTGTGTGTGTAACTATACTCTGACATGCGAAATCAATGACCACTCTCTGGAATCGAGATGTGGCCATGCCATGTGTGCTGCTGTCGGAGTACTCTAGGAGTTGTGTGGATCATGAGAATGCATAGCAGAGAGAGCGAGAGAAAGATTGTGTGTGTGTGTGTGTATTCACTCTGTGTTGGGAGTTGCAATGTTAACCCTAGTCTGTACTTCCATAGATTGTACTGTGTGTGGGTGGCTGGGCACTGGAGGAGACACACACACTTTTCTCATTGCGCCATCACAGTATTCTCTGTCTATTCCTTTTTCTCTATAGGTCTCATACCTACGCAAGCATGCGCACGCATGCACGCACGCACACTCTCTCAGTATCCCCTACCGCTCATTCTATGTCCTGACAACTTTTGACACCCAGAGGGCACCAAAGTACAAACCTTTTAAGAACTTTCACACCCCTTTGCACTCACATGCTAGGAGTAACACAGTGCGTGTGTGTGTCTCAAAATGTGTATATCGCTCTCTCTGTGTGCGTGTCTCAGTCTGTCTTAGTGTATGTATGTGTCTCAGAATGTGTGTGTGAGCATGTGTCTAAGTGTGTGCGTATTTTACTCTGTGTGTACGTTGCTCTATATATGTCTCAGTGTGTGTGTGTGTGTGTGTGTGTGTGTGTGTGTGTGTCTAACAATCCACATGTCCCACCAGTCTCAGGGGGATTACTCCACTACTCTATTCATACTGAGGCTCTTAATCTCCATTAAGAAGATTTTCCTCCCTTTGATGGCTTTTTGTCTTAAGACAGACACTTGCAGCTGATGGTGGTGCCCTATGGCTACAGCCACACACACACGGTCAAAAAAAACACGAGCACACAGACAGTCCGGTGACGTACAGTCACCAACTCCAAGAGGCCTTCCCTAACGAGTCAGTGGTTGTTGTAACAACCCAGATGCAGGATAATATTGGTTGTCCACATCGCCACACATCTTCCAGACAGAAATTGGGTGATGGGATAGTTTCTCACAGCTGCACAGAGATAAAAACACACTGCTAAATAGATTGTAAAGGATTGCATTTAAAAAAGGCCCAATGCAACCATTTCTATATCAATATCAAATTGTTGCTGGGTAACAATTAAACTGAACAAAAATATAAATGCAACATGCAGCAACGCAACCACTATTTTCCTCATGCAGCGCAACACATCTCCTTCGCATAGAGTTGATTGTGGCCTGTGGAATCTTGTCCCACCCCTCTTCAATGGCTATGCGAAGTTGCTGGATATTGGCAGGATCAGGAACACGCTGTCATACACCTCAATCCAGAGCATACCAAACATGCTCAAACAGGTGACATGTCTGGTGAATATGCAGACCATGGAAGAACTGGGACATTTTCAGCGTCCAGAAATAGTGTACAGATGCTCGCAACATAGGGCCATGCATTATCATGCACATAAAGTGATGGCGGCAGATGAATTGCACGACAATGGGCCTCAGGATCTCGTCGCGGGTATTTCTGTGCATTCAAATTGGCAACGATAAAACGCAATTGTGTTTGTTGTTATGCCTGCCCACACCATAACCCACAGCCACCATGGGGCACTCTGTTCACAACGTTGACATTATACACGTGGTCTGCAGTTGTAAGGCCGGTTGGACGTACTGCCATATTCTTTAAAACAACGTTCCATTATCTGTCAACAGCTCTGGTGGACAGTCCTGCAAATCAGCATGACAATTGCATGCACCCTCAAAACTTGAGACATCTGTGGCATTGTGTTGGGTGACAAAACTGCACATTTTAAAGTGGCCTTTTTTATTGTCTCCAACGCAAGATGCATGTGTGTAATGATCATGCCGTTTAAATAAGCTTATTGATATGCCACTCCTGTCAGGTGGATGGATTATCTTGGCAAATTTGTTCACAATTTTTTTTGCAAAATACACCTTTTCTGTGTATGTAAAATGTAGGGATCTTTTATTTCAGCTCATGAAAAATGGGACCAACACTTGACATGTTGCGTTTATATTTTTGTTCAGTGTAAGTTCCTGTAGTAGACTGCAGTAGAATTTTGCTAGGACTGTCTGGGAAGGGTCTGAGTGGGGAGGGGAAAATTGATAAAAACTGTGTTTTTGGCAGAGAGGTTTGGAACGCTCTTTGTTATTGGTCTATTAACCAATATTCCACATGGTGATGTCACCGTGGAAAGCCGAAACTCCCACCCTTGCAAACCTTCTGATCAGAAGGTCACCAGGTCTTAAAGCACTTAAAAGTGTACAGCCATAGGGCACCATTAAAACAAAAAAATGTGTGTGTGTTGTACTCACTGTCTGAGTAGCTGCCGTCCCTGTTTCCAACCCAGCTGACTACTGTTGGGGGGGCTCGGGACCTCGTTTTCATTCCCTTCATCTGATGGAGAGAGAGGGGAGACAAGAATGAGACTTGAATGACAAGAATGAGAAATTCCAATTGAAACAGGTCAGGACACATGGTGCAATCCAGGTTAGATTGTCAGAATGCATACAGTACTCTGAATGAAACATGTCAGTATTGTAAATGTTACTTGTTTCAGGAAACTAGGTGTACGTCACACGTCACTACTTCACAGGAGGCGTTTGAACATCATTTTTTATTAGTATTTTATTTTTTAATCTAAATGAGTTTTTTTGGGCAGAAATGTCTTCTGGAACATGAACTTTCATGTGCTTTAATAACGAACTTGTATTCCATCTGTAAATACGAATAAAATTGTTAAATTACGAGCCCAGTTGGTTTTGCCACAGAAAATGACAGGAACCTTTCCGCAAGACATGTTTGGCTGAGATGATTATTCTTATTCTACCTTTATTTCAACAAGGAACACAGACTGAGACCAAGGTCGCTTTTACAGCTGGGCCCTGCGTAAACATGTTTACACATACAGTTTAGGTACAATGATTAAGAAACTAAACATGACAAACAAAACGATCAAAGATAACACAAAAAAATACAACAGCAGAATACATTTACACATAGGGGAATAACCTAACAGCACAAAAACTTGCATTTTCAAAAACCATTACCAGCAATACACAAATAAGATAATGCATAATGCTTGGGCTGGACATGCCGAGTTTGGATTGGTCTGCCATGTAGCATGCTTCTGTCTATAACATGAACTGCTCAGTATGTGTTGATAGTCATTTCTACAGCGCTATTTTTGAAAGATATAACGTTAGCCATCGAGAACTACAAAAGTTTTGTAACTTTTCTCAACAACATTGATGCCCTGAATTTAGCAGGCGCTATCGACAGATCAGTTGGAAAAAGTGATGGGCTACTTTCTGCACACGCCACGGTCAATGTGAACCGGAGTGAGCTGACAACGCTGGCCAAACAAAATATAGCTACAAACAAAACGGAGTTAAATGGTTTCAGTCTGCCGTGAAGCGTTCATCCATGTATTCGGGTAAGAGTCTAACTTTATTTTCAGATATTATATGTTTCTAATTGTCAGAAAGTCATTTTCATTGCAAGTTATAGCTTACTGTTCACTAGCTAGCGAACATTAGCTTGCTGGCTCGCTATCTAACGTTAAGTGCATGATCTGTGTAGTAATATTATTCAAATCAGAAATCCATTTGCGTCGCTAGTTATAGCCTAATGTTAGCTAGCTAACATTGAACCTAGTCGATTAGCTCTTTAGCTACCAGCAGATTCATTCTACAGCTATGACAGTGTTTACATTGGTAGTAGTATGAGTTGGGATTACGCCGGTTCATTGTTTAGCTAGCTACCTACATGTCTAAACAAAAGACTCCACTTCAACAGATGATTACAGGACCCATCAAATTAGCCAGGTGTGTCTGGGAGATGATTACAGCCATCTGTTGTATTTCATTAACCTGTGTACATGTCTAGACAACAGTGACCCATCCCCTTAGCTAGATGTGACTGCGAGGTGGTTATAGCATTTCCTCCACATAATCCATGAATTTCGACAAGTATGTCAGGTAAACGTCATCTAATAATTATCAAATATTTATATCTGGACACTTTAATGTTTTTGATATTGCGGCTATGCAAGTAACAATTTTTACTGTACCATTGACATGAATCCTGTGCATCTGACAAATACATTTACGGTAATATGAAGAACAACATAACCTGCAACAAAGTCAGATTATGTTATAGACAAGGACTAGATAAAGTGTATTTTTACCTTATTGTAGGCTACTACTTTTAGTCTTGAAATCGTTGGTTGTTTACTAATTTAAATCACTCTGTTTAGCACATGGCCTCACATGTGAATCCTTAAAGCGATGTGTGGGGCTAAGGCTTAAGAGGTTGTGAATGATGCTGAATGGGTGTAGACAAAGAAGAGCTCTCCAGTAGGTGTACCAAAACATTCAAGGGACATTTTCTCAAAAGAGGGGTTACAAGTTTGTCAACTGTCAAAGCATAATTACTTCCCCATTGTTCCTCGACTGTATCATTTACAATTTTCTTGCTCTGAGTCTCTACTTTTATCCAATATAAAAAACAATACATAAGACCAAATTGAGGCGGTAGGTCCCAAATGTCATCTATCATGAGTGATGACTGCTGAGATGTGCAAAGTCATGCTTTCATTTACAACCACTAACCTAGGCGCCCCCTATTTGGTTGCGCTTTGTTTTTGGTACTTTTAGTTTTAATTTATTCCATCGATGTCTACAGTGTGTGTGAATGCATTGTGTAATCTTGAATATGTAAATCACCTGAGGTCTGAGAAAGGCGCCATACAAATATTTAATTAGTCATTTTAATTGCAGAATTAAAAGATAGCTTTACGATGTAGGACTCAAAGTAGTGTCACTGGCACCGGTTGGTACTAAGAGTACAGAGGTGGAACCTTTTTGAAACTTAATTTATTTACAATGCTGGCCTACTCAAGCCAAACCCAGACGACGCTGGGCCAATTGTGCGCAGCCCTATGAGACTCCCAATCGCTGCCGTTTGTGATACAGTTTGTGTTTGTAGTGACGCCTCTAGCACTGAGATGCAGTGCCTTAGACCGCTGCGCCACTCGGGGACTTACCGGAATCATCGTAGCTGGGAGGTTTCATGTCTCCTTGGTTCAACTCTGTTCCATATTTGAGCTTGTGGTATTTTGACCTGAGGGTAAAAGGAAAAGAGAGGAAGGAAGAGAGAAAAAGAGAGGGATAGAGAAAGAACGATAGAGAGGAGAAATAAATAAAAAGCTTTAATGATAAGGCAGCCACAGTGATTTAACAGCTCATTAATGATCTAACAGAAGATACAGTCAACAATGAGATGGTTATCTGTAAATTAACTGGCTTCACACATATATTTGAAGAACTCTTGTAAATGGCATATATTATTATATTAAGAACAGGTGGGAGGGATGCTACGCAGGGGGAAGAAATTAATTAGTTAATTCACTGGGTTGAAATTAATCTAAACTTAATGGTGGATATTAAGCCAATAGGTTGTTTTTTTTGCACAAGATTGCCCATGCCCATATAGCACACAAACTATACTACATATTTAAATAAAGGTAAAAATAATTTAAATATATCTATCTATCTATATATCTATATCTCTAATATATATCTATATATATATATATATATATATATATATATATATATATATATATATATATATATATATATATATATATATATATATATATATATACACACACACACACACACACAGTCATATGAAAAAGTTTGGGCACCCCTGACAATTTCCATGATTTCCATTTATAAATAATTGGGTGTTTGGATCAGCAATTGTATGTTGATCTATCAAATAACTGATGGACACAGTAATATTTCAGTAGTGAAATTAGGTTTATTGGATTAACAGAAAATGTACAATATGCATCAAAACAAAATTAGACAGGTGCATAAATTTGGGCACCCCAATAGAAAAATCACATCAATATTTAGTAGAGCCTCCTTTTGCTAAAATAACAGCCTCTAGACGCTTCCCATAGCCTCTAATGAGTGTCTGGATTCTGGACGAAGGTATTTTGGACCATTCCTCTTTACAAAACATCTCCAGTTCAGTTAGGTTTGATGGTTGCCAAGCATGGACAGCCCACTTCAAATCATCCCACAGATTCTCAATGATATCCAGGTCTGGGGACTGGGATGGCCATTCCAGAACATAGTACTTCTTCCTCTGCATAAATGCCTGGGTAGATTTTGAGCAGTGTTTTGGGTCGTTGTCTTGTTGAAATATCCAGCCCCGGCGTAACTTCAACTTTGTGACTCATTCTTCAACATTATTCCCAAGAATCTGCTGATATTGAGTGGAATCCATTGCGAACCTCAACTTTAACAAGATTCCCAGTACCGGCACTGGCCACACAGCCCCACAGCATGATGGAACCCCCACCAAATTGTACTGTGGGTAGCAAGTGTTTTTCTTGGAACGCTGAGTTCTTTTGCCGCCATGCATAACGTCCCTTGTTATGACCAAATAACTCAATCTTTGTTTCATCAGTCCACAGCACCGTATTCCAAAATGAAGCTGGCTTGTCCAAATGTGCGTTTGCATACCTCAAGCGACTCTGTTTGTGGCGTGTGCGCAGAAAAGGCTTCTTCCGCATCACTCTCCCATACAGCTTCTTCTTGTGCAAAGTACGCTGATACACAGTGACACCATCTGCAGCAAGATGATGTCGTAGGTCTTTGGAGGTGGTCTGTGGGCTGTTTCTGACCGTTCACCATCCTTTGCCTTTGCCTCTCCGATATTTTACTTGGCCTGCCACTTAACAAGAACTGTGCCTGTGGTCTTCCATTTCCTCACTATGTTCCTCACAGTGGACACTGACAGCTTAAATCTCTGCGATAGCTTTTTGTAGCCTTCCTCTAAACCATAATGTTGAACAATCTTTGTTTTCAGGTCATTTGAGAGTTGTTTTGAGGCCCCCATGTTGCCACTCTTCAGAGGAGAGTCAATTGGCCACCTTAAATACATTTTCTCATGATTGGATGCACTTGTCTATGAAGTTCAAGGCTTAATGAGCTCACCAAACTAATTGTGTGTTCCAATTAATCAGTGCTAAGTAGTTACAGGTATTCAAATCAACAGAATGACAAGGGTGCCCACATTTTTGCATAGCCGATTTTTCACATCTGATTTAATTTCATACAACTTAATATTGCTACACTAAAAATCTTTGTCTGGACAAAACCCCAGTATTCAGCTTTTATTGGAAAATGAATGGCATGCCACTGTGATCATTTTCTGTGACGACAGAGTAAATTATTATGCAGCCTTAGAGGGGTGCCCAAACTTCTTCATACGACTGTATGTATGTATGTATGTATGTATGTATGTATGTATGTATGTATGTATGTATGTATGTATGTATGTATATATATCATACATACATACATACACACACACTGGGGCAAAAAAGTCTCAGAGTATAAGTAATAATAATAATAATGAGTAATAATCTAAATGAAAACTGATCCCAGATCAGCACTCCTACTAAGACAGGCTTTATGAATACAGGCCCTGGATGGGTGCCCTCTTGTGAAGATGCGCTTATATGAGAACTTCTACTTGGTTAGCTAGACTGCGACTTGACTTGGTGTCACTCAAACATTGAATCCCTACAAACAAAGGCCATGAGGTGAGAGGATTAGGTGAGTGGAGTGCTGGTAATTCTATAAGAGGATAAGACACTGAGGGGATGATGGATTACTTTAAAAATACCATCACCACCATCATTGTCTTAATCAATATCATGGTAATTTAACTCATTTGTTTTTCAAATCGTTTACATAGGGATTTATAAATCAAAACATTGACACATCGAATGGAAATAATGGAAAAATTGATGTAATCAATTTATCACTAGCCACTTTATATAATGCTTACATACCCTACATTACTCATCTCATATGTATATACTGTACTCTATGCCATCTACTGCATCTTGCCTATGCTGTTCGGGCATCAGTCATTCATATACTTTTATGTACACATTCGTATTCTTTCCTTTACACTTGTGTGTATAAGGTAGTTGTTGTGAAATTGTTAGGTTAGATTACTTGTTAGATATTACTGCATGGTCAGGAACTAGAAGCACAAGCATTTCGCTACACTCGCATTAACATCTGCTAACCATGTGTATGTGACAAATACATTTGATTTGATTTTGTAAAACAGTTAAGTGCATCTTATGCTAATTTCCAGTGATTCTTTGCATCATTATCCTCATTACCATCATCAATATCATCATCACTTACTTACAGCCCCAAAAACTAAAAAAGGTCTCTTTTTGTCAATAACAGTATTACCAGGAGAGGTCATTCAAAACAATCTTGGATCACTTTTGCACTTCCCCCACTAATGGTTAAGGTACGGATTGGGGGAGGGGAAGCTTAACCTAGATCTTTACCTCGGAGAAACTTCACCCCGGAGAGCACCAGAGGTACAAAAAAGTAGTCGAAGACTACTCGCAATGTTGCATCTGTTTTTTTTCTTCCAGACTATGAAGACAGGATAAAACTGTTTCTCCAAAATAAATCCTATATCACACTTGTAGGTGATGTCATGGCGATGTTGGCTAGCTGAGCTCATGCACATAAACACATCATCGGGTGTAAAGGTAATCTTGTGCCGAACTGCGCATGTGCAGGCTGCCAAATCAAACGCACTCACTCGATATAAAGTCGTTTTTGACAAAAGTAAAAACTTGTCAGTTTGTCACTTTCACAAAGCTAGAGTAATAACATCTTCAAATAATTTAGGACATTGGCTCGAATCTAGGTTGTGCCTTTAGATTTCAATAAAATGAACAACTAAAAGGAAAAAAAAAATCACTTCTCTCATTGACTTCTTAAACCCCAAACCCCGGCCTGGTCTACCTAGTCTGCTTCGCAAGCGTTCCCGGAGGTCTCTCGCATCTGTTTTTTTTCTTCCAGTTATCGTGCGCGACCACAGATTATCCATTAAATTGACCAGATACCTTAAGTGGCCACTCTAACAATGAAAATAAATGTCTTAAAAATGGAAGGCAGTTAACCTGGGTACCCGTCTCTTTAGCGAATCCACTCCCTGTCGTCATGTCCCAGAGACTACAATTCCAACCACAAAACATCTTATACAACAACTTGTCCAGCTAACAGTAAAATTTTGTTTTTGTTATAAATTCAAATTCTGCTATTTGAGGCTCCACATGTTGTCATGGAAAATGACAACATGTGGAGTGAACAACAACCAATGAGAGACTCCGCTGTAAATCCAGCACATATTGAACATTGAGATTGCAGAATGGGCAGTCTTTTTGGCAATGACAAGGAGTGGTATGAAGTGGAACATTAGCTAAAGAGACTGGTATTCAGACTAGAAGAGAGTCGGGAAGAGGCAAGATCAGGTGTGGGACCATTCTAGCCAATGAGAGGGCAGATATGCGCGTGAACAACAGGCACACCGCCGATAAAAAAACTTTATATCAGTACACTCATAACCTAAGCACTACAAAACGTATATTCAATGCATTGAGAAGCCTGTGTCCATCGATGCCACATATAAAGTTTCATACAGATCGTGTCAGAAGAGTAGCGTTTTAAGTGTTTATCACAAAATAAAAAATGGTGGAACATCCATCATTGAGGACCTTGTGGCAAATTTGTTCCTTGTAAGGAGAGGGACCAATGTACTGAATTTCATGACTTTCTGTCAAACGGGCTGAGGGGCGTGACCTTTTAAAGTTAGCATTTTCAATATCTTATAGCGCCACCATCTGGCCAATCAGTGTAATTTTGTAAATGCTGAATCTCTATGGCAAGATGGATCATTACACCGTTTCCTCAAAATCGGGTTAGTGCTATCTGAGATATCGCATGTGACTAACGGACGGACACACATCCACAGTCCCCTCCCCGATTTCATTGTGGGGGAAACTAAAAATGAAGCCTTCTTGCTAACCATGGGGGTGACCTTGTCTGCATCCCAAATGTCACCCTATTCCCTAGTGTACTACTTTTGACCAGGGCCATTAGGATTCTGGTCAAAAGAAATGCACAAATGTTGGGATTAGGGTGCCCTCGACTTTGTCACAGTCCAAGAGTTACAGCCCGGTCCCAGATCTGTTTGTGCAGTCTTGCCAACTCCAATGATTTTACATATTTATTTTTTGTATTTATGACTGCCTACCCCAGCCAAAACCGGACGACGCTGGGCCAATTGTGCGCTGCCCTAGGTGACTCCCAATCACGGCGGGTTGTGATACAGCCTGGAATCGATCCAAGGTCTGTAGTGACGCCTCTAGCACTGAGATGCAGTGCTTTAGACCGCTGCACCACCCGGGAGCCCGACATGACAGAGACCATAGGAGTTGGCAAGACAGCACAAACAGAGCTTGGACTGGGCTACAGGGGTGGATCTTAGTAGTCTAATGTAATTTCCTCGAATCATCTCCTCTCATTCATCTGCAATGATTTGTACACAGGGAACAGGCAAACGTAATATTGTGGATGCTTCTCTCAAACTAGTCAATATGTTTACTCTCTAGTTCTTTCATTTTAGTGCAGAACGCAGATGAAGGAACTGAAGAAGTACTTCGGCATAAATCAAAATATGACAACACTACGTACAGTAGGTGCAACCTTATACAGATACAGAATGCAATGTTAGCTTGCATTTGTGCATCTGTACAGACCGATTTGAAATAAACTGTAGGTTGGATGCTCAAGGTTTCTCCTACATGGAAAGGCAGAGGGAGAAACGTATAAGACCAGTCAAAACTCCGAATGATGCAGAATGACTCATGCTCAATTGAGTGGGAGCAAGGGAGAGAAAGAGAGTGGGAGCAAAGGAGAGAAAGAGAGTGGGAGCAAGGGAGAGAGAGTGGGAGCAAAGGAGAAAAAAAGGAAAGTGTGCAAAAGGGAATTTTAAGAATGTGAAATGTCAGAATAATAGCAGAGAGAATGATTCATTTCAGCTTTTATTTCTTTCATCACATTCCCAGTGGGTCAGAAGTTTACATACACTCAATTAGTATTTGGTTGAATTGCCTTTAAATCGTTTAACTTGGGTCAAACATTTCAGGTAGCCTTCCACAAGCTTCCCACAATAAGTTGGGTGAATTTTGGCCCATTGAGCTGGTGTAACTGAGTCAGGTTTGTAGGCCTCCTTACTCACACACACACCTTTTCAGTTCTGCCCACACATTTTCTATAGGATTGAGGTCAGGGCTTTGTGATGGCCACTCCAATACCTTGACTTTGTTGTCCTTAAACCATTTTTACACAACTTTGGAAGTATGCTTGGGGTCATTGTCCATTTGGAAGACCCATTTGCAACCAAGCTTTAACTTCCTGACTGATGTCTTGAGATGTTGCTTCAATATATCTACATCATTTTCTTTCCTCATGATGCTATCTATTTTGTGAAGTGCACCAGTCCCTCCTGTAGCAAAGCACCCCCACAACATGATGCAGCCACCCTGACAACATGATGCAGCCACCCCCGTGCTTCATGGTTGGGATGGTGTTCTTCGGCTTGCAAGTCCCCCCCACCCCCAAACATAACAATAGTCATTATGGCCAAACAGTTATATTTTGGTTCATCAGACCAGAGGACTTTTCTCAAAAAAGTACAATCTTTGTCCCCATGTGCAGACGCAAACCGTAGTCTGGCTTTTTTATGGCGGTTTTGGAGCAGTGGCTTCTTCCTTGCTGACCGGCCTTTCAGGTTATGTCGATATAGGACTCGTTTTACTGTGGATATAGATACTTTTGTACCGGTTTCCTCCAGCATCTTCACAAGGTCCTTCGCTGTTGTTCTGGGATTGATTTGCACTTTTCGCACCAAAGTACGTTCATCTCTAGGAGACAGAATGCGTCTCCTTCCTGAGCGGTATGGTGGCTACATGGTCCCATGGTGTTTATATTTGCGTACTATTGTTTGTACATCATGAACGTGGTACCTTCAGGCATTTGTAAATTGCTCCCAAGGATGAACCAGACTTGTGGAGGTCTACAATATTTTTTCTGAAGTCTTGTCTGATTTTTTTTGATTTTCCCATGATGTCAAGCAAAGAGGCACTGAGTTTGAAGGTAGGCTTTGAAATACATCCACAGGTACACCTCCAATTGACTCAAATTATGTCAATTAGCCTATCAGAAACTTCTAAAGCCATGATATAATCTTCTGGGATTTTCCAAGCTGTTTAAAGGCATAGTCATAGTATGTAATAGTATGTATGTAAACCTCTGACCCACTGGAACTGTGATAAGTGAAATAATCTGTCTGTAGAAAAATTACTTCGTAGATGTAGATGTCCTAACAGACTTGCCAAAACTATAGTTTGTTAACAAGAAATTTGTGGAGCGGTTGAAAAACGAGTTTTAATGACGCCAACCTAAATATATGTAAACTTCCGACTTCAACTGTAGGTTTTAACTATCCAAACCACATGACCAGTCAAAGCCTCCCATGTAGCCAGTCTAGTCTAATCCGCAGGTTGCCTAGTAGTGTGTAGCAGAGAAAGACCCTATTGAATTATTCTAGATGTCCATTATGCAATTATATGGTGGAAGAGGGACGTGACGCCGTGCTGCATTACCCATGATAAGGTGTGAGCAGCACATGACTGTGGGAATGTGGTTAAAGGGGACACGGCGCCGCCTCGGTGCTGCGTTTTCCCACAATGTGTGTGTGCGCGCGCGTTTAACATGTGACATAATTCTGTGTAGGGGACAAGAGGTTACGATACCTATTCCATATTATGTTGTGTTACAGCCTGAATTAAAAATTTATTAAATATATTTTTCTTACCCATCGAAACACAATAGCCCAAAATGACAATTAAAAAACATGTTTTTAGGAATGTATTGAAAATAAAATATATAAATATCTCATTTAAATAAGTATTCACACCCAAGTCAATACTTTGTAGAAACACCTTTGGCAACAACTTTGAGTCGTCTTGAGTCTATGTGCAAAACTGATCTGGATTTGGGGATTTTCTCCCATTCTTCCTTGCAGATTTTCTCAAGCACCGTTAAGTTAGATGGGGAGCGGTGGTGAACAGCAATCTTCAAGTCTTTCCAGTTTTTCAAATGGGATTCAAGTCTGGGCTTTGGCTGGGCCACTCAAGGACTTTCACATTCTTGTTCTGTAGCCATTCCAGTGTTGCTTTGGCTGTATGCTTGAGGTCATTGTCCGGTTGGAAAGTAAAATCTTCGCCCCAGTCTAAGGTCATTTGCACTCTGAAGCAGGTTCTCGTCAAGGATTTGCCTGTATTTGGCTCCATTCATTGTTCTCAGTCCCAATTTAATCAATTTTGAATTCAGGCTGCATGGGTCAAGGGGTATGAATACTTTCTGAAGGAACAGTATGTGATGGGATAAAATAGTAATGTCTCAATGCTAATATTTCCACAGTGTGTGTGTGTGTGTGCGCGTCATGTGATACCACTGAGGCAGTGTTCCTCAATTCTGGTCCTGGGAAACCACTGTTTGATTTTCCTCCAGTAAGATATCAATTTACAGTATACAGTGGTTCTTCCTTTAAAAGTTGCATCGTACTGCAGCACAGAATTCTATGGCATATTATTTAAGTGTCAGCCACTGTCTACATTAATGCTAGTAAGAGTTAGTTTGACCACCAGAGGGCAACTTTGAGAAGCATTTGACAGTTTTTAATATAGGCTGTACTAGGGAATTTAAAACCTTTTTTGTAAGAACATAGTATATGGAATAGAGTAAGAAATGTATCTTAATTTGATTAATATAATGGACTTAAGTAAAGGCTCTGTAAGATATAAAACATTTTCTTCTTCATAACATTAACCATGTGTGTTCTCTTGTTTTGTACTGTTCAGCAGTTTCGACCCAATGATTCGTCTAACAAATAAATCCAAATGGGTTTTGCAGTTCTTTAAGTACAACTTTAGTATGACTGACGCCTTTAGTGAGCAGTCTAAATGTTTTAATATGTTAGAATTTCGGCCCTCCGAATTCATATTCATTATATAAATACACCAATGATTGATTTATCAAGACCAGTCCCCATGCTATGTCATTCAGTGATATTTATTCCCATAGTAATTCCTTATGGATCCATTAATATATTTAAAGTCCCTAAACTCGGCAAGAATCTATTGTCCTGCTGATAGTTGAAATAAACATCTACATTTTGAAAGAGTATTTTTACCACTATTTTATTTACAAAAGCATAAAGATGTTGATGAAGAAATACTGTACCGTATATGCTTTACCCGATATTTTGCGATTGCATGATGTTTGTAGTTAGAAATGTAAAACTTTAGAGTACTTAATACATTGTTAGTTGGGGGGATTTTTCACAAGTAGCCCAAGCTATAATGAAGCAAAGCTGACATTGGTTGATTTGAATACTTCTGACAGCCAAAATTCTAACTCCACCCATAACTTTTGGACTTTTAAACATGCCCAGAAGGCATGGTTGAAGAGTCCATTGCCCTGCTGATAGCCCATAATGGAAACGATGTTTGCACCCATAGGTTTTAGGCCTGCAGTAGGTTATAATAATCCATGCCTTCTGGGAATGTTTAAAAGTCCAAAAGTTATGGGTGGAGTTAGAATTTAGAATAGTATGTATGTATTGCCCGCCCCTACCATAAAGACTGAAGGTGTGGTGTAGTTGAGTGTAATGTGGTCCTCACCTCTCCTGTTTGAGGGCATACTCCAGCATCTTGATCCTTCTGACCAGGTCCTTCTTCAGGTTCTCCTGGCCCTTCCTCTCACCCTGCAGGAAGGCTATCTGGGCCTGGAGGAGAGAAGAGCGAAAAGGTCAATTTCCTGAAGAAAAACATGTGTTTTTGCTTCAGCTGAGCTATCTTTTTATGGCAGTGTAAGTTGTAGTGGTAGTAGTGATTGCAATAGTAGTAGTAATAGTACCAGCAGTAGTATCAGTACCAGTAGTAGTGACTGTAGGTGTTTAATTCAAGGTGAACATTAGACCAGAAGAGACAAAAGACGGTATGTATGTAAGTAGTGGTGCACCGATACGCAATATTTTCCTTGCCAAAACAAAAACAATACCGATAACCAATATTTACAATTTTAGCAGCCTTTTAAGCATTCTAGTACAGTTAAATAGTTAGCACACACACACACAGCAGTCTAAGGCACTGCATCTCAGTGCAAGAGGGGTCACTACAGTCCCTGGTTCGAATCCAGGCTGTACCACATCCGGCCGTGATTGGGAGTCCCATAGGGCGGCGCACAATTGGCCCAGCATCGTCCCGGTTTGGCCGGGGTAGGTCGGCACTGTAAATAAGAATTTGTTCTTAATTGCCTAGTTAAGGTTACACCACACAAACAAGTTATTTTGTTGGCATTTACGTACAGTGGGTTCTCCTTTAAAAGTTGCGGCACACCTTGCGGGCTGCTGCAGCATTCTGCGGCACGTTATCTAATTGACAAGTCATTTTTTCTGTTAATGCAAGTTATTGCTAGTTTGACCACCGGAGGGCATCTTTGAGATGCGGGAAACTGGGGTTTAAATCACCCGACAGGAAGGAAGGAGTAGGCTGTCCTTGTAAATAAGAATTTGTTCTTAACTGATTCCATATGTGTTATTTCATAGTTATGTCTTCACTATTATTCTACAATGTCCAAACTTTTGACTGGTAATTATTATGGTGTTTCTATTCCATGAAAAATGAAAAACCCTCTGGGTTTCTGTTAGGATGGAACGGAACATATGGCGCTGGATAACATGATGGTTGGCAGTACAGTACTGGGCTATTTAGCTAAAGAATCCCTGTGTCGTGCGGACCTGACGAGAGACCGGGGTTCCATTCCAAGACGGGGAGGAAGGAGTACTGATTACATAGTTGTCATGTCTTCACTATTATTCTAAAATGTAGAAAATAGTAAAAAGAAAAGAAAAATCCTGGAATGAGTAGGTGTGTCCAAACCTTTGACTGGTACTTGCTTAAATAGATTCATATTATGGTGTATCTATTTTATTACAAACGAAAAAACCTCTGAGTAAATTCAGACCTTTTCGCTCTTGGAGCACACACTGGACGTTCAGGCCGAGGGGCAGGGTTGATTTGAGTGTTCTGATCTTACAACGGCAGTCAAGCACACAAGCGAACATTGGCTTGCTACTTCCAGACACAAATGAGACCACTCTGACCATTTTACTCACCCTAGCAGAGATGGTTAGGTCGTTTTCATGTTAACCAGAGCGTTGGTGACTAACTGTGCTGCTGGAAACAATTTAATTACACTTTTATTTTTTACGTTTACAGACACCGGCCATTTTCGGGTTCGAAACCTGCTCCCTGCTTGTTTCATTTGAAGTCGTGCACAATTATCAGTTTATTATTTGGTTCATATTGCCCATTCATTGCCAGTTAGAGACACCGAAGTGCATTGGGAACCAAAAGCATAATCAGTGCTCTAACTCCCCTTGGTTGTTAGGGCAAATCTGGTCGGTGATAGGACGTTTTTTTCCCCCCCTCACACCTAGTTGGGCTATTAGACTATTCTTTAGTAAAGGTTGAATAGTCCATTGTTCAGCTATTAAAATGTAGATATTGCCAGATGTATGCTCACTGTACAAGGAACAGGTCGTGGAAGCTTTATTGCTGGCAAAAATGTCCACAATCAGAGGTAATTAAACTGTTGTGTTATTTTTCCTCTCTGCCTGTAAAAAAAAAACTTAAGATGTCAGCTGCTAATTTTAAGACTTACACCAGAAACACGCAGCCATTTTCACTGGACTATCAAGCCCCTGTTGCTGCTAAATGTATAATCACTAATACACATGTTTATTTTGAGCATTCCAGATTCAGCAGGTGGAGGACCTGCTTTATCAGGAGGATAATCTGGAAACACTGACAATGGGGTCACTGTTACTGACATCCCATGCCCCGTCTACTGAGAATCTTGCTGTGCTGCAACGTCATGTGAACCCTACCACTGACTTCTCATCTTTTGGTAAGGACATATACATGCACGCTCTTCATTTAATTATGAGTCTCCAGCGTTTTTAGGTGCAGTCCTCCCACACTACGTAGGATATTGTTTTAGCCAAAGTGCCACTTTTGATAATGGCAAACATTTGTATTTTTTGGAGGAGGGTGAAATGATAGCAGGCCCAGCTATCAAAGTGAGAGAGTAGGCTATTCTGGATAGAGCATGTACTTTTGTGTAGTCTATTTCGTGTGAGGTTCTCTGTCCTCAGATACAGAGAGCTGTGAAAGCCTGTCTGCAGTTTAAGAGGTACCAACGAAGAGCAGTGGTTCTCAGTCCTGGTCCTGGGTACTCAAAGGGGTGCACATTTTTGTTTTTGCCTCAGCACCGCACAGCTGATTCAAATGATCAACTCATCAAGCTTCAAGTGGTATTTATGTATTCATTTGTGATGCTATCCTTGATAAGATCCATCTAGCCAATGTTATCATGATTTGTTATAAGTCTTATTAAAGAGACGCTTTACATTGAAATAGAGAGATGTCCCAGAGTCCCAGTCCCAGAGTTAATGATCCAAGGTCAGTTCTGCATTTCACCTCCTGATGATTATGATGACTGACTGTGTTAGAACAAAAAAACAAAACAAAGCTTAATCATTCTCTCTCTCTATTCATCTGTCTCTCATCTACAGGTATGTTTTTTGTTTTTTTTAATTTTACCCCTTTTTCTCCCCAATTTCGTAGTATCCAATTGTTGTAGTAGCTACTTGTCTCATCGCTACAACTCCCGTACGGGCTCGGGAGAGACGAAGGTTGAAAGTCCTCCGATACACAACCAACCAAGCCGCTGCTTCTTTAACACAGCGCACATCCAACCCGGAAGCCAGCCGCACCAATGCGCCGGAGGAAACACCGTGCACCTGGCCACCTTGGCTAGCGTACACTGCGCCCAGCCCGCCACAGGAGTCGCTGGAGCGTGATGAGACAAGGACACCCCTACCGACCAAGCCCTCCCTAACCCGGGCGACGCCAGGCCAATTGTGCGTCGCCCCACGGACCTCCCGGTCGCGGCCGGTTACGACAGAGCCTGGGCGCGAACCCAGGACTCTGATGGCACAGCTGGCGCTGCAGTACAGCGCCCTTAACCACTGCGCCACCCGGGAGGCCCCCTACAGGTATGTTTTGATGTGAGTGAGGAAGCCAGTCCCGTCATCCCCACCTCACCCGCTCTTAAGATAACCTTCGGACCGACTGGGAGTCCAAGTCTGGTTAGGAGACACTGCAAAAGACACTATGTAATTGTGATGAACTGAGAGAATATTAGGGTAGCACTGTAATTCATTAATAATATGCTGTCTTCCCTGCTCCTGTTTTACCATTTTCCTTTGTCTTCTACACCTCTCTCCCCACCCCCTCTTCCTTCCTCGTTTTTTATCATGTCAAGCAAAGAGGCACTGAGTTTGAAGGTAGGCCTTGAAATACATCCACAGGTACACCTGCAATTGACTCAAATGATGTCATGGCTTTAGAAGCTTCTGATTGACATCATTTTCTGGAATTTTCCAAGCTGTTTACAGTCAATTTAGTGTATGTAAACTTCTGACCCACTGGAATTGTGATACAGTGAATTATAAGTGAAATAATCTGTCTGTAAACAATTGTTGGAAAAATTACCTGTGTCATGCACAAAGTAGATGTCCTAACCAACTTGCCAAAACTAGAGCTTGTTAACTAGAAATTTGTGGAGTGGTTGAAAAACAAGTTTTAATGACTCCAACCTAAGTGTATGTAAACTTCCGAATTCAACTGTACATGCAGACACAGCATCACTCAAAGAATGGAGTTTGATACACTTGGTGCTGAATATGACTGAAAAAGAATGTCTCAGAGATTCGTACCTGAACCGCACCTTTATTTGCCAAGGAAAAGTACATGATCAGTGAATATATTCAATGTACAGGCTACAATGTGGGGATCTCATGCGTGGTAATAACTACAGTACATGTATAAAGGACTTGCATCCCTGGCACAAAGTTATTACATTCTACTCAATCCATAGGCTTCATTAATGCCATTCAGACTTGAAGTCGATACAACAACTGACAGCTGAGTTAAAAAATATATTTTCTTTATTTCACCAGGTAGGCCAGTTGAGAACAAGTTCTCATTTACAACTGCGACCTGGCCAAGATAAAGCAAAGCAGTGCGACAAAAACAACAGCGCAGTTACACATGGGATAAACATACATAGTCAATAACAGAATAGAAAAATCTGTATACAGTGTGTGCAAATGAAGTAAGGAAGTAAGTGGAGAGGTTCATAGATTGGTATGAATATTAGTTCAGAACCTAAAGTTTTAGGGTCCATACACAGATCAGCCTCACACTGTAGCTAGCTACACATCCATAAGCATACAGTTATTTTTATCCTCCACTACACAATAAGCAAATAAATAGTTGGGTAGCTAAACGCAGCAAAAAAAGAAACGAAATCGAAATCAATCCCGCTCCAGAGTACAGGCCTCGGTGTAACGCTCATTCCTTCGACGATAAACGCGAATCCAACCATCACCCCTGGTGAGACAAAACCACAACTCGTCAGTGAAGAGCACAGTCCTGTCTGGTCCAGCAACGCTGGGTTTGTGCCCATAGGCGACATTGTTGCCGGTGATGTCTGGTGAGGACCTGCATTACAACAGGCCTACAAGCCCTCAGTCCAGCCTCGCTATTGCGGACAGTCTGAGCACTGATGGAGGGATTGTGTGTTTCTGGTGTAACTGGGCAGTTGTTGCCATCCTGTACCTGTCCCGCAGGTGTGATGTTCGGATGTACCGATCCTGTGCAGGTGTTACATGTGGTCTGCTACTGCGAGGACGATCAGCTGTCCGTTCTGTCTCCCTGTAGCGCTGTCTTAGGCGTCTCACAGTACGGGCATTGCAATTTATTGCCCTGGCCACATTTACAGTCCTCATGCCTCCTTGCAGCATGCCTAAGGCACGTTCATGCAGATGAGCAGGGACCCTGGGCATCTTTCTTTTGGTGTGTTTCAGAGTCAGTAGAAAGGCCTCTTTAGTGTCCTACGTTTTCATAACTGTGACCTTAATTTCCTACCGTCTGTCAGCCTTTCCACAGGTACATGTTCATTAATTATTTATGGTTCATTGAACAAGTATGGCAAACAGTGTTTAAAACCTTTACAATGAAGATCTGTGAAGTTATTTGGATTTTTACAAATTATCTTTGAAAGACGGTTTCTTTTTTTGCTGAGTTTGTTACTTCAGCTGCATTGTATGGCAAATATAAGGCAAGCCAAAACAAATTGTACATTCAATTTGCAGTAAATGCTTTAGCTAGGTAGATTCTCTCAGGAGTACCTAAAAGATTAAACACCACAAATTACAAATTCATACTCAGGTGTTATGACATAACTTACTAAATCGCGATTTTCGTAAATGAACCTCGACAAAGAAATATGCACAAACAATTCTCTCTTCATTAACTAACATATTCCTCTCAATTGTAAATTTTTACTTGACTCGTTATGACGTTTTAACTACTTACATTTGCTTCCACCGTAATGTTTTGTCAGCCATCTTTGCTGAAGAAAGTTACCAGAGATGGGTGGCTCGAGTCAAATTCGTCAATGGAACCACTCGATATGATTTGTCATATAAAAACCTTGAGACCCAAATGCATAACAAGTGCTCTAACTCCCCCTTGTGGAAGTCTGGAGCAATGAAGCCGTGACGCTCCCCCCCAGATCAATCTACACATAATGACAAAGCAAAAGCAGGTTTTTAGACATTTTTGCAAATGTATTAAAAATAAGATTTACATAAGTATTCAGATCCTTTACTCAGTACTTTGTAGAAGCACCTTTGGCAGCGATTACAGCCTCAATTCTTCTTGGGTATGATGCTACAAGCTTGGCATACCTGTTCATCCCATTCTTCTCTGCAGATCCTCTCAAGCTCTGTCAGGTTGGATGGGGAGCATCGCAGCACAGCTATTTACAGGTCTCTCCAGAGATGTTTGATCGGGATCAAGTCCGGGCTCTAGCTGGGCCACTCAAGGACATTGAGACTAGTTCTGAAGCGACTCCTGTGTTGAGGAGTGCTTAGGGTCGTTGTCCTGTTGAAAGGAGAACCTTTACCCCAGTCTGAGGTCCTGAGCACTCTGGAGCAGGTTTTCATCAATAATCTCTCTGTACTTTGCTTCATTCATCTTTCTCTCGATCTCGACTAGTCTCCAAGTCCCTGACGCTGAAAAACATCATCACAGCATGATTCTGCCACCCCCATGCTTGGCATTCAGGCCAAAGAGTAAAATCTTGGTTCCATCAGACCAGAGAATCTTGTTTCTCATGGTCTGAGAGTCTTTAGGTGCATTTTGGCAAACTCCAAGTGGGCTTTCACATGCCTTTTACTGAGGAGTTGATTTCTATCTGGCCACTCTACCATAAAGGTCTGATTGGTAGATTGCTGCGGATCTGGTCGTCATTCTGGAAGGTTCTCCCATCTCCACAGAGGAACTCTGTCAGAGTGACCATTGGGTGCTTGGTCACTTCCCTGAACAAGGCCCTTCTCCCCCAATTGCCCAGTTTGGCCGGGAAGCCAGCTCTAGGAAGAGTCTTGGTGATTCCAAACTTCATCCATTTAAGAATGATGGAGGCCAATGTGGTTTTTGGGACCTTCAATGCTGGAGACATTTTTGGTACCCATCCCCAGATCTGTTCCTCGACACAATCCTGTCTTGGAGCTCTACGAACAATTTCTTCAACCTCATAGCTTGTTTTTTGCTCTGACATGCACTGTCAACTGTGGGACGTTATATAGACAGGTGTGTGCCTTTCCAAATCATGTCCAATCAATTGAATTTACCACAGGTGGACTCCAAGTTGTAGAAATATCTCAAGGGTAACCAATAGAAACAGTATGCACCGGTGCTCAATTTCGAGTCTCATAGCAAAGGGTCTGAATACTTTATTAATAAATTAGCAAAAATGTCTAAAAACCTATTTTCACTTTGTCATTATGGAGTATTGTGTGTAGATTGAAGATGATTATTTTTTTTAAATGTATTTTTCGAATACGGCTGTAACGTATCAAAATGTGGAAAAAGTCAAGGGGTCTGAATACTTTGCAAATGCATTATACATATAAAGTGGGTAAAAGTGTGTAAACATTATTAAAGTGACCAGTCTTCAATGACTATGTACATAGAGCAGAAGTCTCTAAGGTGCAGGGTAAAGTAAGCGGGCAGTAGCCGGCTAGAAAAAAATGATTAAGGTTCAGGGCAGGGTACTGGCCAGAGGCTGGCTAGTGGTGACTGTTTAACAGTCTGATGGCCTGGAGATAGAGGAGTATGCACCTGTACTGTTTCCACCTTCTAGATGGCCGTGGCTCCGGGGGCTGGGTACACCTTCAGTTAACAGGGCAAATAAAGCCTGTGTGTGGGTGTGCATACAATAAACCAATGTTTAGTAATCAAGACCTAAGTACCAGTGACTCGCTCAATTCGGAAGGGGTCAGATGACGCAGAAGCTATGCCACAGGACTGTTTTGCTAGGACAGACAGGAATATGAGAGCTGCCGCTTTCAAGGAGCGGGACACTAATCCGGACACTTATAAGAAATCCCGCTATGCCCAAAGACGAACCACCAAACAGGCAAAGCGTCAATACAAGACTAAGATTGAATCATACTACACCGTCTCTGACAGTCGTTGGATGTGGCAGGGCTTGCAAACCATTATGGACTACAAAAGGGAAACCCAGCCTCGAGCTGCCCAGTGACACAAGCCTACCAGATGAGCTTTATACCTTTAATACAAGCTTCAAAGCAAGCAACTCTGAAGCATGCATGAGAACACCAGTTCTTCCGGACGACTGTGTGGTCACGCTCTCCGTAGCCGATGTGAGCCAGACCTTTAAACAGGTCAACATTCACAAGACCGCAGACGGATTACGTTTACTCCGAGCATGCGCGGACCAACTGGCAAGTGACATTTTCAACCTCTCCCTTACCGAGTCTGTAATACCTACATGTTTCAAGCAGACCACCGTAGTCCATGTGCCCAAGAAAGCAAATGTAACATGCCTAAAAGACTACCAACCTGTAGCACTCAGTCAGTAGCAATGAAGTGCTTTGAAAAGCTGGTCATGGCTTACATCAACACCATCATCCCGGAAACCCTAGACCCACTCCAATTCGCATTACGCCCCAACAAATCTAAAGAATACGAAATCTCAATGCAAGCCACACTGCTCTTTCCCACCTGGATAAACAGAACGCCTATGTGAGAATGCTGTTCATTGACTACAGCTCAGCGTTGAACAACATAGTGTCCTCAAAGCTCATCACTAAGCTAGGAACACCTCCCTCTGCAACTGGATCCTGGACTTCCTGAAGGACCGGCACCAGGTGGTAAGGGTAGGCAACAACACAACTGCCACGCTGATACTCAACATGGGGGCCCCTCTGGGGTGCGTGCTTAGCCCCCTCTACTCCCCGTTCACCCACGTCTCCAAAACCATCATTAAGCCTGGTTTGGCAACTGCTCGGCCTCCGACCGTAAGGCGCTAGAAGGTAGTGTGACAATTTACATCCACTCCTGCCTTTGTTTTTACACTGCTGCTACTCACTGTTTATTATCTATCCATAGTCACTTTACCCCTACACACAGCTACAAATTACCTCGACTATCCTGTACCCCTACACATTGACTTGGTACTGGTACCCCCTGTATATAGCCTCATTATTATTATGTAATTTTCTTGTTACTTTATTTGATTTGAGTATATTTAGTAAATATTTTCTTAACCAACAATGCAGTTCAAGAAATAGAGTTAAGGACTTGTTAGTAACATTTCATTCAATCTAACTTAATTTTACCTTCAACTCAATGTTATGTTGTAACAAGCCATGAATCATATCCTGAGCCTGTTCAGACTAGCCTGATCCCAGATATTTGTTTGTGCTGTCTGGCCAACTTGGAACAAACGGTTTTGGGACCAGGCTATATTTGTGGCAGGCTCTAAGGGTCATGCCTCTAAAGCACTGTGGCTAGTGTACATTTAGCTTGGGCGGGGTGAGCCCCCCCCATACCCCTGGCTTTGCTGGCATGGTGGAGAGAATGCAGATGAGACGCTTGTTAATTAGGTGATAAATGTCTTCCCTGGTCAGTGTCAAGCCAGGCTGGGCCTTCCTCTTTCTCTCTATCCCTCTTTCACTCTCTGTCCCCATCTCTCTCTCGGTCTCCCAGTGGGTCTCTGGATGCTGCCCTCTCCTGCTCGCTTTCCTTCTCTCTCTCTCTCTCTCTCTCTCTCACTCTTTAGCCTTTCCGTTTCTATCTTTCTCTAGCCGCCTCTCACTCAGTCTCTCCCCATATCTCTCCTTAACTCTGTCCCTCAATCTCTTTCTCTTGATCTTTTGCAGTCTCTCAGCCTCTCCATCTATCGCTTTAAGCCTTCTGGCCTGATTCTAGGCATCCCAGATAGCACAAGCCACCTGGGAAAAGGAGGGGGGGGGGGGATTCCACGCATATAAAACCCAGGCTGGCTCCCCTCATCGAGGACGTGCGCAGACTGCACTCGTGACTCGTTAATGAGAGACGTCTTAAAATACTCCATCTGTTAATCCGATTTAACGACAAAAGCGACATTTCAAAATGGTGTTCACTGACTGATATGACGATACTAGCATAGCTGTGGGAAAGAGGGGAAAAAAAAGGTGAATAATCTTAATATAGAGGCTAAAATGGACTTCTTAAGTGCCGATGCTCAAGTGATGCAATTCTGCGCCAGTGAACACATTCTAGTAATATATGCCATTTAGCAGACGCTTTCATCCAAAGCGACTTTCAGACATGTGTGCATACATTTGATGTATTGGTGGCCCCGGGAATCGAATCCATAATCCTGGCATTGCAAGCGCCATTCTCTACCAACTGAGCCACACAGGACCAGATGGTAAGGAGAGGCTGGATTGGTTGGTGCACATGGGCCAATAACGCATTACAAAATGATGACGCTGTGTCAACATGACATACTGAGGTGCCCCGGTGGGTAAAAGTACTGTACCTGCGGTAGGCATTGTGATTCAGCTTTGGTATAAATGTTTCCCCAAAAATGCCTTGCTCCCTTTCCCCAACATCTGCTCCTACGCGTCTCTTTCCCAGTTCTCTCCGCTTAAGAATGCACATCTTCCATTGCCTTAAGCTTCTCTCTCTCACTGCCAGTTTTTGTTTGCGAGACAACCACAGTTTCCAAATGGAGTGGTATGATGCGGCCAGCTCACACGCATCCAAACACAATCGCAGCGGGGAACGCCACCCCGACCCACCCTCCCTCCCTCCATAGCCCTGGGGACACGGCCCAAAATGCAACAATGCCCTCTTTTCCTCTCTCCAAGTAGTCACTGTCAATTTCCCCTCTTAAAACAACTCAAGACACAGCCCTAGCCCCTCCACGCTAACTTAGCTGCATTACCCACTCTCATTTCAAGGCAACGTTTCAACTAAACTCATTTTCTGTGTGGTGGAGGATGGGAGTTTCCCCCCTTACTATGTAAAGTGCTTTCAGCTCTGGAGAAGCACTATATAAATCCAATAATTTATAATGAATTATTATGTAGTTAGCATCCCAGTTGAAGTCAGTAGGAGGAGTTACTTTCATCCCTTCTAACAATAGCGCATCTCCTTGTTTTGATCATTCTTCCCGAACCATCATCACTCAAGACAGGAGCTTTCTCGTTTTGTTTTGTTTACCTCAGCATGGTTTGAAGCTACACAGCGAGGGCCAACAGCTCAGTGAGAGCCTGCATGAGCCACAGCAGTTAGCGCAGTTAGGTCGGAGGCTGACCCAGGCAGAGGCCTCTGGAGTGATGTCACAGTAGGCCTTGTCTTAAGGCTAATTTCTCATAATTTTCCACCTTTTCCTTATACTTGGCTTCTTGTATTTGTTTGTGTACGGGGAAAATGACTGCCAGCTGACGTTTTAAGTATGTGAGTGAGAGAAAGCGAGCCTGTGTGCGCATGCATGCATACATGTTTGTGTGTGCTAGTGCAAATGTGTGTTTGCTCAGACTTCTTAATTCTAAGCTTGTGCCCTGATTATCCAGCAGTGACTTAACTAGAGGGAATCTGCTGTGCCTTTGAGCGCATTGATCCGTTGTCAAAGTGCATTTCCAGGCAATTGCGTGCTTCGACTGAAAAAACGCTAAGTGTACAAATTATTTGGGGGCAAACTTTATAACAAGTAGCCCAAAGACGATTTAGGCATAGAGAATTCCAAATTATTTCAAAAAGACAGTAATAGGCACATTACTTTCAGGCAAACTGAGCTCTCAACATTGTATTAACCAACTATTGTGAGAAATAAAATAATATCCTATAGTCATTATCCAGTTTGTGAGTCTTGTGATGTTGCCGCTTCTTGCCAGTTACTACCATGGCTGCTCGGAAATACAGCACAGCTAATTCTGATCATGCCCCAGTATATAGAAATGTTCTTATACATAGTGTACAAAACATTAGGAACACCTAATGGCGGCGGCAGGGTTGCCTAGTGGTTAGAGCATTGGACTAGTAACCGAAAGGTTGCAAGTTCATATCCCCGAGCTGACAAGGTACAAATCTGTCGTTCTGCCCCTGAACAGGCAGTTAACCCACTGTTCCTAGGCGGTCATTGAAAATAAGAATTTGTTCTTAACTGACTTGCCTAGTTAAATAAAGGTAAAATAAAACAAATATTGGGTTGCACCCTCTTTTGCCCTCAGAACAGCCTCAATGCGTCAGGGCATGGACTCCACAAGGTATTAAAAGCATTCAACAGGAATGCGCTGGCCCATGTTGATTCCAATGCTTTTGACAGTTGTGTCAAGTTGGCTGGATTTCCTTTGGGTGGTAGACAATTCTTGATACACACGGGGAAACTGTTGAGTGAAAAACCCAGCAGGGTTGCAGTTCTTGACAAACTCAAACCAGTGCTCCTGGCACCTACTACCATACCCGTTCAAAAAGGCACTGACATCTTTTATCTTGCCCATTCACCCTCTGAATGGCACACAAACACAATCCATGTCTCAATTGCCTCAAGGCTTAAAACTCCTTCTTTAACCTGTCTCTTCCCCTTCATCTACACTGATTGAAGCCGATTTAACAAGTGACATCAGTAAGGGAGCATAGCTTTCACCTGGATTCACCTGCTCAGTCTGTCATGGAAAGGGCAGGTGTTCCTAATGTTCTTGGTGTATGACGTTTCATCCACTAATAGAAAAGTGTCCCAGCATTCAACTTCACCCACATGATGATACTAAGCCTGCCTCCCTGGCAATCTAATGTGCAAGGTTACCAAGGCAACTGACAAGTTTTTTTTGTGGAGGCAGAGGCACAAGGCAGACGAGCAGGTCTTCCAATGATAAGCCACCGTCTCTCTATCACCACTGCTGTAGGAACAACTCAAAACAGCAACAGATTCTAAAATATCTCATTATGTCATAGTTGAGTCACTGATCTAGTTAGACGACTTTGCTAGAAAACAGTAACCCAGAAAATAAAATCCTTGGGCACATGCTCCTGCTCTGTATGGATTCAGGAAGCCCCTTTGTTGAGGCCTTAGTATTCTAGTTATTTTAAAGTGACTAGAGAAAGCCATCCAAAAGTCATCTTCTTGATTAAATTAGGCCTATATAACACTTAAATTAAGAACCATGGTTTACTGCTCCTAAAAGGTGTTATATTAAACGTTTGCCTGTGGGGCTCTACCAAAAGAGGGTCCCCTAAATGGACAAAGATATTGTCCATAGATTATCACATTGGACAGAAAGGGGCACATCTCCCCACACCCATGTGTGAAAGCATATAGCTGTGCGCTTAAAGTAAAAAAATGGATTACTGAAAAAAAACTCTTGGCCCTAGGGTACTTGCACAGGCTTTGTCTCATCCTAAAAAAGAAAACAAAGAGTATGCTGGCAGTGGGGCCTTCATGTGGAGGTGCCTTCGCCTACATGCAGGAAAACTGGGTAACCCACTTGTTAAAAATTCCCTTCGTCTTGTTGCTGCTCTACATGAAGGGACGGAAGTAGCAAACATTTGAATGACAGTCTGATTCATATCCTTCCAACAGTCTTTGTGCCTTTTGACATTTCATTTAAATGAAAAGACTGATAGACTGCGTAGAGCAGTGTTCAAGTTTCTACTTGACGTGCTTCTTTATACGTTATTCATCATAAGGAGATTTGTGATAGTGTATAAAAGCTGACCTACATGCATTGGAAAATAGCCCAAAGCATAGGAAGCATAGTAGATCTTGGATTGGGGCTGGATGCATAGTTGATGACGAGGGACACAGAGTAAATGGGCACAGACTAGTGACATTCTAATGATCATCACCAGACAAGCAGAATGAATCCCAGAAGAATCATGACATTTCTGCTGCCATATGGGTTACGAAATATCCCTGGGGTCATTTCCAGCTGGGCACCTGTCGTAACCTGTCATAACCAGCATGTCAGCCCCACCTCCTGTGTGTATAGTGCAAGACTTTAGGTTGAATCCAGTGCAGAGGCAGTACAAGGCAGCCCTATAATGCTGTTTGGCTAACACGACATACGTCATCCAAACTTCTAACTGGTGGCAATGAGTAACCCCTCCGCCACATATCTATTCCAGAAAGTCAGGGATTTTCAGGATATAAAGTGAGCAGTAACAGATTCCTTGGGGGGTGGGGGGGTCCCCCTCATCAAAATCTGGAGCAGATGATTAAATCGAGAGAGTGGGGAAGGAGGGAAGAAGAGAGAGAACTAGAGGGGAACAAAAGGATGTGCCGCGCGAGAGAGGAAACAGTGCATGACAAACAGTAGCTTACTCAGGTACATCAGCTCTAGCTCGGAGGCAAAGCCATCACATTCAGTTTTAAGTATTGCAGCAGGTACAAAAAGCTTACCCCAAAAAGACCATGCCTACATTTGTACAGTCGGTATACAAAGTCATATCTATAGGCCTACATGTGATAAATACAAACTAGTTTAAAACTAAATGAAACCATTTGGCAGTGGGCTGAGGACCAGTAACCTTAGGGCAATTCCAAGGGAAATACGCTTTGACTCGGTTTTATCACTTTAAAATGTATGCCAAACAAAAAACCTTTTTTTCAAAAAAGGTTAACCAATCATACAACTCTATGCAAAATTACTACTTTTAACAACTTAAATTGAAGAATTTACAAAAACTAATTTAGCGGAAGAACTTAACACTTAAATATCTGCTCCGAATGACAAGGCACCTTGAGTTTGAAAAAATATATAATTTTGGTTATTGAACTAAATTAAGTGAAGTGGATTTACACCTGGTGAAGGAATTACAGTCGTGGCCAAAGGTTTTGAGAATGACACATTCATTTTCACAAAGTCTGCTGCTTCAGTGTCTTTAGATAATTTTGTCAGATGTTACTATGGAATACTGAAGTATAATTACAAGCATTTCATAAGTGTCAAAGGCTTTTATTGACAATTACATGAAGTTGATGCCAAGAGTCAATATATGCAGCGTTGACCCTTCTTTTTCAAGACCTCTGCAATCCGCCCTGGCATGCTGTCAATTAACTTCTGGGCCACATCCTGACTGATGGCACCCCATTCTAGCATAATCAATGCTTGGAGTTTGTCAGAATTTGTGGGTTTTTGTTTGTCCACCCGCCTCTTGAGGATTGACCACAAGTTCTCAATGGGATTAAGGTCTGGGGAGTTC